>NC_045445.1:70534348-70593985 GCF_002776525.5 Piliocolobus tephrosceles
TATTCAGTTCAGCTCTGATTTTGGTTACTTATTGTCTCTGCTAGCTTTGGGGTTAGTTTGCTATTGTTTATCTGTGTCCTTAAGGTATAATGTTAAGTGGAGATCATTGTAACTTTTTGATCTGGGCATTTATCATTATAAACTTATCTCTTAGCATGGCTTTAACTATGTCCCAGTGATTCTGGAATGCTGTGTTTTTATTTTCATTAATTTCATAGTTTTTTTATTTCTGCTTTAATTTTATTGTTTGCCAGAAGTAATTCAGGAGAAAGTTGTTTCATTTCTATGTAATTGTATAATTTTCAGCAATCTTCTTAACACCACTTTCTATTTTTATTGCACTGTGGTACGAGAGACTTGTTAGTATGATTTCAGTTGTTTTGCATTTGCTGAGGATGTTTTATACCTGATTGCGTGTTGCTTTTAGAGTATCTACCACGTGCAATTGAGGAGAATGCACATTTTGTTATTTTGAGTGGAGATTTCCATAGATATCTATTAGGCCCATTTGGTCCAATGTTTAGTTCAAGTTCTGAATATCTTTGTTAATTTTCTGACTTGATGATCTGTCTAATGCTATCAGTGAGGGGTTGAAGTCTCCCACCATAATTGTGGGGAGTCTACCTCTCTTTAAACAACTCTAAGAACTTGCTTTATGAATATGGCTGCTACTGTGTTTGGGTGCATATATATTTAGTATAATTAGGTCTTCTTGTTGAATTGAACCTGTTACCATTATGTAATGTCCTTCTTTGTCTTTTTGATCATTGTTGTTTTAAAGTCTGTTTTATATGAAGTTAGAATTGCAACCCTGATTTTTTTCTGCTTTCTGTTTTCTTGGTTCATTTTTCTCCATCTCTTTACTTTGAGACTATCACTGTCATTGCATGTGAAATGGGTCTCTTCAGGACAGCATACAGTTGAGTCTTGATTCTTCATCCAACTTGGCACTCTGTGACTTTTAAGTGGGGCAATTAGTGTGTTTACATTCAAGGTAAGTGTTGATATTTGCAGATTAGTTCTTGTAATCATATAGCTAGCTTATTGTTTTGCAGACCTGATTGTTTAATTGCTTTATAGTGTCAATGGTCTATATACATATTTTTTTTTTTTTTTCTAGTCGCTGGAAACAGTCATTCCTTTCCATGTTTATCACTCCCTTAAGGTCTTCTTGTAAGTTGTGTCTGGTGGTAACAAATTCCATTAGCATTTACTTGTCTGAAAATGATTTTATTTCTCCTTCACTTTTGATGCTTAGTTTTGTTGGATATGAGATTCTTGGCTAAAAACTCTTTTCTTTAAGAATTCTAAATATAGGTCCTTAATTTATTTTGGCTTGTAGCGTTTCTGCTGAAACACCCACTGTGAGTCTTATGGGGTTCCTTTTGTAGTTGAGCTGCCTCTTCTGTCTAACTACCTTTGACATTTTTTTTTTTTTTTTTACGTTGACCTTGGAGAATCTGATGACTACATGTCTTGGGGATAGTTGTCTTGCATAGTATCTTGCAGGAATTCTCTGTATTTCGTGCATTTGAATGTTGTTCCCTCTATTGAGGATGGGGTAATTTTAGTGAACAATATTCTCAAATATGTTTTCCAGTTGCTTTTTCTCTCTCTTTTTTTTCTGGGACACTGGTTCATCTTAGATTTGGTCTTTTTATATGGTCCTGTATTTCTCAGAGGTGTTGTTTATTCTTTTTTATTATTTCTTCTTTATTTTTGTCTGACCGATTTAGTCTGGAGGTCAAGTCTTTGAGCTCTGAAATTCTTTCCTCATCTTAGTCTGTTCTGCTGTTAATACCTGTGATTATATTACGAAGTTCTTGTAGTATGGTTTTCATCTCTGTTAGATAAGTTTGGTTCTTTCTTAAAATGGCTATTTTGTCTTTCTGCTCTTATATTGTTTTATTATAGTCCTTACATTTCTTGGATTGGGTTTCAATTTTTTCATGAATCTCAATAATCATTTTTCCTATCCATATTCTGAATTATATTTTTGGCATTCTAGTCATTTCAGCCTAGTTAGGAACCATTGCTGGGCAAGTAACGTGGTCATTTGGAGGAAGGAAGACACTCTGGCTATTTGAGTTACCAGAGTTCTTTCACTGGTTCTTTCTCATCTGTGTGGGCTGATGTTCCTTTAACTGTGGTGGAATTTGCGTACAGTCAGTTAACTTTGTATCTGAATATTTTCAGATATTCATATCTGGATGTTTTCAAAAGCATGAGGATTTATGCTGGGTCTTTATTTGTAGCTTAATTCTTATCTTTGTTTCACAGGGAGGTATATTAGCAAAGTATTTTTGGTTGTTCAGTTTATCCTGTAATTCAGTAGATGGCACTTACACTTAATGGCCTGTATGTAGACTTTTGCTTAGCCCCATGGCTCTTCTGTGTTTTCTCACATTTGCACCTGTGCTCCCTCTTAGTGTTCTGTGTGGATTCCTCTACCACTTTACTGCTGGCTGCAGATCTCAGCTTGGCACTCCTGGACTTCAGATCAGTTGAGGAAGGAGCTGGAAAGCAGCAAAAATGGTTGTTCTCTTGTTACCAGTGAAAGGTGCCCAGGTTACCAGGAGCAAATCTCTTCAGATCTTCAGCAACATCAATTTTTGCTTATTCAGAAAAAAGAATTTGACTGAGGGGTATAAGGCATTAAAAAAGACTGAGTCAAGTTTCAGAGAAGGAGTGGAAGTTTCTTTAAAAAGGCTTTAGAACAGGAAAGAAAGGAAAGTACACTTAGAAAAAACCCAGTAGGTACATGAAGATCAAATGCGGTATTTAACCTTGATCCTAGGACATTATAGGCTCACCCCTTTTTCACGATTCTTCCCTTAGGGTGGGCTGTCTGCATGTGCAGTACCCTGCTTACTCTTGGGAGGTTAGCACATGCAGTGTGTTTAGGAAGCTGTATGCAAGTCCATCTGAGGCTTTCTTCTCCTTTCCAGTGGAGTGCCCCAGAAGGTCATACTCTGCCACTTTGTCTCTTAATCCACATGCCCAAGAAGATGCTTCTCCCTGGCATCTGCATTCAATTAACACTTTAGTGCAACAGGTGTGGACCATCAGGAACTGGCTTCTCCCTGGCACTGGCTGCCAATTTGTCACTTTTAGAGAGGTAATGTGATAATTGCTGAGCCATTGTCTGACATTCATAGTGGGTGGGGGACAGCCCGCTCCTGCCCAGCTCATGCTTATTTAACTACCTGTAACACTCCCTCCTTCCACTGGCAGCTCTATCTCAGGAAATGTAGAGTTGTGACTGGCCTGAGAGCCCAAGTTGTGTTGGGTGGCTGGGTTCCAGATTGGGAGGTAGTAGCATGGGCATAGTGAGTAGTAGTAAGGGCATGCACCTACATGGAAAATAGTCTAGCCTCTTTTACATAATGCAGCTGTGCCATGCTGTAATCACTTCACTCCTTCCCGAGGCTGAGGACAGTAGGAGTGGGAGCTGTGAGACAGAAAAACTGGTGAACCTGTCTGATCTCATTGAGTGCTCCATCTCAGGGAAGTGCGGGGCTGTTACTGGCCTGAGAGATCAGGTGGGGCTAGGGTGACCATGCTAGCATCGCAAGCCAGTGGGCCTTGTCCAGCAAGGAGCACTGGAGACAAGGCCTACAATCTGTCTGCTTTTTAGTCCTGTAAATTCAGCCCCTATTCTGGGGTCATGTGAGGGAGCCTTGCCTCACCTGTTGCTAGAGCTGCAGCCACTGATGCCAGGGTGTCTAGGCATCCAAGGCACCTGGGACTCCAATTGGGCCTAAGCAGTAGCTCTGCCCAGACTCCATGTAGTTCTCTTTATCAGTCTGCAGGTGGAGGCCCAGCTTCGCGTGCAGGTCATGGGGATCTCCTAAGCCCCAAATTCCAAAAGTCTCTGGCAGAAATGTTGTTACGCAAGGGTTCTCAGTCTCTCACAACTTCTCCTGGTGGGGAGCCTCCCCCTCACTCCAGGCCAGTCTCAGGGCGGGTGGCTGTCTTTTTTTTTTTTTTTTTTTTATTAACTTTTGTCCATTCTCTGTGGGTCGTGTTGCTTCCTTAATGTATCCCAACATGTTAACTTGGATATTCCAGTTGAGGAACCAGTGTTTACTCACCACTCTTTCTCCTCTCCAGTAGAGTAGTTCATACTAACTACTTCTAGTCATCCATCTTCCAGGTTCGTTATCCCCAGATACTTTACTTTTTATTGTAGCAATTTTCAATGGGATTGCATTCATTATTTGGTTCTCATGTTGATCATTATTGTTGTATAGAAATGTTACTGATTTTTAAAATTGATTTTTGTATCCCAAAACTTTACTGAAGTTGTTTATCAAATTTAAAAGTCTTTGAAGGTGTCTTTTGGAGATGTTTTAGATACAGGATCATATCATTAGCAAACAGAGACAATTTGACTTCCTGTTTTCCAATTTAAATACCTTTTATTTTTCTTCTCAGATTCCTCTAGCTAGGATGTCCAGTACTATGTTCAATAACAGCAGTGAAATTTGGCGTCCTTGTTTTGTTCCATTTCTTAGGGTAAATGCTTTCAACTTTTCCCCATTCAGTATAAAATTGGCTGTTGGTTTGTGTTATATAGATTTTTATTATTTTGAAATATGTTCCTTCTATGCCTAATTTGTTGTGGGTTTTGATAATAAAGAGATACTAAATTTTCTTGTAAATTTAGAGACTTCTGAAAAGAAGATATTTATGGGGTCAACAAACATATGAAAAAAAGCTCATCATAACTGTTCATTAGAAAAATGCAAATCAAAACCACAATGAGATACCATCTCATGCCAGTTAGAATGGCAATCATTAAAATATCAGGAAACAAAAGATCCTGGAGAAGATGTGGAGAAATAAGAACACTATTGGGTGGGAGTATAAACTAGTTCAACCATTGTGGAAGATAGTGTGGCGATTCCTCAAGGATCTAGAACCAGAAGTACCATTTGACCCAGCAATCTCATTACTGGGTATACATCCAAAGGATTGTAAATTATTCTACTATAAAGACACATGCACATGTATGTTTATTGCATCACTATTTACAATAGCAAAAACTTGAAACCAACCCAAATGCTTATTAATGATAGACTAGATAAAGAAAGTGTGGCACACATATACCATGGAACACTATGCAGCCATAAAAAAGAATGAGTTCATGTCCTTTGCAGGACATCATTCTCAGCAAACTGACACAGGAACAGAAAACCAAACACTGCATGTTCTCACTCATAAGTGGAAGTTGAACAATGAGAACACATGGACACAGGGAGGGGAACATCACACACCAGGGCCTGTTATGCGGTAGGGGGATAAAGGAGGGATAGCATTAGGAGAAATACCTAATGTAGATGATGGGTCGATGGGTACAGCAAACCATGATGACACATGTACACCTACATAACAAATCTGCACGTTCTGCACATGTATCCCAGAACTTAAAACATATATATATATATAAAGAGATACTAAATTTTATCAAATTATTTTTCTGCATCTATTGGGATGACCTATGGTTTTGGCTTTTTATTCTGTTTAAGTGGTGAATTACATTTATTGATTTGTGTATACTGAACCATTATTGGATCACTAGAATAAAATCCAGTTTATTAAGTGATATTTTTTTTTGATGTGCTGTTGGATTTTGTTTGCTATTATTTTCTTAAGACTTTTTTGTATCTATGTCCATCAGGGATATATGCCTGTAAATTTCTTTTATTGTTGTGTCTTTATCTGGCTTTAGTATCAGGGTGATACTGGATTCATAGAATAAGTTAGAGATTTTCTCATCTTCGATTTTCTGGAAGAGTTTCAGGTGCATTGGTACTAGTTCTTTATAAAACTCTCTGGTCCTGGGCTCTTTTGGGGGCATGGAAGAAATTTGTTATTTCTAATTAAATACTACTACTCATTATCAGACTGTTCAGGATTTCTGTTTCTTCCTGGTTTATTCTTGGGAGGTTGTATGTTTCCAGGAATTTACCCATTTCCACTAGGTGTTCTAGTTTGTGGGTCTAAAAATATTTACAGTAGTATTTGATTATCTGTTGTATTTCTGTCATATCAATTTTACTGTCTCCTTTTTCATTTCTGACTATGTTTATTTGCATCTTCCCTCTTTTCACTTGGTTAAGCTATCTATAGCTATATCAATTTTGTTTACCTTTTCAAAGAACCAATTTTTTGTTTTGTTGATCATTTGTATTGTATTTTCATCTCAATTTAATTTAATTTTATTCTGATCTTTATTTCTTTTCTTCTGCTAGCTTTGCAGTCAGTGTATTTCCAATTTTTAGTTGCTTGAAGCGTGATATTAGGTTGTTAATTTTCAATCTTTCTATCTTACTGATTTAGGCATTTAACGCTGTAAACGTCCCTTTTAGCATGGTTTCTGCTGTATCCCAGATTTTTTGCTATGTTGTGTGTCTATTTTCATTCATGTAAATTATTTTTTTAATTTTCATTTTAGTTTCTTCATCAACTCAAAGATTATTTAAAAGCACGTTGTTTCATTTTCACGTATTTGTGTAGTTTTGAGGATTCCTCTTAGTATTGATTTCCAGTATTTTTCCACTGTGGTCTGAAAAAAAATATTTAATATAATGTCAATTTATTTAAATTTATTGAGACTTGTTTCCAACATATAGTCTATGCTGGAAAATGTTCCATGCACTGATGAAAAGAATGTATATTCTGCAGTTTGGTGTAGAATGCTCTGTAAGTATCTTTTAGGTCCATTTGGTCTATAGTCCAATTTAAGTCCAGTGTTTCTTTGTTAATTTTCTGCTTTGATGACCTGTCTAGTTCTGTCAGTGGGGTGTTGACATCCTCCAGCTAATTATAGTATTGCTGTTTATCTCATTTCTGTTTTTTTTTTTTTTTTTTCCATATGGGTGCTCTGATATTGGGCACATGTATATTTAGGATTATTATATATCTTCCTTTTGAATTCCCTTAACCACTATACAATTACCTTTTTTTCTTTTTACTGTTTTTGATGTGAAGTCTGATTTAATATAAGTATAGTTATTTCTATTAACTTTTGCTTTACATTCACATGGAATATGTATTTCTATGCTTTTAATTTGAGTCTATAAGTGTATTTACAAGTAAAGTGAATTTCTTCTAAGGAGCATATGATTTGCTCCTGTATTTTATACATTCCACTAATCTGTATCTTTTAATTGAAATATTTACTTCATTTACATTCAAGGTTAGTATTGATATGTGAGATTTTCTTTCTATCACAATGTTAACTGTCACCTAGTTGCTTTGTAGTCTCTGCTGTGAAATTGTTTTATAAGACTTGTGAGTTTTATATTACCATGTATTTTAATGATGGTGAATGTTGGTCTTTTATTTTCATGTTTAAAACTCTTTTGAGTGCTTCTTGTAGGACAAGTCTGCTGGTATAAAGTTTCCTTAGTGTTTACTTGGGTGGGGAAGACTTTAAGTTTCCTTTCTCTATGAAGTTTAATTTAGCAGATATAAACTTCTTGGCTTCGTGTTTTTCTTTAAGAACAATTAAAATAGGCCCCTACATTTTTCTGGGTTATAAGATTTCTGCTGAGAAATCCGCTGTTAGTCTGATGGGATTTTCTTTTTCTTTTTTTTTTTTTTTTTTTTTTTTTTTTTTGTGAGACAGCATCTCGCTCAGTCAACCAGGCTGGAGTGCAGTGGCTGGATCTCTGCTCACTGCAAGCTCCGCCTCCTGGGTTCACGCCATTCTCCTGCCTCAGCCTCCCGAGTAGGTGGGACTACAGGTGCCCGCCACCTTGACCGGCTAATTTTTTTGCATTTTTAAAGTAGAGAGGGGTTTCACCGTGTTAGCCAGGATGGTAGCGATCTCCTGACCTCGTGATCCGCCCGCCTCGGCCTACTAAAGTGCTGGGATTTCAGGCGTGAGCCACCGCGCCCGGCCGGGATTTTCTTTATTGGTGATTATATGCTTTTCTCTTTCTACTATTAGGGGTTTGCTTTCATGTTAAATTTACATAGTCTAATGACTACATGCATTAAGATGTCCATCTTACAGTGTATCTCTCTAGAGTTCTCCAAGCTTTATCTGGGTGTGTAAAGCTCTAGCAAGTCTAGGGAAGTTTTCGTCAATTATTCCCTTAAATAACTTTTACAAACTTTTTACTTTTGCTTCTTCTCCCTCAAGAATACCGACAACTTTTAGGTTTGGATTGTTTACATAATCCCATATAACTTGAAGTCTTTTTTGTTTAATATTTTTTTAAAATGTTTGTCTGATTGGCTTATTTAGAAAGACCCATCTTCAAGCTCTGATTTTTTTTTCTTCTGCTTTGTCTAGTCTATTGTTAAAGTGTTCAACATATTTTGTAATTTCTTTAATAATTTTTTTATTTACAGAGGTTCTGTTTTTTTTAATCTATCTCTTTAGTAAATGTTCAATTCATATCTTGTATTGTTTTTCTCATCTCTTCGTGTTGGTTTTCAACTTTCTTTTGGATCCCATTGATCTTCTTTAAAATCAATATTTAAAATTCCTTATTTGCTATTTCAAATATTTTATTTTGGTTAGGTTTCATTACTGGAGAGTTAGTATGATCCTTTAAAGGTATTTTAACCTGCTTTTTCTTATTACCAGAATTTTTTCTCTGGTACCCTCTTATCTGAATAAATTATATCATCTTATTTTTTAATGTACTTTTGTTTCAATGGGTTTTTTTTTCCTCTTGAATATAACACTATGATGTATGTTGTGTATGGTTATTAGGCTTTGATTCTGAGTGCTTTCAGTGGCAAGAACTCTTTATGAACGTTTACTTTCACCTTTTTGGTGGTGTCTTTCTAAAACACTTGTTGCAGTAGTGATGTACTGTGCTTGTATGCAGGATCATTCTTTCCTGTGGGGCTGGAATGGCTGAGCTCTCAGGAAACTAATTCCCAAGCACTGTGTGGTTATATCTGCAGATTTTGTGTTGAGTTGTGCAGTTCAACCTCCAGTTCAGTAGATAGTGCTTACAGGGAAGATCCAGCTGCAGCAGGAGCTGAAACGTATATGCTTGACCTTTGTTTATGGGGAGAAGCTCCCTGTTGCCTCAGACAACTGCCTGGTCTGTGGAATGTCTGGTGTCCTGAGCTAAGCTCAGCCCCAGAGTGGAACTAAGATGAGAAGAACTTGGACACCAAGCTTGTCCTTTGATATCGCAATGGTGAGCACAAGTACCTGTCCTGATGGGGCTTGAGGTGGTAGGTCCTGGTAAAATGCTCTGAAGTCTCTGCAGGGGGACAGGGGAATGCCCCAGTTCCATGGTGTTAGCAGGCAGGGACACTCTCTGCTTTCCTATCACTTCCCTGTTCTGAAGCTCAGGACTCTCAGTTCAGACAGACACTGCCATCTATCTCCAGGCTGCTGTGTAAGCCGAAAGGTATGAAAGATACCTGACCTAAGGCTCTCCACTGAAATGTCTTTGGTGCAAAATCACTTTCCTCTGCTCCAAGTAAGCAGCTTTGTGGCTCTCTTGCTCTCCACTGCAGGTATGTTGCCAGTCGTTGTTGACTGTGAGGGTTCTCAATTTTTATGCAAGCCCAGGCCCAGCAGGAAAACCACCTGTTTGCTGTGCAACTCCCCCAAATACCCCTAGAATTTTCATCCACAGGAACATCAGTGTCAACTTTCCGTAGGGGCAGCCATGACTCTGTCTGCAGCAGTGAGTAGGGAGAGAAGTTTCCTTTGCCATTTCCCATGCCTGCACACTGAGGCCACCTGGCCATTGGTACAGAACAGCTTTCTCCCACAGAGCTGAGAACAGGACCCATGTCTCAGCTGGGAGAGGCACAGTCAATTTTAGTCCACAAGTGCAGAGCTCTCAGGCAGAGGAAATTGCATGCTCTGGTTTTCTTTGTCTCAGGGGATGCTTTCTTGGTGTGCTGCACTCTCCTTTTTCCTAAGAGCAGCATGCCCTATGCTTGAGACCACTAGGAATCCTGCAACTCCCCTCAGTCTAACCAGCTCTATGTGACTGCCACAATACAAGCGGGAGTTAGGAAATATCTATGGCAGGTTCAGTGATGTTAGTACCCAAGGGCTGAGATTCCCTGAGTAGAACACAATCCTACAACAGTGTGCACCCGGTATGGAGCTCACCACCACAGCTTGGGTCCAGGGGGAGGGCCAGAAATCTTGTGTGAGCTGGTAACCCAGTGCAGTTCCCTCAAGAAGTTTCCAAATTGCTGTCCACTCCAGTGCTTGGGCTCACAAGAGCAGAAAAGCTCTCTGTTTAGAAACCAAGTTTGCCACAGGGGCAAAAGGAGCCAAAAATAACCCCACTTACCTTTTCACAGAATACCAAGTTTCTTGTGGTTTGTTCTCTGCCAGTCTCTTGCTTCCTTCTTTATCAGTGTCCTGGCTTCTTTCCGTTACTTGTCTGATGGGTTCTAACACTCTTCCTTTAGTATTCTATTCAAGGATTATTCACCAACTCTGGTTCCTCTTTCTGAGGGTAATTGGCATCCAGCGTCTGTACTCAGCATTCTTAAGACAACACCTTCTCATTTTTAATTTATTCAATCATAAATTAAGATTTTTCTCATTAAACACCTCCAATGCAATGGAGATTTTGAAACTTTTTTTGACATTATTTGATAACGGCATTGCTCAACAATCTCTCAATTTCTAAATCTACAATAAAATGATGGCTTTTTTCATCTGTTACATGACTTTAGGAACAAGGTCTCTAAATCATAGTCAGTATATCTATTACCTTGGAGGACAAAATATCAACATTTGTAAAGATGGAATTTATATTTCTAAAATACAAATGAAATGGAATTTATTCCATCAGATTTTCAGGAACAGACAATGACTCAACTAAGATTAGATTTCATTTATATTGGAAAGTCCAGCCTCGAGTTGTTGATGAATAAATAACAGAAATTTCTGATAATTAATCTTGAAGACACACAGGAGTATGATTGGCTCAGAAAGAAGGTTAAAACTTTTCCCTGGGCTCTTTGAAAGTAACTGACAAATCTCGAAAAGTTAACTTAAAGTCACCAAAAGAGAAAGAACACTCCATTAAAAAATTAAATAAAAAAATGGTTTATGGAAAAAGGGACAAAGATAGTCAGTTTTATTTAAAATCATACAATTTGAATAAAAAATTGATCATTTTTCAGAAACACCTTTGAATTCAGACTTCTCCCCTTGCCTCTACTATATGCCTTATGTTTAGTTTGCTGGCATTATTACAAAAGATTTTGATAAAAATACCAAATATTTGGATGCAAACCTTAAATGTGAAATTTAGGTCCTTTAGTTCAAAATAAATCATAAAAGAGTGTAATACAGACAACTTAATAGAATGTTCAAAGAGAATATGTGTTATCCAGGTTAACATACAGACATCAAGGACCAAATTAATCCTGGTACTACCTGGTAAACTTAGTCATATATAGCATGCTTATTTATGTGTTCAACATACTTACCAACACACATATCCCATTTATTTTGTTCTGGTCAATAAAGAGAGAATATGTAATAAAGGAGGACTTTATGTCCAGGGATGAAATATAATTCACAAGTATTGTTAAAGGAATATAATGAAATTTTTGTTCATCATTGTAATAGCTTACTAAACTCCCTACGCTTGGAAATCAAGTTTCTAAAATTCCACCAGCCTGGAGATAAAAATAAGGACATAATAATTCTCAAATAACCAATTTATCTAAATATGTCCCCATCTGCAATTTCAAGAACCTTATTCTTCAAGGTTCTTTTCCAACTATTTATGAATACTTTCAAGAGGGACACACAGATATCCATGACATTATTTTACTTGGTTTCCCTGTCAAATCTGCCATTTTTACCCTCTCCTGATTTATCTCATGTCCATGATGTGTACTCTCTGCCAAAGATGTTCATTTCCCAGGTCACAGGTTGCAGTACTTTAATGTCTGCTGGTGCCTGGAAGTCAAAGCTGATAAATAGTACTGTTATGTTAAATTGCCAATGAAGCTGCTGTTACTATTAAATTTACTGCAATTACCTTGCATTTTCTAACATTCTGCAAAGATTTTAATATTTTACTTTATTAAAGTAAATTTAAATTAACTTTAACTTTAAATTTTACCATTTATAATTTATTAGTACATTTATTAACTTAAAGATATTGAACAGCACCAGGTGTTAACCTAGGAATCAGAGGTATAACATCAAACAAAAGCTGACATAGTTTCTGCCCTCATGGAGCATACACATTAATGAAGAAGACAGATAGACAATAATGAAAGAATTACACAAATAAATGCTAAATTTCCAATGTGAGAATGGGGAAGACGGGTGCTGTGAGAGTAACACTAAATGGAAAGGAGGATGTCTTCCTTGGGGAAGTGATCTGAATTGAAAAGGAATGTTGTAGTGGGTGTAGAAGAACATTTCTAAGATACTCCATATCTTAAAACTCAGATTGACTGGGGAACAATTTGAATGAGTCACCCTCCTGGATGTAAACTAGTGTCTCTCATTCTATGCTGGTCCATTATCTTTGGTCAACCTTTTATGTCTTCTCTCTGTTTTTCCTTGGATTGAGTCTTCTTTTTCTCACAGTAGATTCTATAATCTCTCATGAAAGTAGACTCAGGGTCAGTGTGTCTCATAGACCTTCCATTGAGGCATACCTGAATCCTAAATTAAACACAATGAATTTCTCAAGCTGAGACCTTTATCACATATTGAGAAGAAATTAAAGATGTCTACATTATTTATTTAAATTGTTTAATTCCACTTATAGTGTTTCATTCCACTTATAATTTAAAATGTTTCATTCCACTTCTAATAGTGCTTTGGGATTTTCAGAGGACATAGCATTGCTCTTATTCAAAATATACATAAAAGTTAACATTTTTTATTTTTACTTAATGTAGGCTTCAATGGCTACATATGAACCTCTAGAGAGCTGCATGTGGCTCCAGAGTCACATATTGCTACTCTCAGGCTTGAGAATTATGAGCTCAATTCTCTGTATTGACCTTAGAAAAGCAAAACTGTTATGCTCATCCCACTATGGAGGAATGACCAGGACTCATCCTTATTTTCTTCTTAATAATCCTTGAATCATACCTTAGTCATACTACTATCTAGTATTTGAATGGACTGACTGCTTCAAGCAGTTTTCAGCAGAAAACTTCCGCCCTGAGAAAGTCAGAATTGGGTCTTCTTTGAATGCTTGGTTATTTTCCCTGACTTATTATTTCAGAATATCCATACCTTGGGCATATCTGTTGCCATTGAAGCAGAGATCCTTTTATTTTCTGTGAGCATTAGACTTTTTGTGTTCAAATTTTTATTAAAAACTTTTGTAAAATAGTAGAGATAATAGTATAATGATTCCTTCTTAATGTACTCATCACATAACTTGAACAATTATTAACATTCAAACGTTTTGTTTTATTAGGGTTGAACTTTTTTAAAAGTCAAATACTTATATGAAATATTTTGCTTTAAATAATATCCTGTAATAGAATTTAATTCTCAGGTATTATTATCCTTATTTCTGAGCAAAAAAGCAAAAGTTTAAGTGACTTGCACAAGGTTGAAGCATTATAGCAAAGATGAGACTAGATCTCTAGACCCTTCATCCCCTTTCTCACTGTCCTTCACTTCTTTTTTAAAAATAAAGTACTTTCCTCCTCAAATAAAAGAGAGCTGATTTCATCTTCAGAGTGTTATGCAAAATCTCATTGCTCTTTGAAGAAAAATAATTTAATCTTTCACATACATAATCTTCATTTTTTTGCGGTAGCATCCTTTATGCTCAACATGTCAAAGAGTAAAATTGATTTTCTGAGTGCAGTCCCTGTTTGATCAGTAAAATTTGTCAACAGCCAATGATTATGTTTTCTGCTTATGTGACTATCTAGAGCACCATCTGACAAACTTCAGCTTTAGCAATTCCATGCACAAATATCAGCTTCCCAGGATTGTTTCAGATCTTCTAGTGTCTGTTTGAGCTGGTCTCCAAAGACTTTTAAAGATTGGTTTGAATTCCTGGCTCTTGGTTGGACTGTCTTTCTTTGCCTGCTTTAGACTGACCTCCATACACGTATTGTACTTGGCAAGCTTTCTCGTTTACTGCTTGGACTGCTCTTTCAGACTTGTCACAGTGAACTTCACAATCTTCATTAATAACTGCAGTTCTCTCAACTCAGACTCTGGCATGTGGCAGCTTTACCTCATTGGTTTAGACTACAGTAAATTACAGGGATTGGCTATGCTGAAAAAACATAGTGGAAAAGAAAATTTCCCTGTTAGACTGACTCTTAACCACTGCATCTCTCTGCTCTTAATAGCATGAGTTACTTGGTCCATGGACTCAACCTTGGTCCCAATCCCTAATAGCAACCATGGGCTGAGATAGGAGGGAACTATAAAGCTTCATCAGGGATCAAATCCCTTTGCCATTTATCTGGTGCCAATTTTATGCCCTAGTTTGGCTAGGACTTTTGCCTTCATATTCTGTGTGATAATTTTTACTTTAGTGTGCCTGCCTTTTTAGACTTTAAAGAAGTCAGTTTGCTTCATTGAAAGTCTTGTCCTTGTGACAGGACTACCTGGGACTCAGCCTAGATGCTGACAGGATTTTCTCAAACCAATTACCTGCATGGAAGTTAGAGATTGGCAGCCAGTTAGATTTCGTATCTCTGCTTTGCTGGCTTTACTACCTAGATACAAATAATCATAATGACTAATAATGGATAACACGAATTGAGTGCTAACCATGTGCCAAAGGTTAGTCTATACACTTTCAAAGTATTAAATTACTTATGCCTCACATCAGGCCTGAGGTAAATAATGTTATTTTTGCCTAAACTTCCTGATATCTGTTACTATATTCTTGATACAAAGTCAGCTTCCAGACTAGATTTTCTTAGCACTTGTAGCTGAGTCTATCTCCTTTGTCCCAATCCTTTAGCCATCATGCACCCCACTACTGGTTGGTCTGGTTTCATGTCTTTGCTCCTCTCAGCCTGTCCAAAATTATTCATATAGTAAGATCATGGATATTCATGCTGTGGCATATGACAATGACCCACGTGTAGTCTTTCTAGGATGATAAATTAGTTAAATATTTGGGATTTCTAGTTAAATAAATTGACATTCAAATTCTGGCTCTAGTGCTTTTTAGTTGTGTGATCCTGTGCTCAGTTTTTCTACTGTAAATTAAACCTGTAAGAATAATTATTTTCATAAGGCTATAATGATAATTAAAATAATTATATATGTGAAATACTTAACAGCATAGTCTTGGCAAATAATGATAACTCAAACTGATGGATAACACTAATGTGTTTAAGTAAAAGCTTCCTTTTCAGTGTTTTATTGACCATTGGACTCCATCAGATTATGTTCTGTCTTTAGTATCCATGGTCTGACAATCGATGCTATCTTCAAAAAAAGAATAATTATTTAGAAACAGAAAAGAAATTTTGTTTTGACTTGCGAATTTCCTTTCTCTAACAAAGAAAGGATTCTCTGAACAATAACCCTAATAGTCACATAGCAGTAATAATGCATTTAGGAAAAAAAAAAAAAAACAGTTCATTTATATTACAAAGAGTGAATATTTAAGATGCTGATATATTTTGGAGAAAATAAGAACATGAGGATGATTAAAATAGAGTTTAGGATCAACTAGTAGAATGTACAACTTGCCTGAGAGTTACTGCCAAAGGAAAATAACTTTTAAATTAAAACTGAACGTGGCAATAATTAACATTAGTAACTAAAAATGGGAACATATTTAAGAAAGTAATCAAATAGAGACCCAAAAGTCCATGCCTGTTTATTATGTACTTTTATTTTTCCGGTCTGGTTCAATATCTTTAGATAACCAATGGAATATTTATTTGTTTTTGGTAGCTTCCATATTTCTTAATTCCTGATTATTCTCAATTAGCCAGCACATTTATACTAAGACCTTCTATAGGTGAAAGTCATTCAATAAGTATCAGAAGAGACATTGAAAAGCAAGAGAAAGTCTCTGATCTCAAGGACCTTAATGTCTAGACCTAGAGAAGATGTAAAAACATGTGAAGTGCTAAAAATTTTACAAAGGAACAAAAATATAGAAAAAGGTGAGTTGCTATAAGGTAATGTGATTAGTTGTCTTTATCACAATGAGTGGTGAAGGCAATGGGTTCTAGAAAAGTTCAGAGGACAACACATGCACTTAGGCTAAAGTGACTTTGGGAAGGTCTTTCTTTGGACAGGATTGAAGCTATTTTTGAAGGATAGGTACAATTTGGGCTTTCTCAAACATTTTTAATCTATTTATATAATCACCTATTCTGGTTTTCTTATTGATGTTCTAAGAATCACTCAGAGTTTCAAGAGATCAGAGAAAGATCAAAGGGTTAGAGAATGGGAGCTATAGGTCTCATAACCTACAGTTTCTTACTAAACTTACTAAACATCTGTTAGGAATTTTGTAGTATTAGTCCCACACCTCCTTTGCCCACCCCCTCAGAATTGTCCTGGGAATTACCATCTATAAGGCATAGTTTTATTTGTCAATTTCCATAAAAAATGTTTAGGGAAATGGTTGAAATTTACTCATGCCTCAGTCCTCCTGATTGGAAAATGGTCAGCTATCCTAGTCCACAGGAATGTTGTTTCACAAAGAGAGCTGGATACTGTAAAATGTGTATAATGGACTACACATGCTCATTTGTTATTTTCATCATTGCTGACAGTACACAGCTTGCTACTGCTCTTGCATTTTTCATCCATTCATTTTGAGATGCCTAAGCCAGATGCAAATCGTTCCCTTCTTCTCTTCCCTGGGATCCAGATGCTGTTTACAAGACAGAAAAATGTGTGGTAGGCTCTTTATAACAAGACAGCACTTGCATTTGAATAGTTACATTATAAAAACTCAAGCTTTTCATGTATTGCTTATCAGTTGTTTACTAGGCTATGAACCCTTGGAGGTGAAAATGCCTCTGTTTGGGGAAAGCTGCCATGGACCTATTCATTATTGCTTTATACTAAGAGGAAATTAAAATGCCAGCTATCTCTGGACTGAACCCTGGCAAATGTACACTTTTTGCTCCTGTACGTCTCTTCCTTGGCATCTGAAAATAAAACCAGTTAGTTGAAACAGTGCTTGTTATGGTAAATTAAACTTCTTGAGAGCTTTGAGAATTGAGAGCTTTAAGTTGCATTTGAAATTCAGAGTGGATTACGTAGTTCTTTAAATAACTCAAAATTATACCAGGTCAGCCCACTTTGTGAGAGCACTCTCAGGCATAAGTGTGATTTCAAATTCCCCATAAAGTGTAAATGAGGATCTGATTTCACATAAATGACACATTTGCCTCAATAGAAAAATTAATTTTATGTCCTGTAAGAAGCTGATTAATGATGCTGTCACCTTATATTCTAGCAAAATTCAACATTGCATAAAAATAATATGTAATTGAACATCTTAGTTTTCATGAGACTTTTCATGAAATTAGCTGACATGAGATACTAATGTGTCATTGTCTTACAGGTTACCTTCATTGTAATATAAGGAGAACATTGTAGAATGCCTTTTAATTAAAACAATTGATGTTGATATTTCTATAATCATTAAAATAGATGAAAAAGAAAAATCTACAAATTGTGTATGTGTATTCTGACAACCAATGAAGAATTAATTGCTCTGATATAAATAATTTTAATAATAAAAATTGTTGTGTTAGGTCATAATTTAAGAAGTTTTTGCTCTGAATCCAATAATGAAGAAAATATTTTGTGACTTAATGAAAGGCTGTCTTTGTTACAAGTAAAGTTGACCAATTATAAATCGGAACCATAGTATCTCGGTTCAAATAAAAGCATAATTTTACAAGTAATATGATGTTGTTATTTTCCACAAGATGCTAAAGTTCTTAACATATTTTTGTATGTTTACTATTTTAAAATTTTGCTAAAAATACTTTGTGTATAAGAATAGAACAAAAATACATTCACTGAGAGTGAACTGAAAATATTAAAGGGCATATGCTAAAAATATAAGTAAAGTTTATTCCATGAGAAGTAATCACAAAAAGCATTACTTTAAAAACATTTTTATATCTGTCAGTCTTAAATCCTACTCACTTGTTGAGAAGTGTTCAGGCATTTCTTACTTTTGCAACTCATCAATGACATGTTTTTTCTTGAATTCAAGGGTTTCTTTCCCTTTTTTTTCTGTATATGAAGGAATAGTTGTTATATTGGTAACATTACAAGTATTTCCTAAGCAGAACAGCATAATTTTATTAATATTGTCTTTTTGAGGTAATGTAACACTTACAGGAGCCCACAAGCCACCGAAGGCCAAGAGCTCTATCTCTTTCTAAATTAGAAATATACTGAAAATCCTCCTTTGTAAGCTTTGTTATTCCTGCTTTTGCACTTCTGGGTCAACTTTGCTTTACATGTGATACCCAATAAAACCATTCTTGTACTCTTTTTTATAGCTTGTATGCTAATCAAGTTATTGTAGAAAAATAAATCAGTCAAGTGATGACCAGAACTACTTTTCACCAGAGGGAAGTCAAAGATTTTTGGATACCAAACACCCATATTGTTAAAAGTCCAGTACCCACTTGCTATTGAAAAAAAATCTGCTGAGGTGGAGGAATAGGAAATAATTTACTGTCAGCTTTTTCTTAGATAAGCTCACAATGGAATCCTGGTTGCTTGACTCATAGTTAAAAGCATCATTTTTCCTTACTTGTGGCACCTGAAAATAATCCTGTTAAAAATAGGGGCTGGGCATGATGGCTCCTGTTTGTAATCCCAGCAGTTTTGGAGGCCACGCCAGGAGGCTTGAGATCAGGAGTTCCAGACCAGCCTGGGCAGCAAAGTGAGACCCCATCTCTACCAAAAATTTAACAAATTAGCCAGGCTTGGTAGTGCACCTGTAGTCCTAGCTACTTGGGAGGTTGATGCAGGAGGATCACTTGAATTCAGGAGTTTGAGGCTGCAGTGAGATATGATCGAACCACTGCATTCCAGTCTGAGCAGCAGTGAGACCCTTCTTAAAAAATAGGTGCTGATGTGTAAATATTATTAAATAAAACTGTTTTATGTTTTCTAAAAATATAAAAATTAAAATTGGCCGTGCACGGTGGCTCAAGCCTGTAATCCCAGCACTTTGGGAGGCCGAGGCGGGCGGATCACGAGGTCAGGAGATCTAGACCATCCTGGCTAACACGGTGAAACCCTGTCTCTACTAAAAAATACAAAAAACTAGCCGGGCGAGGTGGCAGGTGCCTGTAGTCCCAGCTACTCGGGAGGCTGAGGCAGGAGAATGGCGTAAACCCGGGAGGCAGAGATTGCAGTGAGCTGAGATCCGGCCACTGCACTCCAGCCCGGGCGACAGAGCGAGACTCCATCTCAAAAAAAAAAAAAAAAAAAAAAAAAAAATTAAAATTAAGATCTGTCTATAGCATGCATGCAAGTTGAAAGGGTCCCATCTCACACTAGTCAGAATGGCTATTATTAAATAGTAAAACAATAACAGATGCTGACAGTTGTGAA
The DNA here is from genome assembly GCF_002776525.5 of Piliocolobus tephrosceles. Taxonomy (NCBI): domain Eukaryota; kingdom Metazoa; phylum Chordata; class Mammalia; order Primates; family Cercopithecidae; genus Piliocolobus; species Piliocolobus tephrosceles. Next base: position 70,553,883 of record NC_045445.1, read on the forward strand.
GAAAAAGGAATGTTTATACACTGCTGGCGGGAGTGTAAATTAGTTCAACTATTTTGGAAATCAGAGAGGTGATTCCTCAAAGACCTAAAAACAGAAATGCCATTCAACCCGGCAATCCTACTACTGGATATATACCAAAATGAATATGAATTCTTCTCCTGTAAAGATGCATGCATGCAAATGTTCATTGCAGCATTATTCACAATAGCAAAGACATGGAGTTAGCCTAAATGTCCATCAATAGTAGACTGGAAACTCATCCTTTTTTATGGCTGCATAGTATTCCATGGTGTATATGTGCCACATTTTCTTAATCCAGTCTGTCACTGATGGACATTTGGGTTGATTCCAAGTCTTTGCTATTGTGAATAGTGCCGCAATAAACATACGTGTCCATGTGTCTTTGTAGTAGAATAATTTATAATCCTTTGGGTATATACCCAGTAGTGGGATGGCTGGGTCATATGGTACATCTAGTTCTAGATCCTTGAGGAATTGCCATACTGTTTTCCATAATGGTTGAACTAGTTTACAATCCCACCAACAGTGTAAAAGTGTCCCCATTTCTCCATATCCTCTCCAACACCTGTTGTTTCCTGATTTTTTAATGATTGCCATTCTAACTGGTGTGAGATGGTATCTCATTGTGGTTTTGATTTGCATTTCTCTGATGGCCAGTGACGATGAGCATTTTTTCATGTGTCTGTTGGCTGTACGAATGTCTTCTTTTGAGAAATGTCTGTTCATATCCTTTCCCCACTTTTTGATGGGGTTGTTTGTTTTTTTCTTACAAATTTGTTTGAGTTCTTTGTAGGTTCTGGATATTAGCCCTTTGTCAGATGAGTAGATTGCAAAAACTTTCTCCCATTCTGTGGGTTGCCTGTTCACTCTGATGGTAGCTTCTTTTGCTGTGCAGAAGCTCGTTAGTTTAATTAAATCCCATTTGTCAATTTTGGCTTTTGTTGTCGTTGCTTTTGGAGTTTTAGACATGAAGTCCTTGCCTATGTCTATGTCCTGAATGGTACTACCTAGGTTTTCTTCTAGGGTTTTTATGGTATTAGGTCTAACATTTAAGTCTCTAATCCATCTTGAATTAATTTTCATATAAGGAGTAAAGAAAGGATCCAGTTTAAGTTTTCTGCTTATGGCTAGCCAATTTTCCCAGCACCATTTATTAAATAGGAAATCCTTTCCACATTTCTTGTTTTTCTCAGGTTTGTCAAAGATCGGATGGCTGTAGATGTGTGGTATTATTTCTGAGGACTCTGTTCTATTCCATTGGTTTATATCTCTGTTTTGGTACAAGTACCATGCAGTTATGGTTACTGTAGCCTTGCAGTATAGTTTGAAGTCAGGTAGCGTGATGCCTCCAGCTTTGTTCTTCTGACTTAGGATTGTCTTGGCAATGCAGGCTCTTTTTTGGTTCCATATGAACTTTAAAGCATTTTTTTTTTCTATTTCTGTGAAGTAACTCATTGGTAACTTGATGAGGATGGCATTGAATCTATAAATTACCTTGGGCAGTATGGCCATTTTCACAATATTGGTGACATGGATGCAGCTGGAAACCATCATTCTTAGCAAACTATCACAAGAAGAGAAAACCAAACACCGCATGTTCTCACTCATAGGTGGGAACTGAACAATGAGTTCACTTGGACTCGGGAAGGGGAACATCACACACTGGGGCCTATCATGGGGAGGGAGGAGGGGGGAGGGATTGCATTGGGGAGTTATACCTGATATAAATGATGAATTGATGGGTGCTGACGAGTTGATGGGTGCAGCACACCAACATGGCACAAGTATACATATGTAACAAACCTGCACATTATGCACATGTACCCTAGAACTTAAAGTATAATAAAAAAAAAATAGTAGACTGGATAAAGAAATGTGGTACATGTACAACAGTGTATACTATGCAGCCATAGAAAAGAAAAAGATTATGTCCTTCGCAGGAACATGGATGGAACTAAAGACCATTATTCTTAGCAAACTATGTGATGATGGAAATAAATTAAAACAAAAAAATCCACCATGGGTAAACACCACACAAATTGTTTCAGTCAAGAATCTTCAATGGATGATAAAATTAGTGGAAAAATCTATTATAAAAAAACGGGTAAATTGCATGGGCTCAAAGTATCTTTCTATGAAATGTTTATTAATTACAAGAGGAAAAATAGTAACTTTGCACTGCAAAAACTCAGCAGGTAGCAGTTCTACTAAATTATCAAGGTTAATTTCACCAATAACAAGACATACCAACATCATAGACCTCTTACTATGATGTGTTAAGAGGGAGACAGACGTTGTTTCCGTGATGTCTTTGCCACAAATTTATAACCTAAATTTTTTTACAATACATTTCACTTTTAATTATGCTGTAAACACACAATATATTGCTACCCTCTTTGCTTTAGACAATTAGTTATAATTTAGAGAATTTTAAAATGTTTTAAACTCACACATTGTATTTTCACCTCTTTCCAGTCCTCCTCACCTCTTTGTGTGGATCTAAGTTTCTATCTGGTACCACATTTACTCTTCAAAAAGTATCCTTAATATTTATTGTACTACAGGTCTGCTGAAAAATGAATTCTCACAGTTTTTGCTTGTCTAAGAAGTATTTCTTTTGCTTTCAGGTTTTAAAAGATATTTCCACTGGGTATAGAACTCGGTTGACAAGTATTATTTTTCTTTCTTTCAGCACTTTAAAGATACCACTTTTAATATGGTTTGGCTGTGTCTCCACCCAAATCTCATCTTGAATTGTAGCTCCCATAATTCCCATGTGTCATGGGACGGACCCTGTAGGAGATAATGGAATCATGGGAGTGGGTCTTTCCCGTGCTGTTCCCATGATAGTGAGTCTTTTGAAATCTGATGGTTTTGTAAAGGGGAGTTCCCCTGCACATGCTCTCTTGCCTGCCGTCATGTAAGATGTGCCTTTGCTTCTCCTTTGCCTTACACATTGATTGTGAGGCCTCCCCAACCATGTGGAACTGTGAGTCCATTAAACCTATTTTTGTTGTTGTTGTTATTATACTTTAAGTTCGAAGGTACATATGCACAACGTGCAGGTTTGTTACATATGTATACATGTGCCATGTTGGTGTGCTGCACCCATTAACTTGTCATTTACATTAGGTATATCTCCTAATGCTATCCCTCCCCCCTCCCCAAACCCCATGACAGGCCCTGGTGTGTGATGTTCCCCAATCTGTGTCCAAGTGTTCTCATTGTTCAGTTCCCACCTATGAGTAAGAACATGCAGTGTTTGGCTTTTTGTCCTCCAGACAGTTTGCTAAGAATGATGGTTTCCAGATGCATCCATGACCCTACAAAGGACATGAACTCACCTTTTTACGGCTGCATAGTATTCCATGGTTTATATGTGCCACATTTTCTTAATCCAGTCTGTCATTGATGGACATTTGGGTTGGTTCCAAGTCTTTGCTATTGTGAATAGTGCCACAATAAACATACGTGTGCATGTGTCTTCATAGCAGCATGATTTATAATCCTTTGGATATATACCCAGTAATGGGATGGCTGGGTCATATGGTATTTCTAGTTCTAGATCCTTGAGGAATCGCCACACTGTCTTCCACAATGGTTGAACTAGTTTACAGTCCCACCAACAGTGTAAAAGTATTCCTATTTCTCCACATCCTCTCCAGCACCTGTTGTTTCCTGACCTTCTAATGATCGCCATTCTAACTGATGTGAGATGGTATCTCATTGTGGTTTTGATTTGCATTTCTCTGATGGGCAGTGATGATGAGCATTTTTTCATGTGTCTGTTGCCTGCATAAATGTCTTCTTTTGAAAAGTGTCTGTGCCGGGCACAGTGGCTCAAGCCTGTAATCCCAGCACATTGGGAGGCCTAGACGGGCAGATCACGAGGTCAGGAGATCAAGACCATCCTGGCGAACACAATGAAACCCTGTCTCTACTAAAAAAATACAAAAAACTAGCCAAGCGAGGTGGCGGTCGCCTGTAGTCCCAGCTACTTGGGAGGCTGAGGCAGGAGAATGGCGTAAACCCGGGAGGCGGAGCTTCCAGTGAGCTGAGATCTGGCCACTGCACTCCAGCCTGGGTGACAGAGCAAGACTCCGTCTCAAAAAAAAAAAAAAAAAGAAAGAAAAGTGTCTGTTCATATCCTTTGCCCACTTTTCGATAGGGTGATTTGTTTTTTTTCTTGTAAATTTGTTTGAGTTCTTTGTAGATTCTGGATATTAGCCCTTTGTCAGATGAGTAGATTGCAAAAATTTTCTCCCATTCTGTGGGTTGCCTGTTCACTCTGATGGTAGATCTAAAACCATAAAAACTCTAGAAGAAAACCTAGGCAATACCATTCAGGACATACGCATGGGCAAGGACTTCATGTTTAAAACATGAAAAGCAGTGGCAACAAAAGCCAAAATTGACAAATGGGATCTAATTAAAATATAACCAAAATTTTATCTTTAGGAAATATTAGACAAAAGAAAAGTAAGAAGAATTCCACAAAATAATTAGCTTTTACCCTTCAAATGTATCATCCTAAAATAAAAAGAAATAATGAGAAATGATTTCAGATTTAAGGAGACTAAACAGACAGGACAATTAATGCAATATGTAATCAAAGATTAGGTCTTGGATCAGAAAAAGGAAATTAGTGGGACAAGTGGCAAAATTAAACGGGTCTGGAGATTAAAGTAATGTATCAGTGTTAATTTCTTGATTGTGTTAATTGTAATTTGGTTATGTAATACATTAACCTTTGTTGAATCTGGGGCAAAGTTATACAAAATCGCTTTGGACCACTTTTGCAAGTTTTGTGAGTCTTAAATAATTTCAAAAGCAAAAGCCAAAAAATAAAAGCAAAAATAAGTCCTATTTCATTAAACCTTCATTTGTACAGTCAGGACAAGTAATAAAGTTGTTTTCTAAACTATTCAGAGCCCAAACCTCCTTGAAGACCTCATCCTTCTGGTGTCTCCACTTCTGTTGTTCAGATATTTGCCAATGTTTAAAATAACCCCTCACCTTCTCCCCATTGCCGTGAAAAACCTTTTTCTCAAGGGAAAATATAAGACACCTATTTCCTAAAATTGCCCTAGACATAATACTTTCTACTTTCCTATACTTAATATTTCAGGAAACAAAACCAAAATACACCTAAACACTCACGGGCCAGGTTTCTGTAAGACGTCATTGTCCAAATCATATTGTCTCTCTCCACCCCAAATAGGTATTTTTCTTTTTTTTTTTCCTTCAACTTTTAAGTTCAGGGATACATGTATGTGCAGGATGTGCAGGTTTGTTACATAGGTAAATGTGTGCCATGGTGGTTGTTTTGTTCCCCCCATATGTCCATGTGTTCTCATCGTTCAGCTTCCACTTAAGAGCAAGAACATGCAGTGTTTTGTTTTCTGTTCCTGCATTAGTTTGCTGAGGATATTGGCTTCCAACTCCATGCAAATTACATGATCTTGTTCTTTTTATGGCTGCATAATATTCCATGGTGTGTATGTACTATATTTTCTTTATACAGTCTATCATTGATGGGCACTTAGGTTGTTTCCATGTCTTTGCTATTGTGAATAAGTACTGTAGTGGACATATGTGTGCAGGTATCTTTACAAAAGAATGATTTATATTCCTTTAGGTATAAATCCAGTAATGGGATTGTTGGGTCAAATGAGATTTCTGCCTTTAGGTGTTCGAGGTATCACTACACTGTCTTCCACAGTGGTTGAACTAATTTACACTCCCACCAACCATGTAAAAGCACATTTTTTTTTTTCATATTTCTCAGTTGTCAAGGAATTAAAACACATTTTAAAGACAAAATGTTGTATGACTAGCAGTCAACCATCTTTTCAATGAAAAGCTCATTTGAACAATATTTTAAAATAAAATTTGAGAAAAGATAAACAAGTTAACCACCTTCTCTGTGTTCTGATAAAGTGAAAAAAAAAAGCAGGAATCAACATAGTTCTTTAAAACATGCTGTTATTGGTAGAATTAAAAGCCAGACATAACAATAAGAGTCATAATAATTATCATTGACTGATCAGGTACTATGTTTTAGTCACTGTGATATTTGCTTCATATATATGTTTTCTGTTTTGATGTTCAGAATCCTATGGAACAAGTACTATTGTGATTCATATTTTGCCGATGAGGTAATCAAGGTTGAAATATTTTTAATAATTCACCCAAGGCTAATATCTAGTAAATTCTTGCCTTTATGAACCAAGTTCTGTCTGTCTCTGAAATTCATAAGTTTTCCACTACCCCATACTCACCAAGTTGAGTTCCCAGCTGCTGAATAATAACACAAGACAGTAAACAATTCTTAGGTTTTATTGTTTTTTAATGATTCTAAACATTGGAATATTTGAAACATTTAAAGTTTGAACATTATTAAGACACAACATTTAGATATTTGACATTGTTTTCTACTTTGTGTAAGGGGGTTTGGCATCTTTTAGAAGATAGACTAGAAGGTAAGTACAAATGTTCTGAATAGTGCAGTATATCATTAAACACAATATCAGAATTTCATTACTCAACACTTATTCCATGGGATTAGAGAGTTCTCCAGTAATGTCCCATTTGCATAAAAATTAGACTTTCATATTAATTCACATTTGGCTATCATCAAACAGGTAAAACTCTATATAAATAGAATATTGGGGGAAAGCATGGCTTGATGAATAGTTAATGGAAACACTGACTTGCTCTTTCCTGGCTGGGAAGAATGGCATTCTTAGACCTCACTCCATTTAAACAAATTATTAAGAGAATAAAGGACCAAACAAACAGAAACATTTTGTGAATAAAAACAGAAGTTTGATTGAGAAAAGTTGCTTTACTGTTTTTGTAGTGTGGGAGCTGTCAGCATCTCAGCATATGATCTCCCCAAAACTGTTGAGAGAAAGAAACCCTTTGATTTTCCCCTTGAGATTAGACTGAAATGGAATCTTTGCAGTCCCAGCTCTATCTCAGATAGTACCCCTTTTTTTATATTCTAGTCGGTAGAAAAAAAGAATTCCTAAGAAGTTAATTAAATAAGTTTCATTATTTAAACTTGCTTTCAAGAGAAAAAGAAGGTAAAGTAAATCTTCCACATGCTTTTCTCTTTATTACCAATCTTAAAAGACTAAACATCACATTTCTTGCATCATTGATAATGCAAATTAGTTTTTTTGTGTGTCTCACATAAAACTATAATTAGAAGCAAATATTTAATGCCCAGATCAGAAAATCAAATCTTACACTCCAGAAATGTGTCATCTAGCTACAGGAAGTTAATGTGAGAAAGATTGCAAGTACTGATATTTTGTTTATTTAATATTTTTTGGTTTTTCTTCACTATTGGTGGTTTACTTTGTAACTATATATTAAACAGTAATATATTCCAATACTCTTTTGCTTCCAATTTTCAGGGATGCGAAAGCATTAAATATTATACATTCAACATTATTATACAGAAGTGAAAATATGCATATTTAAATTTTGCATTATTTCAAAAATATAAAATGTGGACCATTATTCAGCGTGCAATTATAAAAAGAAGTTTATTGATAGCAGTTTTTTCAACATATATGTGGTGTCACTTTTATAATTTCATTCTGAATACTGCAATAAATATATTTTTAACATATACATGTTAAAAAACTAATGTCAATAAACTTTTAAAAACATATATATATATGATGTTTTTTATTTTTAATTTTTGGATACATAGTAGGGATTTATATTTATGGAGTACATGATATATTTTGTTACAGTCATGTGATGTGTAATAATCAAATCATGAAAATTAGGTATGCATCCCCCTAAGCATTAATTATTTGTGTTACAAACAATCCAGTTATAATATTTTAGTTATTTTTAAATATGCAATTAAGCTATTATTGACTGCAGTCACCCTGTTGTGCCAAATACTAGGTCTTACTCATTTTATTATTTCTTTGTACCCACTGACAATACCTGCCTCCCCCTCAATACCCAACTATACTTCCCAGCTTCTGATAACCATTCTTCCATTCCCTGAGTTGAATCGTTTTGAGTTTTAGATCCCACAAATGTGTGAAACCATGGTGGTTGCCTTTCCACACCTGGTTTATTTCACTTAACATAATGACCTTAGGTTTTATCCGTATTGTTGCAAATGACAGAAACTCATTCTTTTTTTGAGACTGAATAGTATTCCATTGTGTATATGTGCCATATCATATGTATTCATTCATCTGCTGATGTAAATTTCTGTGACTTCCAAATCTTGACTATTGGAAACAGTGCTACAACAAACATAGGAGTGCAGATATCTCTTTGATATACTGATTTCATTAAAAATATATATATATATACCCAACAGTGTGATTGCTGGATCATATGTTAGCCCTGTTTTTCTATTTTTAGTTTTTGAGGAATCTCCAAACTATTCTTCACAGTAGTTGTAACAATTTACTTTCCCAAGAAAAGTGTCTAAGAGTTGTCTTTTCTCCACATTCTCACCAGCGTTTGTTATTGCCTGTCAATTGGATAAAAGTCATTTTAACTGAGGTGAGGTGATATTTCATTATCATTTGGATTTACATGTCTCTAATGATTAGTGATGTTGAGCACTTTTTCATATGCCTGTTTGCCATTTATGTGTCTTTTGAAAACTGTTTAAATCTTTTGCACAAACTCGGGAAGGGGAACATCACACAATGGGGCCTATCATGGGGAGGGGGGAGGGGGGAGGGATTGCATTGGGGAGTTATACCTGATATAAATGATGAATTGATGGGTGCTGACGAGTTGATGGGTGCAGCACACCAACATGGCACATGTATACATATGTAACAAACCTGCACGTTATGCACATGTACCCTAGAACTTAAAGTATAATAAAAAATAAAATAAAAAATAAAATAAAAAAATAAAAATCAAATTATTAGATCTTTTTCATATAGAGATGTTTGAGGTCCTTATATATTCTGGTTATTAATCCCTTGTCAGTTAGGTAGTTTGCAGATATTATCTTCCATTCCATGGGTTGTCTCTTCACTTTCTTCATCGTTTGTCTTGCTGTGCAGAAACTTTTTAACTTGATGCAATCCCATTTGTAAATTTTTGTTTTGGTTGCCTCTACTTGTGTGGTATTGCTCAAGAAATGTTTGCCCAGACTAATGTGCTGGAGAGTTTCCCCAATCTTTTATTTTATTCATGTCATAGTTTGAGATATTAGATGTAAGTTTTTATTCCATTTTGATTTGATTTTTATATATGGCAAGATTAGTTTACTTTTATTCTTCTGCATATAGATATACAGTTTTTTTTCAACACCATCTATTGAAAAGACTGTCTTTTTCCCAACATATGTTCTTAGCAACCTTGTCAGACATGAATTAACTGTAGGTTCATAGATTTGTTTCTGGGTTCTCTATTCTATTCTATTGGTCTATGCATCTGTTTTTATGCCAGTACCATGGTGCTTTGGTTACTCTAGCTCTGTAGCATAGTTTTAAGTTAGGTGATATGATTCATTGAACTTTGCTCTTTCTGCTCAAGATAGCTATCTTATAACTTATTATTTAAACTGATGACAGCAGAACACTAATTGCATAAACAAATAAATGAACACACAAAAATAAAACTAACAAAAACTCTATACTTTATTTTTTCCCCTAGTTTTTAACTTTTTCCTTCTCTTTGTGCCTAAAATTTATATGTCTTCAAAAATTGTTGTAGTTATTATTTTTTATTGGTTATTTAGTCTTTCTACTTAAGACAAGAGTAGTTTACACACTACAGTGAATTACAGTGTTATACTATTCTGTGTTTCTCTGTGTTATTACCATTATCAGTCAGTTTGTACCATCAGATGGTTCCTTCTTGCTCATTAACATTCTTTTCTTTTACACTAAAGAGCTCCCTTCAGCATTTCCTTTTTATGAAATTAGGAACAAGATTTTAATTGTAGTGCTATTTCCAATAGCAAAATTAAAAACAGTCTAAGTTCCAACAACAGGAAAATGGGTATCGATATACGGCTTCTAAAATTACAATTTGCAACGCTGTATTGATGCAAAATTTACATGACACAATCATAAGGTTTTTTAAGAGCGGGATACAAAATTATGTGTTTCCTGCTTGTAGTCATGTTTTTAAAAGATGGAAATGAAATATACCAAAATACTACAAATTGTTGTGATAGAGTATCAGAACTTAGGAAATTGTTTTCTCTTCAGTATTTTCCAAATTTCTATAAACATTTAACTTTTGGCTTAAACAGTGGTGGATAAGATAAATCTTACTTACTTTGAAAATAGAAAAGGTTGAAAGTATAAATATGCATAATGATAACCTTAATCTAAAAGTAAATACAGGATTTTAAATAAATCAAATTTTCCTTTTGTTGCAAATTATATTCATGTTGATATACAGTTTAAGTCAAGGTTGTAATTCTTCTGTGAGTTTTGTAAAATATTGAGTGTCAGAAGGAAATTATAAGTTATATACTGAATTATTTGACTCCTTTAAGTCAAGTGAAAGTTTCTATTTTGGTAATCATTGCTTTTAGATATTTCAGACATTTTGGAATTATATATTGAGGAATGTCAATTTGAGTTCATTTGTGTCACTGAAAGATTACTCTTCAATTTTCTTTTGATCATTGTATTTAATTTCCTAGGGCTACTGTAGCAAATTACCACAAATTGGGTGGCTTAAAATAACAAAAGTCTTTATTCTCAGAGTTTTGTATGTCAGAAGTTCCATTTTTTTAAGATTTTTATTTTAAGTTCAGGGGTACATGTGCAAATTTGTTATATAGGTCAACTTGTGTAATGGAAGTTTGTTGTACAGATTATGTTGTCACCCAGTTATTACACCTAGCCCCCACAAGCTATTTTTCCTGATTCTCTCCCTCTTCCTGCCCCCTACTCTCAAGTAGACCCCAGTGTCTGTTGTTCCCCTGTATGTGTCAATATGTTCTCATCATTTAGCTCCTACTTATGAGTGAGAACATGCAGTACTTGGTTTTCTCTTCCTCAGTTAGTTTGCTAAGGATAATAGCATCCACCTCCATCTTTGTTCTTGCAAAGACATGATCTCTCTCTTCTCTATGGATGCTATGGATGCACAGTATTCCATGGTGTATATGCACTACATTTCCTTTATCTAGTCTACCATTAATGAGCATTTAGGCTGACTCCATGTCTTTGCTATTGTGAAAAGTGCTGCAATGAATATACAAGTGCATGTGTCTTTATGGTAGAATAGTTTGTATTTTGGACGACATATACCCAGTAATCTGATTGCTGGGTTGAATGGTAGTTTCGTTTTTAGTATTTGAGGAATCACCAAACTGTTTTTCACAATGATTGAAATAATTTACACTCCCACCAACAGTGTATAAGTGTTCCTTTTTCTCTGTAAACTTGCCAGCACCTGTTAATATTAACTTTTAAATAATAGCCATTCAGACTCGTGTGGGAGTTTATTTATGTTGTAAGGAAGGAGTCCAGTTTCATTTTTCTACCTATGTATCTCATTTTGGTTTTGATTTGCATTTATCTAATGATTAGTGATGCTGATCATTTTTTCATACGCTTGTTGGGCACATGAATGTATTCTTCTGAAAAGTGTCTGTTCATGTTCTTTTCCTACTTTTTTCCTTGTTTTTTTTTTTTTTTTTAGACAGAGTCTTGCCGTGTCACCCAGACTGGAGTGCAGTGGTAAGATTTCGGCTCACTGCAACTTCCAGCTCCCGTGTTCAGGCAATTCTCCTGCCTCAGCCTCTGAAGTAGCTGGAACTACAGGCGTGAGCCACCACATCCAGCTAATTTTTTTGTATTATTAGTAATGATGGGGTTTCAACATGTTGACCAGGCTGGTCTTGAACTCATGATCTCAGGTGATCTGCCTGCCTCAGCCTCCCAAGGTTTTGGAATTACGGACATGAGCCACCGCATTTGGCCTCTTACAGAAGCTGGATATTAGACCTTTGTTGGAGGCATAGTTTGCAAAAATTTTCTCTTAATCTGTAGGTTTTCTGTTTGCTCCGTTGACAGTTTATTTTGTTGAACAGAAGCTCTTTAATTTAAGTAAATCTCATTTGACAATATTTGTTTTTGATGCAATTGCTTTTGGCATCTTTGTCATAAAATCTTCGACAGGTCCTTTGTCTAAAATGGTATTGCCTAGGTTGTTGTCCAGGATTTTCATAGTCTTTGGTTTTAGAATTAAATATGTAATTCATCTTGAGTTTATTTTTGTGTATGGTGTAAGGAAGGAGTCCAGTTTCCATTTTCTACCTATGTCTAGCCAGTTATCCCAACACCATTTATGAAACAGGGATTCCTTTCCCCCATTGCTTGTTTTTGGCAGCTTTGTCAAAGGTCAGATAGTTGTAGGTGTGTGGCTTTTTGTCTGAGCTCTCTATTCTGTTCCATTTGACTATGTGTCTATTTTTGTACCAGTACCATGCTGTTTTGGTTATTGTAATACTGTACTACAGTTTGCAAACAGGTATCATGATGCCTCCAGCTTTGTTCATTTTGCTTAGGATTGCCTTGGCTATTTGGGCTTTTTTTTGGTTACACATGAATTTCCAAATAGTATTTTCTAGTTCTTTGAAGAATGTCACTGGTAGTTTAATTGGAATAGCACTGAATCCACAAGTTGCTCTTGGCTGTATGGCTATTATAATGATATTGATTCTATCCATGAGCATGAACTCTTTCTCCATTTATTTGTGTAATCTCTGATTTATTTGAGTCATGTTTTGTAGTTCTTTTTTTATAGATCTGTCATCTGGGTTAGCTGTATTCTTAGGTATTTTAATCATGTTGTAGAAATTGTGAATGTGATTGTGTTGCTGATTTGGTTCTCAGCTTGGCTGTTCTTAATGTATACGAATCCTAGTAATGTTTGTACATTGATTTTTCATTGTTTATCAGGTTAAGCAGCCTGAGGTCAAGAACCTCATGGTTCTCTAGATATAGGATCATGCCATCTGCCATCAGGGATGTTTGACTTTCTCTCTTCTTATTTGGATGCCCTTTATTTCTTTCTCTTGCCTGATTGATCTGGGCAGGACATCCAATACTATGCTGAATAGGAGTGGTGACAGAGGGCATCCTTGTTGTGTACCTATTTTCAAGGGGAATGCTTCCAGGTTTGCCGATTCAGTATGATGTTGGCTGCAGTTTGTCATATATGGCTGTTATTATTTTGAGGTATATTACCTCAGAGCCTAGCCTATTAAGAATTCTTGAAGAAGTTTTGAATTTTATCAAGAGCCTTTTCTGCACCTATTGAGTTAATTATGTGGTTTTTGGCTTTAATTCTGTTTATGTGATGAATCACATTTACTGATTTGCATGTGCTAATCCAATGTTGCATCTCATGGATAAAAGCCTACTTGATCATGGTGGATAAGCTTTTTCATGTCTGCTGGATTTGCTTTGTTAGCATTTTATTGAGGATATTTACATTCATGTTCATCAAAAATATTGGCCTGAAATTTTCAATTTTAGCTGTATCTCTGCCAGCTTTTGGTATTAGCATGATACTGGCCTCAGAGAATGCTTTAGGAAGGAGTCCTTAATTATTTGGAATCGTTTCAGTAGAAATGGTATCTGCTCTTATTTATGCATCTGTTAGAATTTGGCTGTGAATCTGACTCATCCTGAACTTTTTTCTGGTTGGTGGGCTATTTATTACTGATTCAGTTTCAGAACTCATTATTGGTCTGTTCAGGCATTCAATTTCTTCCTGTGGATCCAACTCATCCTGGACTTTTTCTGGTTGGTAAGCTATTTTTTACTGATTCAATTTCAGAACTCATTATTGATCTGCTCAGGGATTCAATTTCTTCCTGGTTGAATCTGGGAGGTTATGTGTTTCCTGGAATTTGTCTGTTTCTTCTAGGCTTTCTATCTTGTGTGCATAGAGCTGTTTGTAGTAGTCTCAATAACTTGTTATTTAAAAAATGTGTGGGGTTATTAGTAATTCCCCTTTGGTCATTTCTGGTTTTATTTATTTGTATCTGCCCTTTTTCTTCTTTGTTAATATAGCTAGCTGTTTATCTGTCTTATTTTTCCTTTTTAATAACCAACTGCTGAATTCATTGATTTTTTTAGGGTTTTTTCATCTCACTTTCATTCAGGTCAGCTCTGATTTTGGTTATTTATTTTATTCTGCTAGCTTTAGAATTTGTTTGCTTTTGTTTCTCTACTTACTATAGGATTAATGTTTGGTTGTTAATTTGAGATGTTTCTGCTTTTTTAATGTGGGTATTTAGTGCTAAAAACTTTCCTCTTAACACTACTTTAGCTGTGTTTCAGAGATTCTGGTATGTTGTATCTTTGTTTTCATTCATTTCAAACAATTTATTAATTTTCTCCTTCATTTAATTGTTTACCCAAAGGTCATTCAGAAGCAGATTTTTTATTTTCCAGGTAATTGCATGGCTTTGAGCAATTTTCTTAATATCCATTTCTACTTTTATTTTGCTGTGGTCCAAGAGTGTGTTTGCTGTCATTTCAATGTCTTTGAGTTTTCTGAGGATTGTTTTATTTTGGATTGCATAGTCAATACTATGGTATATGGAAATGAGAATAATGTATATTCCATCGTATTTGGCAATGAGAAAAATGTATATTCTGTTGTGTTTTGGTGGAGAGTTTTGTAGATATAGATTAGGTCAATTTGGTCAAGCATTACATTCAGGTTCTGAATATCTTTGTTAGCTTACTGCCTTGATGATCTATCTAATACTCTCAGTGTGGTGATTACGTATTCCACTATTATTGTGAGAAAATCTAAGTCTCCTTTTAGGTCTTTAAGGACTTCCTTTATAAATCCAGGTGCTCTTATGTTGGGTACATATATATTTAGAAGAGTTAGGTCTTCTTGAACTATTTATATAATGCTGATTTTTGAGTTTTTGGATCTTTTTTGTTTTAAAGTCAGTTTTGTCTCAAATTAGGATTGCAACCCCTGTTTTTTTCTGTTTTCAACTTGCTTGGTTGATTTTCTTCCATTTCCTTATTTTGACCCAATGAATGTCATTGCATGTAAGATGGGTCTACCTGAGGACGGCATACCAATGGGTCTTGGTTCTTTATCCAGCTTGCCACTCTGTGCCTTTTAATTAAGGTCTTTAGGGCATTTATGTTCAAAGTTAATATTAATATGTGTAAATTTGATCCAGTCATTATGGTATTAGCTGGTTATTATGCAGATTTGTTTATGTGATTGTTTTATAGTGTCAATGGTCTGTGTACTGCAGTGTGTTTTTATAGTGACTGGTAATGGTCTTTTCTTTCCATATTTAGTGCTTCCTTTAGGAGCTCTTCTAGGGCAGAACTGGTGGTAACAAAATCTCTCAGCATTTGGTTGTCTGAAAAGGGATCGTATTTCTCCTTCACCCATGAAGCTTAGTTTGGCCAGGTATGCAATTCTGGGTTTGAATTTCTTCTCTTTAAGAATGTTGGATATTGGTTCCTAATTTCTTCAGTAGGGTTTCTGCTGAATGGTCTGCTGTTAGTCTAATAGGTTTCCATTTTTAGATTGTCTGTCCTCTTTCTCTAGCTGCCTACAACGGTTTTTTCTGTTATTTTGACCTTGGAGAATCTGATTATTAGGTTTCTTGGGGATGATCTTCTTGTGAAGCTTCTTATAGCGATTCTCTGCATTTCCTGATTTGGAGTGTTGGCCTCTCTACCTAGGTTAAAAAAGTTTTCATGGATGATATTCTGAATTATGTTTTCCAAATTGCTTACACTCTCCTCATCTTTTTCAGGGACACCAATGAGTCATAGATTTTTTTTTTTTTTTTTTTACATAGTCTCATATTTCTCAGAGGTTCTGTTCATTGTCTTATTTATTTTTCTCTATTATTATCTCACTGTTTTATTTCAGAAAGCCAGTCTTTGAGTTGTAAGATTCTTTCCTTTGCTTGGTCTATTCTGCTATTAATACTTGTGATTATGTTATAAACCTTTTTAGTGTGCTTTTTAGCTCTATCAGGTCAGTTACATTATTTTCTATACTATTTTGTCTGTCAGCTCCTGCATTGTTTATTATTCTTAGCTTCCTTGAATTGGATTTTAATATATTTTTGCATTTTAGTGATCTTGGTTCCTATCCATATTCTGAATTCTGCTTCTGTCATTTCAACCATCTCAGCCTGGTTCAGAAAGCTAGCTGTAGAGGTGGTAAGGTCATTTGGAGGAAAAAAGGTATGCTGGCTATTTGAGTTGTCAGGGTTTTTTTGCTGATTCTTTCTCTTCTTTGTGAGATGGTGCTCCTTCTCACAAACTGAGATGCAGTTTCCGACCTTTAGATGTCTTTTTAAATCCTGTTTGATGACCTTGAGGATTTTATTGTGGTATAAGTTGAATTCAGCTGACTGGCTTCATTTCTGGAAGATTTTATGGGGCCAACACTCAGCTCTAAACCCCTGGACTGCCTGTTCTAACTCTGGTAAATTTGCCTTAGTTCTCTTCCTCCTCAAGGTTGAAAATCCACTGTGCTGGGGTGACAAAGAGTTTCAGGACTGCTGTTCACTACACTTTGATGGGTGGTGAAAGCAAAGCAATTCATAATGCCGTGATAGTAAGATATATCCTTGTTTGCATGTGCCAGCAGCAGCAGCAGAGCAGTGTGAACACTTTTCAGAAGTGGCAGGGTGCCAGCAGCTGCTGAGGTGCCTTCCTTTGTGTTAGGGTTTATCACAATGGCAGAGGCAATGTGGCTCAGCAGGTCTGGGGTCCCCTCCTGGCGACTGTGTGCACAGATGCCCTCTTGGTGGTGTTGGCACAGGGAGGAGCTCTGGCAGTTTCAGGTTCATGTACACTCTGTGCACTGCAGGTTGGGAAGGTCACTCAAGATATTATGAGTGACTACGTAGTTTTACTCCCCTGGCAGTGTTGGTAAAAGGGTGGGGCTGACTGGCCCTGTGCATGGAAAAACTGACTGCAGTGGTCATTGGTGAGGGGAAGGAGAGTGGACTGCACACTCACTACAGCAGGGACAAAGCAAGGTGCATATACATACCTGCACTGAAGGGACAAAAATGGAAAACCATCTCACACATACACTGGCAAAGTGATGAGTAGGGTTGCCATGGTCCCAGGGGAAGCTGTAATGTGGGCAGGGAGAAATGAGCTGGTGCATGCCCATGAGGCTGCCCTGCTGGAGCTCCCTGCTAGTCAGGTACAGTCCACCAGTGCAGGAACTATAATGTAGGTCCTGAGGGACCCTGTGGCTGCCCGGTAAGCAGGCACAGCCATGCTGGGGCCCTGGGAGAGGCCTGAAGACCAAGAGGTGCTCAGGTTGAATTGGCCATATCTGATGGAAAAGAACACTTTGCAAAGTTTAGGTCTGACAGTTCCCCTAGCGCTTAAGTCTCATAGGAGCAAGTTGACCCTAGGAGAATGGCCATTCCAGTCCGTGCTCTGCTACAGATACTCTCACATAAAACCCTCTGGGCTCCACGTCAGCTGTCTTGCTGCCCCTATCACTTCTCTAAGCAGTTCTCCCTGCCAATCCAAGTGTCCATGGTGGTAAAAGGGTGTCCTCCTGCCAGAATTCCAGAGGCCTGTGGCCAGGGTAAGTAGATCCTTGTCATTTCAACTCACTCATTCCTCTGGAGTCACTGGGACCAGGAACGCATCCCAGTACATGATAACCACTTGCACGGTTCCAAGCTTCCTCCTCCTTCAGCTCGGCTTCTGTGTCCTTCCTTTGCCCACTCTTGGTGCCTTCCCTCAGAAGATCTGTTAGAAATGCTCCAGTCATCTCGGTTCCTTTGTGGCAACTATTCCACTGGGCTTGATCTAGTAAGCCATCTTGCCCTCTCAACTCACCTTAGCATTTCTTGTAGGAAAGGTTTGGTACTGACAAAATCCCTTAGCTTTTGTTTGTCTGGGAAGCTATTTATTTCTCCTTCACACTTGAAGGATATTTTTTTTTTTTTTTTTGCCAAATAAACTATTCAAGGGTAAAACTTATTTCCTTCAGCACTTTGTATATCTGAATATACAAAGAATATCCTGGGGCCGGGCACAGTGGCTCATGCCTCTAATCCCAGCACTTTGGGAGGCTGAGGTGGGCAGATTACGAGGTCAGGAGATCGAGACCTTCCTGGCTAACATGGTGAAACTCTGTCTCCACTAAAAATACAAAAAAAAAAAAAAACACAAAAAACAAAAAAATTAGCTGGGCGTGGTGGCACGCAGCTGTAGTTTCACCTACTCAGGAGGCTGAGGCAGGAGAATGGCGTGAACCCAGGAGGCGGAGCTTGCAGTGAGCCGAGATTGCACCACTGCACTTTAGCCTGGGTGACAGAGCAAGACTCCATATCAAAAAACAAACAAACAACCAAAGAATATCTTGGATAACATCTGAAAGAATTCCCTGGATTATAAGGCAGAGACTCTTCTTTTTTACCTTACTTTCTCCCAAACAAATAGAGTCTCTCTTTCTGTGCAGAGCCACCTGGAACTGGAAGTATGATGACTCAAGCATCACTCTGTACACCAACATTGAGATAGTGCTGGGTAACATCTGAAGCCAGCACAACAGTGGGTCTTGCCCAAGGCAACTTCCCTTCACAATGACAAGCTCCCCAAAGTCCCAGGCTTGTCTAAAGATTCTGTCTGGGAGCCAGAGTTTGGAGTCTAAAACGTTGGGAATTTACCTTGTATTTTACTCTATTCTACAATGATAGAATTGTGGTTAAGCTGACAGACTACAATACCAATTCCTTCTCACTCTTTCCTCCCCTTTCTACAGGCAGAGAAACTGTTGCTTGTTTCTGCCACCACCACTGCTCTACCAGGGCTTCTGCCAGGACACTGGCAATGTTCACTTAAAGTCCAAATATTCTTCCATCAGGTTGTGGTAAATTCAGTCAGACTAGAGACTCACTCCTCAGGAAACTGTGCTCCCACCTGACGAAGGGCAGGTCTAGAAATGCTGTGCAAGAGCCCAGGCCTGGAGTCAGGGACCCCAAGAACCTACTTGTTGCTCTACCTTATTGTGACCAACCTGATACCTAAGGTGCAACACAAAGTTCCATTTAGTCTTCCTTGTGCTTTTCTCAAACAGAAGGAGACTTTCACTGTAGCCACCACAAAAGGGAATTTGCTGGGTTACCCTGAAATCCAGTATGCCTCACAGCCCAAGGCCCATGGTGTACAACCTGTCTATCACTACTGGTCATTCAGGGCCCAAGGGTTCTTTAGTCAGAAGATGATACAACCTGCCAGGATTGTGTCCTTCTTTTTAAGGCAGCAGTGTCCCTTCTGGCTCAGAGTGTGTCTAGAAATGCCATCTGAAAGGTAGGGCCTAAAATGAGATCCTCATGACTCTGCCTGCTGCCCTATTCTACTGTGGTTGAGTTTGTATGCATGATGCAAGACAAAGTCCTCTTGACTCTTTGTTCTTCTCTCTTTAAGCAAAAGGAAGAAGTGACTTGTTGTGGTGAGCTGCACTACCTGGGGTTGGGGGAAGGATGCCACAAGCACACACTTAGCTGCACCAGGTGGCTAGGACTGGTAAAAATGTTGCTGTCATGTGTGGGCACTGGTTGAACCCATTATGACCTTATTATCTTTATTTTCTTTTTATTATACTTTATGTTCTAGGGTACATGTGCACAACATGCAGGTTTGTTACATATGTATTCATGTGCCGTGTTGGTGTGCTGCACCCATTAACTCGTCATTTACATTAGATATATCTCCTAATGCTATCCCTCCCCGCTTCCTCCAGCCCAGGACAGGCCCTGGTGTGTCATCTCCTTCCTGTGTCCAAGTGTTCTCATTGTTCAATTCCCAACTATGAGTGAGAACATGCTGTGTTTGGTTTTCTGTTCTTGCTACAGTTTGCTGAGAATGATGGGTTCCAGCTGCATCCATGTCCCTACAAAGGACATGAACTCATCCTTTTTTATGACTGCATAGTATTCCAAGGTGTATATGTGCCACATTTTTTAATCCAGTCTGTCATTGATGGACATTTGAGGTGGTTACAAGTCTTTGCTATTGGGAATAGTGCTGCAATAAATGTACAAGTCCATGTGTCTTTATAGCAGCATGATTTATAATCCTTTAGGCATATACCCAGTAATGGGATGGCTGGGTCACATGATATCTCTAGTTCAAAGACCCCTGAGGAATCGCCACACTGTCCTGCACAATCGTTGAACTAGTTTACAGTTCCACCAACAGTATAAAAGTGTTCCTATTTCTCCATATCGTCTCCAGAATCTGCTGTTTCCTGATTTTTAATGATCACCATTCTAACTGGTGTGAGATGGTATCTCATTGTGGTTTTGATTTACATTTACCTGATGGCTAGTGATGATGAGCATTTTTTCATGTGTCTGTTGGCTGCATAAATGTCTTCATTTGAGAAGTGTCTATTCATATACTTTGCCCACTTTTTGATGGGTTTATTTGTTTCTTTCTTGTAAATTTGTCTGAGTTATTTGTAGGTTCCGCATATTAGCCTTTTGTCAGATGAGTAGATTGCAAAAATTTTCTCCCATTCTGTAGGCTACCTGTTCACTCGAATCGTAGTTTCTTTTTCTGTGCAGAAGCTCTTTAGTTTAATTAGACCCCATTTGTCAATTTCGACTTTTGTTGCTGTTGCTTTTGGTGTTTTAGACATGAGGTCTTTGACCATGCTTATGTCCTGAATGGTATTGCCTTGTTTTCTTCTAATGTTTTTATGGTTTTAGATCTAACATTTAAGTCTCTAATTCATCTTTAATTAATTTTTGTATAAGGTGTAAGGAAGGGATCCAGTTTCAGCTTTCTACTTATGGCTAGCCAGTTTTCCCAGCACCATTTATTAAATAGGGAATCCTTTCCCCATTTCCTGTTTTGTCCGGTTTATCAAAGATCAGATATTTGTAGATGTGTGGTATTATTTCTGAGGGCTCTGTTCTGTGCCATTGGTCTATATCTCTCTTTTGGTACCAGGAGCATGCTGTTTTGGTTACTGTAGCCTTGTAAAATAGTTTGAAGTCAAGTAGCATAATGTCTCCAGCTTTGTTCTTTTGGCTTAGGATTGTCTTGGCAATGCGAGCTCTTTTTTGGCTCCATGTGAAGTTTAAAGTAGTTTTTTCCAATTCTGTGAAGAAACTCATTGGTAGGTTAATGGGGATGGCATTGAATATATAAATTACCTTGGGCTGTATGGCCATTTTCATGATATTGATTCTTCCTATCCATGAGCATGGAAGGTTCTTCCATTTGTTTGTGTCCTCTTTTATTTCATTGAGCAGTGGCTTGTAGCCCTTGTAAGTTGGATTCCTAGATATTTTACTCTCTTTGAAGCAATTGTGAATGGGAGTTCACTAGTGATTTGGCTCTCTGTTTGTCTGATATTGGTGTATAAGAATGCGTGTGATTTTTGCACATTGATATTGTATCCTGAGACTTTGCTGAGGTTGCTTATTACCTTAAGGAGATTTTGGGCTGTGACGATGGGATTTTCTAAATACACAGTAATGTCATCTGCAAACAGGGACAATTTGACTTCCTCTTTTCCTAATTGAATACCCTTTATTTCTTTCTCTTGCCTGATTGCCCTGGGCAGGCCTTCCAACACTGTGTTGAATAGGAGTGGTGAGAGAGGGCATCCTTGTCTTGTACCAGTTTTCAAGGGGAATGCTTCCAGTTTTTGCCCATTCCATATGATATTGATTTTGGGTTTGTTTTTAGATAGCTCTTATTATTTTAAGATATGTTCCATCCCCACCGAATTTATTGAGAGTTTTTAGCATGAAGGTTGTTGAATTTTATCAAAGGCCTTTTCTGCATCTATTGAGATAACCATGTGGTTTTTTATCTTTGGTTCTGTTCATATGCTGGATTGCGTTTATTGATTTTTGTATATTGAACCAGCCTTGCATCCCAGGGATGAAATCCACTTGATCATGGTAGATAAGCTTTTTGATGTGCTGCTGAATTTGGTTTGCCAGTATTTTATTGAGGATTTTTGCATCGATGTTCATCAGGGATATTGGTCTAAAATTCTCTTTTTTTGTTGTGTCTCTGCCAGGCTTTGGTATCAGGATGATGTTGGCCTCATAAAATGAGTTAGGGAGGATTCCCTCTTTTTCTATTGATTGGAATAGTTTCAGGAGGAATGGTAACAGCTCCTCCTTGTACCTCTGGTAGAATTCAGCTGTGAATCCATCTGGTCCTGGACTTTTTCTGGTTGGTAGGCTATTAATTGTTGCCTCAATTTCAGAGCCTGCTATTGGTCTATTCAGGGATTCAACTTCTTCCTGGTTTAGTCTTGGGAGAGTGTAAGTGTCCAGGAAATTATCCATTTCTTCTAGATTTTCTAGTTGATTTGCATAGAGGTGTTTATAGTATTCTCTGATGGCAGTATGTATTTCTGTGGGGTCGGTGGTGATATCCCCTGTATCATTTTTTATTGCGTCTATTTGATTCTTCTTTCTTTTCTTCTTTATTAGTCTTGCTAGCGGTCTATCAATTTTGTTGATCTTTTCAAAAAAACAACTCCTGGATTCATTGATTTTTTGGAGGGGTTTTTGTGTCTCTATCTCCTTCAGTTCTGCTCTGATCTTAGTTATTTCTTGCCTTCTGCTAGCTTTTGAATGTGTTTGCTCTTGCTTCTCTAGTTCTTTTAATTGTGATGTTAGGGTGTCAATTTTAGATCTTTCCTTTTCTCTTGTGGGCATTTAGTGCTATATGCCCTAAAGATCTTTCTTTTCTCTTGTGGGCATTTAGTGCTATAAATTTCCCTCTACACACTGCTTTAAATGTGTCCCAGAGATTCTGGTAGGTTGTATCTTTGTTCTCATTGGTTTCAAAGAATATCTTTATTTCTGCCTTCATTTCGTTATGTACCCAGTACTCATTCAGGATCAGGTTGTTCAGTTTCCATGTAGTTGAGCGTTTTTGAGTGAGTTTTTTATTCCTGAGTTCTAGTTTGATTGCACTGTGGTCTGAGAGAGAGTTTGTTGTAATTTCTGTTTTTTACATTTGCTGAGTATTGCCTTACTTCCAACTATGTGGTCAATTTTGGAATAAGTGCAATGTGGTGCTGAAAGGAATGTATATTCTGTTGATTTGGGGTGGAGAGTTCTGTAGATGTCTATTAGGTCCACTTGGTGCAGAGTTGAGTTCAATTCCTGGATATCCCTCTTAACTTTCTGTCTCATTGCTCTGTCTAATGTTGACAGTGGAGTGTTAAAGTCTCCCATTATTATTGTGTGGGAGTCTAACTCTCTTTGTACATCTCTAAGGAATTGTTTTATGCATCTGGGTGCTCCTGTATTGAGTGCATATATATTTAGGATAGTTAGCTCTTCCTGTTGAATTGATCCCTTTACCATTATATAATGGCCTTCTTTGTCTCTTTTGATCTTTGTTGGTTTAAAGTCTTTTTTATCAGAGACGAGGATTGCCAACCCTGCCTTTTTGTTTTCCATTTGCTTTGTAGATCTTCCTCTATCTCTTTATTTTGAGCCTATGTGTGTCTCTGCACATGAGATGGGTCTCCTGAATACAGCAAACTGATGGGTCTTGACTCTTTATCAAATTTGTCAGTCTGTGTATTTTAAATGGAGCATTTAGCCCATTTATATTTAAGGTTAATGTTGTTATGTGTGAACTTGTTCCTGTCATTATGATGTTAGCTGGTTATTTTGCTCATGCGTTAATGTGGTTCCTTCCTAGCATCGATGGTCTTTACATTTTGGCATGTTTTTGCAGTGATTGGTACCATTTGTTCCTTTCCATGTTTAGTGCTTCCTTCAGGAGCTCTTGTAGGGCAGGCCTGGTGGTGACAAAATCTCTCAGCATTTGCTTTTCAGTAAAGGATTTTATTTCTCCTTCACTTATGAAACTTAGTTTGTCTGGATATGACATTCTGGGTTGAGAATTATTTTCTTCAAGAATGTTGAATATTGACCCCCACCCTCTTCTGGCTTGTAGAGTTTCACTGAGAGATCCCCTGTTAGTCTAATGGGCTTCCCTTTGTGGGTAACCCGACCTTTCTCTCTGGTTGCCCTTAACATTTTTTCCTTCATTTCAACTTTGGTGAATCTAAAAATTATGTGTCTTGGAGTTGCTCTTCTCGAAGAGTATCTTTGTTGCATTCTCTGTATTTTCTGAATTTAAATGTTGGCCTGCCTTCCTAGGTTATGGAAGTTCTCCTGGACAATATCCTGCAGAGTGTTTTCTACTTGGTTCCATTCTCCCTGTCACTTTCAGGTACACCAATCAGACGTAGATTTGGTCTTTTCACATAATCCCATATTTCTGTAGGAGTTGTTCATTACTTTCTTTCTTTTCTTTTCTTTTCTTTTCTTTTTTTTCTTTTTTTTGGGGGGGGTTGGCATCTCGCTCTGTCACCCAAGCTGGAGTGCAGTGGTGCGATCTTGGCTCACTGCAAGCTGTGCCTCCCAGGTTCACTACATTCTCCTGTCTCAGTCTCCTGAGTAGCTAGGACTACAGGCACCTGCCCACACGCCCGGCTAATTTTTTTGTATTTGTTTTATTAGAGATGGGGTTTCACCATGTTAGCCAGAATGGTCTCGATCTCCTGAACTTGTGATCTGCCCTCCTCAGCCTCCCGAAGTGCTGGGATTACAGGTGTGAGCCACCGTGCCTGGCCTTGTTCATTTCTTTTTACTTGTTTTTCTCTAAACTTCTCTTCTTGCTTCATTTCATTCATTTGATCTTCAATCACTGATACCCTTTCTTCCAGTTGATCGAGTCAGTTACTGAAGCTTGTTCATTTGTCACGTAGTTCTGTTATGATGGTTTTCAACTCTATCAGGTCATTTAAGGACTTCTCTACATTGGTTATTCTAGTTAGGCATTTATCAAATCTTTTTTCGTGGTTTTTAGCTTCTTTGCAATGGATTCGAACTTCCTCCTTTAGCTCAGAGAAATTTGATCATCTGAAGTGTTCTTCTGTCAACTTGTCAAAATCATTCCCCGTCCAACTTTGTTTCATTGCTGATGAGGAGCTGCATTCCTTTGGAGGGGGAGAGACTCTCTGATTTTTAGAATGTTCAGCTTTTCTGCACTGCATTTTCCCCATCTTTGTGGTTTTACCTACCCTTGGTCTTTGATGATCGTGACATACAGATGGGGTTTTGGTGTGGATGTCCTTTCTATTTGTTAGTTTTCTTTCTAACAGTCAGGACCCTCAGTTGCAGATCTGTTGGAGTTTGCTCAAGGTCCACTCCAGACTCTGTTTGCCTGGGTGTCAGCAGCAGAGGCTGCAGAAAAGTGAATATTGCTGAACAGCAAATGTTTCTGTCTGATCATTCCTCTGGAAGCTTCGCCTCAGAGGGGTAACTGGCCGTGTGAGGTGTGAGGTGTCAGTCTGCCCCTAGTGGGGGATGTCTTCTAGTTAGGCTACTCGGGTGTCATGCACCCACTTGAGCAGGCAGTCTGTCTGTTCTCAGATCTCAAACTCCATGCTGAGAGAACCACTACTCTCTTCAAAGCTGTCAGTCAGGGACATTTACATCTGCAGAGGTGTCTGCTGCCTTTGGTTTGGCTATGCCCTTTCCCCAGAGGTGGAGTCTACAGAGGCAGGCAGGCCTCCTTGAGCTGCGGTCGACTCCATGCAGTTGGAGCTTCCCAGCCACTTTGTTTACCTACTCAAGCTTCAGCAATGATGGGCTCCCCTATACCAGCCTCACTGCCGCCTTGCAGTTAGATCTCATATTGCTGTGCTAGCAATGACATAGGCTCCATGGGTGTGGGACCCTCCGAGCCAGGCATGGGATATAATCTCCTGTTGTTCCGTTTGCTAAGACCCTTGGTAAAGCACAGTATTACGGCAGGAGTGACCCAATTTTCCAGGTGTTTTGTGTCACAATTTCCCTTGTGGTGGAAAGGGAATTCCCTTCCCCCTTGTGCTTCCTGGGTGAGGCAATGCCTTGCCCTCCTTCAGCTCTCACTCAGTGGGCTTCACCCACTGTCCAACATGCCCCAGTGAGATGAACCCAGTACCTCATTTGGAAATGCAGAAATCACCCACCTTCTGTGTCGCTCACACTGGGAGCTGGAGGCTGGATCTGTTCCTATTCAGTCATCTTGGAACTGCCCTGACCTTATTCTGTACTGCAACAGAACAGCACTGAGTTCAACGTAAAGTCCCCCAGTCAAAGTAAATGCACTCTCCATATGCAAAGTGCACACATTCACTCTCTTCACTGCATGGCTGCTGCTGGTTAATAGGGAAGGAGTGATGTCAGTGATTCCAGCCTGTCTCTTCTGCTCTTATTAATTCATTTTTCAGCAATATGAAATTAATCAGGTACTGTGATTGCTCTCCTTATTTTTGGTTCTTGTGATGGTACATTTCCATGTGCATATAGTTGTTAACATTTGTTATTTCAGTGGGGGGAAATAGCAAAGGTTTCTCTTCTGCCATATTTCTCTAGCCATCCCATAGTTTTTTACTTTCAGTAGTTTTGGGGGTATAAGTGGTTTTTGGTTGCATGGTAAATTGCATTGTAGTGACGTCTAAGATTTTAGTGCATTCATTATCCCAGTAGTGCACATTGTACCCAACATGTAGTTTTCTTATCCCTCACTTTCTTTACATCCCCTGCTGATTCTCCAGCATCTATTATACCATGCCATATGCCTTTGTGTACCCATAGCTTAGCTCCCACGTATAAATGAGAACATACAGTATTTAGTTTTCCATTCCTGAGTTACTTTACTTAGTATAATGGCCTCAAGTTCCATACAAGTTCCTTCAAAAGACATTATTTCATTCTTCTTATAGCTGAATAGTATTCCCTGGTGTATTAACACCACATTTTCTTTACCTACACAACAGTTGATGGGCACTTAAGTTGGTTCAATATCTTTGCAATTGTGAGTTGCACTGCAATAAATTTATATGTGCCGGTATGTTTTTAATATAATGACTTATTTTCCCTTGGGTAGATACCCAGTAGTGGGATTGCTGAAACAAACGGTAGATACATTGTCAGTTTTTTAAGGAAATCTCTATACTGTTTTCCACAGAGGTCACCCTAATTTACATTTGCACCAGCAGTGTGTAAGGTTCTCCTTTTGACCACATCCACACCAACATCTATTTTTTTTTACTTGTTAATAATGGCCATTCTGGCTGGGATAAAGTGGCATCTCATTATGATTTTAATTTGCATTTACCTGATGATTAGTGATGTTGAGCATTTTTTCATATATTTCTTGGCCATTTGTATATTTTCTTTTGAAAAATGTCTATTCATGTAACTTGTCCAGTTTTTAAATGTGAATATTTCTTGCTGATTTCTTTGAGTTCCTTATAAATTCTGAATATTAGTCCTTTGTCAGATGCATAGTTTGCAGATATTTTCTCCTATTCTTTGTGTTGTCTCTTTTCTTTGATGATTATTTCTTTTGCAATGTAGAAGTCTTTTAGTTTAATTAGGTCTCATTTATTTATTTTTGGTTATGTTGCGTTCACTTTTGGGGTCTTGATCATAACTTATTTGCCTAGCACAATGAGCAGAAATGTTTTTTCCCTAGGCTTTCTTGTATAATTTTTATGGTTTCCCACCTTGGATATACGTCTTTGATCCGTCTTGACTACATTTTTGTAAATGATGAGAGATAGAGATCCAGTTTCATTCTTCTACACGTGGCTATCCAGTTTTCTCAGCACCATTTATTGAATAGGGTGTCTGTTTCCCAATTTATGTTTTTGTTTGTTTGTTTGTTTGTTTGTTTGTTTGTTTGTTTTTTGTACTTTGCCAAAGTAATGTAATATCTTCAGATTTTTTCTTTATACTTAGGATTGCTGTAACTATTCAGGCTCCTTTTTGGTTTCATATGAATTTCAGGATTTTTTTTTTTTCTAATTCTGTGAGAAATGATGTAAGTCTTTTGATTGGAATTGCACTAAAACTATAGATTTCTTTGGGCAGTACA
The DNA here is from genome assembly GCF_002776525.5 of Piliocolobus tephrosceles. Taxonomy (NCBI): domain Eukaryota; kingdom Metazoa; phylum Chordata; class Mammalia; order Primates; family Cercopithecidae; genus Piliocolobus; species Piliocolobus tephrosceles. The sequence goes on from NC_045445.1 coordinate 70,581,845, forward strand.
GTCATTTTCAGGATATTCTGTATTAAATCTTCCAATCTGTGAGCATGTAATGTATTTTTATTTATTTATGTCTTCTGATTATTTTCAGAAGTGTTTTGTCATTCTCCTTGTAGAGATCTTTCTCTTCTTTGGTTAATTATATTCCCAGTATTATTTTTGTCGGCTATTAAAAAAAGGTTTTCATTATTTATTTGAGAATGTTTAGTGTGTTAATGAGGAGAATGCATATTCTGCAGTTCATGGATAGAATCCTCTGTAAATATCTGATAGGGCTATGTGTTCTAGAGTGTAAGTTCAATGTTTCTTCGTTGACTTTCTGCCTCAATGATCTGTCTAGTGCTGTCAGTGGAGTATTTACATTCTCCACTATTATTATGTTGCTGTCTATCACTTTCCTTAGGTCTAGTAGTAATTGTTTTATGAATCTGGTAGCTCCAGAGTTAAGTGCATATATATTTAGGATGATAATATCTTGTTGAAATGATCCTTTTATCATTACATAATGACCTTGTTTTCTTTTTATACTGTTGTTGCTTTAAAATCTGTTTTATCTGTTATAAGAATAGCGACTCCTGCTTGTTTTTGGTTTTTATTTGCATGGAATATATTTTCCACTCCTTTAGCTTGAGTCTATATGAATCCCAACAAGTTAGATGAGTCTATTGAAGACAGCAGATACTTGGTTTGTGATTTTTTTTAGTTTACTAAGACAATCTGTATCTTTTAAGTGGAGCGTTTAGTCCATTTGTATTCCACTTTAATATTGAAATGCAAGGTACTGTCCAAGTCATGTTGTTTATTGTTACCTAAATATTTTGTTTTCCTCATTGTCTTATTGTCTTATAAGCCCTGTGAGTTTTATGGTTTAAAGAGATTCTATTCTGGTGCATGTTGACCTTTTTTCAAGCCTTTGTACTCTTCTTAGCATTTCTTGTAGGGCTAGTGACAAATTCCCTCAGCATTTGCTTATCTGGAAAAGATTTCATTTCTCCTTCATTTATGAAACTTAGTTTTGCTAGGTACACAATGATTGGTTGACTGTTATTCTGTTTAAGAAGGCTAAATATAGGATCCCCAGTCCCTTCTGGCTTATAAATTTTCTGCCGATAAGTCTGCTATTAGTCTGATAGATTTTTTCTTCATTGATTACCTAGTATTTTTGTATCAGTGTTCTTAGAATTGTTTCCTTCATGTTGACTTTAGATAGCCTGATGACTATTTTGCTTGGTGATGTCCTTTTTGCAATAAATCTCCCAAGATTTCTTTGATCTTCCAGTATTTTGATGTATAAATTTCTAACAAGGCCAGGGAAGTTTTTCTCACCGATAAATTTTCCGAAATTTTTGTTTTTTTTCTCCCTTGAGAACACCAGTGATTTTTATGCTTACCATTTTACATAATTCTATATGTTGTAAAGACTTTGTTCATTTCTTTTAATTATTTATTTTTTGTTTTTGTCTGATTGGTTTAGTTAAAAAGTCTTGTCTTTGAGCTCTGAAATTTTATCATTCACTTTTCCTAGTCTATTGGTGTAACTTTCCATTGCATTTTTTAATTCCCTAAATGAGCCTTTTAATTTTTCATGTTGTTTTTCACTCTTCTTTTCTATGTTCTTTTTGATAGAGATACTTTTTCTCTGGTATTTCAAAAACTTCATCTTGGGTTGAATCAATTGCTAGAGAGCTAGTGTGATCTTTTGGGGTTGTTGTAGAACCCTATTTTGTCATATGGCCAAAATTATTTTTCTGGTTCCTTCACATTAGGATAAACTATTTCTTCTAATTATTTTTGAGTTTATTTTTGATATCATTGTGAGTTTTCAAAATTTTCCTCCTTGACACTGTGACTTTAATACTTATAGCTGATTGTAATATAAGTCAGGTCTGTGCACTTTCAGAGATGAAGGCTCTGTATGAGTTCCTTGACTATATAGAATATTTGTATGGTGACTTTCAAAGGTGTTGGTTGCAGTTGAAATGTGCTCAGAGTGTGTTTAGTTTCACTGTCTCCTGTGGGGTTGTAATGGCGGAAGTCTCCTGTTCCCCAGTGGTGTGTATGTTTTTATTTATTTATTTTTCCCCCAGTGTCTTATTTATTGGGCTGAACAGTTCAGGCTTCAGGCCAGTAAGGGAAGGGTCCGTGGGTAAAGACTGACTGTGGTTAAAGCAAATTAGTCAATGCAATATCCAATGATGAGCAGAGGTCCCAACCTTGACAGAGGCAGCTGGCGAAGTTCTCAATGAAACACATTGGTCTTTTCAGAGGTAAGGAAGGGAGCCACATCAGCTTCTCTGCCAAACCAATACGAAAGCAGTCCATCTCCCAGTCATACTCCTGACCCAGTGTTCTGGCTATTCATATCAGACAGGGACCACTTTTCATTTGCAGTAGTGCTGATGCTCCATGTATAGAGGGATTATGACTCTACCCCTCACGAAAGTGAAAACCTGGAAAGCACTCTTCCTATGGGAATGCAATCACCCTAAAGTGTTCCAAAAAGACTATCTACATGTGTACCCACACTGAGCTCACATGGAGAATTAACACTCTGTCTGCAGTAGTGAATGAGAGGGAGAAGTCTCCTTCTCCAAGACCCTTCACAAGCACCAGAACTTGGGATGGAGCTGCAGACTTTTCCTTTTGAGCTTAGCACTACAACTGTCACTCCACTGAAAGATATTTCCCACAAGTGGAAAGTTCTGGACTCAAGGCCTGCTGTCTGGATTCTTTTGTACCATGGGGTGTTCCCTTGATGTGGTGTAGTCCCCCTTCTCCTAGGAGTAGGAGTCCCTGAAGGCCAGACTAATGAAAGATGCTTCTCCTTTGGGTCTAGCCACCCACTGTGGCAGCCACATTCTAGGCTGGTGGTGGAGAATGTCCACAAGGGGTCCAGTGATGTGACCTTTTCTCAAGACTCCCAGCAGCAGTTCAAACACCTGTTCTGATGGGAGTGGGAGGAGAGTGATATAGACTGTGAGATTACTTTGTTATAAATAGCTTTAGTGTATTGGCTTTCTCAAATGCCAGTTATAGTACTAATAAACTGGCCATGTGGAGAGACTCAGGAAGCCCTGATTAGTCAGAGTGATGCAGGCAATGGTGATAGCTGAGGACACGCACAAGCTTTTTTCTTTTTCTTCTTGCATGGTGTTATTGTACCTGCAGATACCATAGTAAACTGTGACAGTTGTCTTCTACCCAGGCGGTGGTGCCTGCAAAAGGGCACCAGTTGCAGTGGTAGCAGTGAGATTTGTCTTGCCTTATGTTACCCAGGCACGGTACTCTGGTGACTCAGGCAATTGCTGAGGCCATTGAGCTCCCAAAAGGTCTGTTCTTTCTGTTAAACTCCCAGGGTGGTTGGAGGGGCAAAGTTACGTAGGGGCTGGGTCAGGCAAGTCCATGCTCTGGCTCTCCTTGTGTGCTCAAAAGCAGCAGCCCCCATTGGGATCAGAAAGTGGTTCTCTGGCCCCGGGGGTAATGTTCCAGAAAGGAGTGCAGATGCCTCTGCTGTACAGAAAAGCCTGTAAAGGGAGCTGGGGGTAGCAGGTAATAGTAAACTCTACCCAGCGCCCATACACTTGGCAAGGAAGGTCTTGCATCCACAGTGATCCACTAACAGCAACTAACTAGTTTCTAGGCAGTCTGCACTCAAAACTTAAGATTGCCCCAGGCCATATGCCTTCCCCAAGCACACAACACCCCTGGCTTACAGGCCACGCCCTTTGTGGTCTGCCTACAAAGCAAGGGCACCTAGCTCCTGCATCTGTGGCTGCAGCACACTTCCCACTTGTTCCTTATTTCTGCCCAAAGCGTTTTGTCCTTACTCATAACACAAATTTCATATGGGAGGTTCTCTCTGCCTGGGACCACTTCTTGAGTTACCTGTAAAATTTTCACAAGGTCCCCTGTGAGGTGGAATCATGAATGGCTTCCCTCAATCCCTTCTGGATACTGGAAATGCACACAAAAGCGTGTCCCAATGCCACATTTTTTTTTTTTTTTCATATACATCCCACTGCTCACTAAGTTAGCTCCAGTGCTGGATCAGAGTAAGGACTTCCCTCATGACCTGAATTTCTAGGTTCCCTGTTGGTAGTGTATACTCTGGAGGCAGTTTGTCCTCCTCTCACATTCTGAAGACTTACAGTTTTCCACCTGGCTCATGGTGTAGGCTCCAACCCAACATTTCTTTCAAAGAATCTGTGGTTTCTTTTAGTTTTCCTATTAACTTCTTGCATTATTTCTTGGAAGAAAGTTCACAATATGAATCTCTACAAACTATTTTGTCTTTCCAACTGGGCAATGCATGCTAATAATACCTCCCATCTACCATCTTGGCCATGAAGAAGTGACACTATTTCTGGACACTTTTATTTAAAATATTTGTTAATACACTGAAGATGCAAAACTCCTTGTGGTTTTTTTTTTGAGAATTCTGTATATATGGTATATGTATTTTAAATATATTTAAAAAGCGTCTATTGGATAACGGTAATTCCATGTTGGAGATGATTATTAAGCCTAAATTATTATTTATGGACTGAATTTTCCAGATTATTTCTGAAAATTCACTTTTTCACTTGCAATGGTATGTGTGTACTTAATGTAACTCCCCAGTGAACTCATCACTGTAAAGTATAAATTAGTATAGAATCTCTATTTATTAGAGAGAATAAAACCAAAACTGCTGGCCAAACACAACTTATAAATTAAATTTCTATTGCACTTAGTTTTTTGATGGTGTCTACACACATATTTTAAAAGCATTCTATTAGGTTGCAATTTGATAATAAAAGTAATAATAAAAGCTGTACTCAAGAATCTGTCTTTTTCCATTCATTTGATTATGGACACCTAGTTTGCTCCCATATTGTAACTATTGGGAACAATCTGGCAGTAAACAAAGGTGTGCAGATAGCTGTTTAACTTACCGACTTCAAATTATTTGGATAGATACCCAAAAGTGGGTTTGCTGAATCATATGATAATTCTATATTTAGTTTTCTGACGAGGCTTTATACATTTTCTTAATGGCTATGTTAATTTACAGTCCCACCAACAATGCCAAGGTTCTCTTTTCCCCATACCCTTGCGAACACTTGCTATCTTTTGTCTTTCTGATAATAGCCCTTCTAAAACGTTTGAGGTTATATCTCGTTGTGGGATACATACTCAGTGGAATACTACTCATCCTTAAAGAAGGGGGGGAAATCCTGTCATTTGCAACAATGTAGATAAACCTTAGGAACATTATAATAAAAGACATAAGCTGGGCACAGAATCCCAAATACTGCATCATCTGACTTATATGTGGAATCTAAAATAGTTAAACTCATGGAAGTAGACAGTGAAATGCAGAGATTGGGGGAGGGAGAATGGGGAAAAGGGAGATGTTCATCAAAGGTTACATAATAATAATTGTATTATTTATACATTCTTATGTATAAATAATTTTCAGTGACCTAGTGCACAGAATGGTGTTCATAATTAATAATGCATCGTATATTTCAAAATTGCTAAAATAATAGATTTTAAATGTTTTCACCACAAAAAATGATAAGTATATGAGGTGATGGATTTTAACCTGATTTAATCATTCCACATTATAAATATATATCAAAAATCACATTGTATCCCATAAATATATACAACCATTATTTGTTAATTATGAATTGGAAAAATTATAGAAATAATGTTTTTCACAGGAATTAGTATTTAAACATATGCATTGATAAGTATAATAGTGATAGAGTTTGTTTCAATTTGTACTAAGAAATTAAAAAGTTGAGTTTAATAAAAAATTAAGAACATATTTTGTATATGTTTTGGTTTTCTTAATTTCTTTCAAGCCTATCATCTTAATAAAAAGATTTGTACTAATGTCATACATTTGTAACAATCAAAAGTTAATCTCTATACAAAAAAAAAAAAACCAGAGTAGCAGAAAAACAGAACAGCAAAATTATTTCCACATCTAAGCTAAAATACAATATGAATATGTTTAGTTTTAGTTTGACAAGTATAAATTCTAAGCGATTATTATTGGATTGAGTTTCTTTAGAAAGAATATGAAAGATGCTCTGTAGGAAATAAAAATGGCATTAGCTTTGCCCAAATTCTCAGGTTGTAATGGCTCTATCCAGGGCTCAGTTATTCTCATTTGAATGGTGGCCACACTCTGCTGGGGCTCACCTTCCCCTCAGTAGCACAGACTATTGCCTGTGAATATCTGTAAATCATCCATTTATTTAATAAGTACCTGTTGGATATCTATAATATGTGTGCCAGGCCCTATTTTAGACACCAGAGAAATGATAGTGAATAAGACAGCCAGACTCTTTTCCATCAAGACTGCCAAAAATTCAGTGGTGGAATAAATCAATTCATCAGAAAATCACATTAATATTTTATTCTGATCAATCAAGAAAAGCATAGTATTCTGGAATGAGTGTCTTATCAAGTCTACAGGGGTCAAGGAATATTCTTTAGAAAAACAGTGTAAACTGAGTTTGTTTGGCAAACATGAATTGGGTAATATTTGTAGTAGGGAGAGGTCATTTCAAGGTAAATATGCAGTTTGGGAGAGGTCAAATTGCTTGTCTTTTAGCCTCAGTTTTATTATCCGCAAAATTGGCATACACATATCAATTCTGCATAATTGCTGTAAAGTTCAAATTGATGAAATATGTGAAAATGCTGTGAAAACTATAAATGGTTAAGTGATATAAGGGGTTATTTTTGCTCTCTCAAATGCTTTCTATTCTTTTATCTTTTCTTGATATTTACCAATCAATGTTTTCATTTCTTTAGATACTCTTTACTGGATGACAACTTGTCAATCTGATAAATAATTCTATATTAGTGTGTTAATTGATGGTGATAAATTAATTTCCCTCTTGGGATATTTTATCAGGAGTCTCTTGAAGCACTCCCTTAGTCTAAATGAATAACTAATGGTGAGAATTACAGCCATGGTGTCAGGCTAATGAAAATGATAGTTTTTTTTTTTTTTTTTTTTCTATGGAAAGTTGGACTATTTACAGTTCCTGAGCTCTACTAGGTAGGGGACCACCTATTCAGCCCACATATATAACCAGTTTGGGGCATACCAAACCACATTTGTTTCAGTCATCATCTCATTTGATATTCCTTGCAAGATAGGGTCGGAGTTACAGCTAGTAAATGATAGAATATAAAAATAGAACCCAAGTCTTCTGACTTCAAGCAGTGTTCTCTCTACTGTAAGAGTGGCCTTAACCATGTTTACTCCTGTGTTCAAATAAAATCATTTGCACAAGCCCAAGATAAAAAAAAAAAAAAAAAAAAAAAAAAAAAAAAAAAACAAGCACAAGCAGAGATGTTTGCCTGGAAAAGGATTTGTGGTCTCAGAGACCTAACTTCTCATCATTTTCTACCTGCCCTCTTTCACAGCCTTAAGGGTCTCCTTAAGGACCTCATACCATGCTTTTACAACAACTGCACAACATCATGGTGTTGTATAACTCACTTAATATTTCTCCAGTGTCGTCATCTTGACTTCTTTCTCTCAAGACTAAACACATTCCATGAAGTAGCTGATTGATACCATGTTTCTAAGCTACCAGGAGAAACTCCAGGGAGGCATAAGGACATTTTTACTTGTTTATTCATCCCCAAAGTAATAAACTAAACTATTCAACAAATATATATTGAGAACCGACTATAATTTCGACATTCTTGGCACCAAGGACACACCAGTGACCAAAATAGCTAAAAATCTTTGACTTCACAAGTATTATATTTTATGCTTTTTTTTTTTTTTTAATAGCATGGACACTGGAGTCAAATTGTGTGTGTTTTAATCCCAACTCCATCACTTAATATTTGCATGGCCTTGTTCAAGTTGCCTAATCTACTTATAACCATTTTCATTATCTGCAAAATAACTATATTGATAATGCCGACTTCCCACAATAATCGTGAAAATTAAAGTTAATATTTTTAAAATACAGCACATAATGAGCAATATATATGTTTGTTAAATTGAAAATAGGCGATAAACAAAGAAATAAACCTATAGAACAACAGATTATGATAAATGCTATGAAGAAAACGAAGGCATGAAAAACATACATGTTGTTGTGGTGTTCTAGGAATGAGAGAGGGGGTTATCGCTGCTGGAACAGAGTGAGGAAGAAGGGAAGGCAGTAGGAGTCATTAATATCATTTAAAATTTCTGTTCAAAGTGGATTGTTCACTAGTAATAGATATATACTCTTTTAGGAAGCAGCATACTTCAACAGGAACCCGTGGAAGTCGTAGGCTACCAGGATGCTGCTAACACCTGTTAAGTACCTACAAATAGAAAGTACCCTGAAGAGAGAGAAGATAGTGTTTCTATTTAACAGAAGAATGTAAAGTGACTTTCTGACTCGGGATAGGGGAGGAGATGGAGGAAACACACACTATTACTTTTGTGTGTCTTCAGTTTCTCCCTTCTAATGTAAGGGTCTGCTTCAGTTGATGCTATAAAACAAAGAGTTCTAAAAATAATTTGTTCTGTCCAAATAATCCATGGTTGGAATTGGGGGTGCTCTTCTTCTCAAATAGATCTGAGCTAAGTTTTAGAGCTGTGTTTAACCAGAGATGAGAAATATTTGACTGTAAAAGAAGACTCAGAATCAGTTAGTAAAATCATACTCATCTTTTATAACAGAAACTTTCTACCTATCAAAGAACAATTCCTCATTTCGCCCTTTTTCCAGCTCTGGTAAACACCATTCTACTCTCTGGTTCTATGAGTTTGACTATTTTAGATACTTCATATAAGTGGAATCATGCAGTATTTGTCCTTCTGCGGCTGGCTTATTTCACTTAGTATAATGTCCTCTAGTTTGATTAATGGTATTACAAATGGCAGGATTTCCTTCTTTTCAAGGTTAACTAATATTACATTGTGTGTATGTGCATAGCACATTTTATTTGTGTAGTCATCTGTAGGTGAACATTTGGGTTGTTTACACATCTTGATTATTGGAAATAATGCTGCAATAAACATAAAGTTTTAGATGTCTCTTTGATATCCTCATTTTAATTATTTTAGATATATACCAAAAGTGGGATTGCTGGATCATATGGTTCTTCTATTTTTAATGTTTTGAGAATCCTCCATGCTGTTTTCCACAGTTGTTGCACTATGTTACATAAACAACAAGGCATTGTACACTTTAAATGTTTAGAAGATAGATCTCATGTTTAGTGTTCTAAAAAAAAAAAAAGACAAGGGCAATTTTAGAGTTGACAGATGTCTTTAGTACCTTGGTTGTGGTGGTGGTATCTTGGGTGTGTGTGTATGTCCATACTCATCAAGATGTATACATAAAATATGTACAATTTTGGCATATATTCCAAAAAAGCTAAAAAGAAAGACACACAAAGTAATTATAGAAGGAAATATTATAATATGATAAAAGGCTAAAACCCGAGTTAGATTAAACTGTGAGTGAAATATTAGAGATCAGTAACAAAGGTGACATCTTGCATGTAAGTGGGCATTTATTTAAAAGCATGCACTAACTAGCTTCTCTTTAAATTTAGTTGTTTTAAAATTCTGATTAAGTTCAGCAATATTAAAAACAAGGCCTCTTGAGTTTATATTTATCTATCTGTCTATCAAGGTATAAGTATCAAAGAAACATTTCTATAATTTTGAGTCTAATGTGTGAAATGATAATTGAACATTCATGCCACACATATTTGCCAAGCATCTTCCATGATCTAGACAGAGTTCTAGGTGCTGGGGTTGTGGTAGTAAAGAAAGCAAGCAAGAAGCCTGCTCTCATGGAGCTTACATCTACTGTGGGTGGTAGATTTTAAATAATCTGAAAAAGACATATACATTAAGATAATTTATATGACTACCTTACTGCCACACAAAAATTCCTTATAGTAATCCACATTTACCAAAAATCAAGTAATAAGGAAAATAACTGGGTTCATGAGTGAATTTACAAACTCAAGATGTAAAATGGTAATATAAGTGTCACAAGTTCCAAAAGCACTATTGATTAACTCAGACACCAATAGGCAAACTCTTATTGTCCTCTAAGGATATCTAAAGTTGTTTTTTGTTGATGGTAATGATCCCTTAGGGCTGTTTTTGGTTTCTGCAGTCTATCTTGGTAAGCAAAGATTCAAAGACTCCAGAGGAAAGAAAAACAGTGGAGGAGTCTAATGGCATCAAGGACACGGGGGCTTCTACAGAACACCTCTGGCAACTATGCATGTATCAGGCATTGTCACTTAAACCATTCATGTGTTTGACTAGTTGAATACAATGTGTTATGTTAAACCCTTCTCCCACCTCATTTTGAAAGCCATTTGTTATAATTCAAAGAACAGGTTCATTTTTTGTGGCATACTTCAAAATCAGATTTTGACAGAATTTTTTGAAGCTGAGGAAGACTCACAAACTCTTTTATAAGCTTTCTGAAAGTTCCTTTTGATAAAACTACCATGTCACAATTTGCCAAGAGAAAGTAGATATAAAACAGAAAAGCTTGGTGACAGTGACATGAGTCACGAGCTTGGTGAAATGTCACACCTAGAAGACAATGTCTTATGGAAATTATTAGCACAATGCTCGGAACAGCTTTCATGGAGCTCTACCTCTTAGCTGTCCAGACCCTATTATGCTCATGCTATGCTGCATGTATAATTAGGTTCACGAGTCAATCCAGTTAATGTGGTCATCTCAGTGAAAGGAGGAAAAAAATACAAAATTACAACATCTATGTAAGTGGTAGTTTCATTAACAGGGTATTAAAAAAAACAAACCTTTACCTATTGAAAAACACTATACCTCCTCACTGTTATAAAATCAGTGTTGCAATGGATTATGCAAATAAAAGCAATCCTGTCCTCCAAACATCGTTTTGTAAATGTCAAGTAATTGATAGAATCACAACACAAGAAATTTGACATTGCTGCAACATCCAAACATGGACTTACATTTTGTATATTTTTTATTTTAGTGTAACTTTTATAGTATTTTATTTGTAAAATATTTTATAAAAGTATTACATTTATGACAAGGTGGATATTTTAAAAACATTCTTCCTCACTGCCTGTACCCATAATCAAAATGTTATGGAATATGTTTTTAAATCAAAAAAGTCCATGTACCCACGCAGGGAAATTTCAATACCCATCAAACATTTCTTATCCACCTATTATGTGCCTAGTATTGTGTTCAGCATTGGAGATATGGAAATGAATATACACAATATTTCCCCACATGGGGAAATAATGGTATGTTGCTGAAATTGTGATCTAAAGACAAGCAGCATTTTAGGTTTCATCTGGTATCTTGCTAAAAATACTCAATTTTGGATCCAATTACAGACCCATTTTAACACATTTTTAAAAAGATCCCTAGGTGATTCATGTGCACATTAAAGATTGAGATGCATTAGGGCTGGGCATGGTGGCTCATGCCTGTAATCTCAGCATTTGGAGAGGCTAAGTCAAGCAGAGGACTTGAGTCTGAAAGTTTGAGACCAGTGTGGGCAACATGGCGAAATCTGGTCTCTACAAAACAGCAAAAGTTAGCTGGGCACGGTGGTATGTGCCTCTAGTTCCAGCTACTCAGGAGGCTGAGGTGGGAAGATTGAGCTCAGGAGGTTGAGACTGAAGTGAGCCATGATCATGCCACTGCACTCCAGCCTGGGCAACAGAGGGAGACCTAGCTCTCAAAAAGTTAAATGAAAAAATTGCTTCAAAGAGAATAAAACACCTAGGAATCCAACTTACAAGGGATGTAAAGGACCTCTTCAAGGAGAACTACAAACCACTGCTCAGTGAAATAAAAGAGGACACTAACAAATGGAAGAACATACCATGCTCATGGATAGGAAGAATCAATATCGTGAAAATGGCCATACTGCCCAAAGTTATTTATAGATTCAATGCGATCCCCATCAAGCTACCAATGAGTTTCTTCACCGAATTGGAAAAAACTGCTTTAAAGTTCATATGGAACCAAAAAAGAGCCCACATTGCAAGACAATCCTAAGTCAAAAGGACAAAGCTGGAGGCGTCACGCTACCTGACTTCGAACTATACTACAAGGCTACAGTAACCAAAACAGCATGGTACTGGTAC
>NC_045445.1:70594385-70622796 GCF_002776525.5 Piliocolobus tephrosceles
AACTATACTACAAGGCTACAGTAACCAAAACAGCATGGTACTGGTACCAAAACAGAGATATAGACCAATGGAACAGAACAGAGTCCTCAGAAATAATACCACACATCTACAGCCATCTGATCTTTGACAAACCTGACAAAAACAATAAATGGGGAAAGGATTCCCTATTTAATAAATGGTGCTGGGAAAATTGGCTAGCCATAAGTAGAAAGCTGAAACTGGATCCTTTCCTTACTCCTTATACGAAGATTAATTCAAGATGGATTAGAGACTTAAATGTTAGACCTATTACCATAAAAACCCTAGAAGAAAATCTAGGTAGTACCATTCAGGACATAGGCATGGGCAAGGACTTCATGTCTAAAACACCAAAAGCAACGGCAGCAAAAGCCAAAATTGACAAATGGGATATGATTAAACTAAAGAGCTTCTGCACAGCAAAAGAAACTACCATCAGAGTGAACAGGCAACCTACAGAATGGGAGAAAATTTTTGCAATCTACTCATCTGACAAAGGGCTAATTTCCAGAATCTACAAAGAACTCAAACAAATATACAAGAAAAAAACAAACAACCCCATCAAAAAGTGGGCAAAGGATATGAACAGACATTTCTCAAAAGAAGACATTCATACAGCCAACAGACACATGAAAAAATGCTCATCATCACTCGCCATCAGAGAAATGTAAATCAAAACCACAATGAGATACCATCTCACACCAGTTAGAATGGCAATCATTAAAAAGTCAGGAAACAACAGGTGTTTTGGAGAGGATGTGGAGAAATAGGAACACTTTTACACTGTTGGTGGGATTGTAAACTAGTTCAACCATTATGGAAAACAGTATGGCGATTCCTCAAGGATCTAGAACTAGATGTACCATATGACCCAGCCATCCCACTACTGGGTATATACCCAAAGGATTATAAATCATGCTGCTATAAAGACACATGCACATGTATGTTTATTGCAGCACTATTCACAATAGCAAACTCTTGGAATCAACCCAAATGTCTATCTGTGACAGACTGGATTAAGAAAATGTGGCACATACACACCATGGAATACTATGCATCCATAAAAAAGGATGTGTTTGCGTCCTTTGTAGGGACATGGATGCAGCTGGAAACCATCATTCTTAGCAAACTATCCCAAGAACAGAAATCCAAACACCGCATGTTCTCACTCATAGGTGGGAACTGAACAATGAGATCTTTTGGACTCAGGAAGGGGAACATCACACACTGGGGCCTATCATGGGGAGGGGGTATGGGGGAGGGATTGCATTGGGAGTTATACATGATATAAATGATGAACTGATGGGTGCTGACGAGTTGATGGGTGCAGCACACCAACATGGCACCAGTATACATATGTAACTAACCTGCACGTTATGCACATGTACCCTAGAACTTAAAGTATAATAAAAAATAAAATAAAATAAAATAAAATAAGAAAAGATAAAAAGTACCTGAGATCACAGTTAGAATTAATATACATATACACCTCTACGTTCTGAACTTAGCTCTAGGATAAATTTCCAATGTATAAGCAAAAAAAAAAAAAAAAAAAAGAGAGAGAAACAAATACCCTGTCATATCAATATCATAAAAAAAAAGAAAAAAAAGAAAAAAGAAAAAATAAAGTTTGAGAAGCACTGATTAAATGAATTCAATCGGGGCTACTCAGTGGATGTCTAGAGACTGGTGATGGTCTGTCAATTGGTACAAGGCAAGACAAAAATGGAAATAAAGAACAAGTCATTTAAAAATGTTTATAGCAACTTGAGACATTGCTGCAATGTGATCACCAATATGATCACCAAAGGTAATCAGTGGGGCTGCATTTTGTATATGTTTGCTTTTTAAATTTTACCTTTCTATTAGTTCATTTTAATTGTATTTTACAAAAGTACACTTTTGTAACAGATTATATATATATTTTAAAAAGAACCTTCATCGTAAGTAGTTTGAGTAGCACTACATTAGGTCGTTTGATCATCCAATGTCTGAGGCATGTAAAAATCTTAATTTTTCAGAAATTGTCTTAAAACTAGCTGCAAATGATCTTCAGAAATATTATTTTATATGTTTTATTGACTTAAGAGAAAGGGGCTTTTCATAAATAATTTTTTTTTATTATGATTATACTTTAAGTTCTAGGGTACATGTGCATAACGTGCAGGTTTGTTACATATGTATACTTGTGCCATGTTGGTGTGCTGCACCCATCAACTCGTCAGCACCCATCAATTCGTCATTTATATCAGGTATAACTCCCAATGCAATCCCCCCAACCTCCCCATGATAGGCCCCAGTGTGTGATGTTCCCCTTCTCGAGTCCAAGTGAGCTCATTGTTCAGTTCCCACCTATGAGTGAGAACATGCGGTGTTTGGTTTTCTGTTCTTGTGATAGTTTGCTAAGAATGATGGTTTCCAGCTGCATCCATGTCCCTACAAAGGACGCAAACTCATCCTTTTTTATGGTTGCATAATATTCCATGGTGTATATGTGCCACATTTTCTTAATTCAGTCTATCACAGATGGACATTTGGGTTGATTCCAAGTCTTTGCTATTGTGAATAGTGCCGCAATAAACATATGTGTGCATGTGTCTTTATAGCAGCATGATTTATAATCCTTTGGGTATATACCCAGTAGTGGGATGGCTGGGTCATATGGTACATCTAGATCTAGATCCTTGAGGAATCGCCATACTGTTTTCCATAATGGTTGAACTAGTTTACAATCCCACCAACAGTGTAAAGTGTTCCTATTTCTCCACATCCTCTCCAAAACACCTGTTGTTTCCTGACTTTTTAATGATTGCCATTCTAACTGGTGTGAGATGGTATCTCATTGTGGTTTTGATTTGCATTTCTCTGATGGCCAGTGATGATGAGCATTTTTTCATGTGTCTGTTGGCTGTATGAATGTCTTCTTTTGAGAAATGTCTGTTCATATCTTTGCCCACTTTTTGATGGGGTTGTTTGTTTTTTTCTTGTAAATGTGTTTGAGTTCTTTGTAGATCCTGGATATTAGCCCTTTGTCAGATGAGTAGATTGCAAAAATTCTCTCCCATTCTGTAGGTTGCCTGTTCACTCTGATGGTAGTTTCTTTTGCTGTGCAGAAGCTCTTTAGTTTAATCATATCCCATTTGTCAATTTTGGCTTTTGTTGCCTTTGTTTTTGGTGTTTTAAACATGAAATCCTTGCCCATGCCTGAGTCTTGAATGGTACCACCTAGGTTTTCTTCTAGAGTTTTTATGGTATTAGGTCTAACATTTAAGTCTCTAATCCATCTTGAATTAATTTTCGTATAAGGAGTAAGGAAAGGATCCAGTTTCAGCTTTCTACTTATGGCTAGCCAATTTTCTCAGCACCATTTATTAAATAGGGAATCCTTTCCCCATTTCTTGTTTCTCTCAGGTTTGTCAAAGATCAGATGGCTGTAGATGTGTGGTATCTTTCTTATACACCAGTAACAGACAAACAGAGAGCCAAATCATGAATGAACTTTCATTCACAATTGCTTCAGAGAGAATAAAATACCTAGGAATCCAACTTACAAGGGATGTAATGGACCTCTTCAAGGAGAAGTATAAACCACTCCTCAGTGAAATAAAAGAGGACACTAACAAATGGAAGAACATACCATGCTCATGGATAGGAAGAATCAATATCGTGAAAATGGGCATACTGCCCAAAGTTATTTATAGATTCAATGCCATCCCCATCAAGCTACCAATGAGTTTCTTCACAGAATTGGAAAAACTGCTTTAAAGTTCATATGGAACCAAAAAAGAGCCCGCATTGCCAAGGCAAGTCAAAAGAACAAAGCTGGAGGCATCAGGCTACCTGACTTCAAACTATGCTACAAGGCTACAGTAACCAAAACAGCATGATACTGGTACCAAAACCAAGATATAGACCAATGGAACAGAACAGAGTCCTCATAAATAAATTTGTGAGAAACTCTTGCTGAAATGTTGTGGAAGATGCAGATGTCAAGCAAAGATTTTTATAATAACTACAATTTTGAGAAACAATATCATAACTACAAAGTAAAAATGGAAATTATTTTTCTTGTGAGTGGAAAGGATCTATTTTCAAGGTGCTATCAGGGTAGTTTCCTGTTCCTGTTAAGTGAAGAGGACTTAAGAGAGTTCTAAAAGATGAGAGTTAAAACAGTGAGTCATTTCAGTAGTAGGCTATGAAAGGGAAATTCCACTGATAAAGTAATGTGCAGGAAACTGTGAGATCAGGTTGGTCTGAATTTATTCAAGAAGAAAACAGAGTCCCTGTCTTCAAAGAGCTTGCAGTTTGGCAAGGAAAGCAGACATATAAAACTTTTGTAACTAATGATTTATTTTTATTTGATGGAGGAAAATTACTTAGTCATATGAAAATATATACAGACAGAACCTGAGTAAAAATGGTCTGATTTAGATTTTTTTGACTTCACAATCATGCAAACGTGATAGCATTCAGTACGCTCCTTGAATTACAATGGGGTCATTTCCAGATAAACTCATCATAGGTTGAAAATTTCATGAATAGGAAAGACACTTCAACTTAAAATATTTTGGATGTTTGATGGTTTTATTGGGATGGGATCCCATCATAAGTCAAAGAGCATCTATAATTATGTACAGTTATAAGTTTCTTAACCATGGGGATACATTCTGAGAAATGCCTCATTAGGAAATTTCATCATTGTGCAAATAAATATCAGACAGTGTACTTCCACAAACCTAAATGGTATAGCCTGCAGCACACCTAGGCTATAAGGTATAGCCCATTGCTCCTAGGGCACAAACCTGTACATCACATGACTTTACTGAATACGCAATTGTAACTCATTGGTAGTATTTGCATGTCTAAATATATCTAAAAATAGAAAAGGCATTGTAAAACTACGGTTTAAAAATTAAAAAGTGAGATACATGTACAGAGCACCTATAATGAATGGAGCCTGTTGGGCTAGAGGTTGTTCTGAATGAGTTAGTCAATAAGTGAATACAAAGGCCTAAGTCATTACAGTCCGCAACTGTAGACTTTATAAACACTGTACACTTAGACTATGCTACATATATAAAAATGACAAATTATATTAAAATATAAAAATATGTTTTCAATAAAGTTTAACATTAGCTTTCTGTGACATTTTTACTTTTTAAAATCTTTTTGACTCTTTAGCAATAACACCTAGCTTAAAACAGAAACAGATTGTATAGTTGTGCAAAAATTTCTTTCTTTATATCCTTATTCTATAAGCTTTTATTTACTGTTAAAATTCTTTATTTATACATACTTGTTATAAATGAAGACACAAACACACACATTAACCTAGGCTTACACAGGATCAGGATCATCAACATCACTGTCTTCTATTTTCATATGTTGTCCCACTCTAAGTTCTTCAGAGGCAGTAACACACATGGAGCTATCATCTCCTATGATAAAATGACTTCTGAAATATCTCTTGAAAGATCTTCCTTTGGCTATTTTATAGTTAACTTTTTCTTATAAGTGGAAGGAGTATATTCTAAAATAATTATTAAAAGTATAATACAGCAAATACATTGGTTAGGATAGTCATGTACTGTCATTAATCCAGTGTTACATACTGTACATAATTGTATGTACTATATTTTTATGACTGGCAGCAAATAGGCTTGTTTACACCAGCATTACTACAAATATGTAACTGTTTATGCTATGGTCTCACAATGACTGTAATGTCACTGAGCAATAGAAATTTTTCAACTTCATTATAATTTTTTGGATTTTTTAATGTTTGTGAATACATAGTAGGCATATGCATTTACGGGGTACATGAGATATTTTAATGTAGACATGCAATGTGAAATAATCCCATCATGGAGAATGAAGTACCATCCCATCAAGGATTTATCCTTTGTGTTAACAATCCAATTGCAATCTTTTAGTTATTTTTAAATATACAATTAAGTTATCATTCACTAAGATCACCCTATTTTGCTATCAAATAGTAGGTCTTATTCAATCTTTCTAAGTATAACTTTTGCACCCATTAATTATCATCACCTCCCTGCTCGACCCCTACTACCCTTCCCAGCCTTTGGTAATCCTCCTTCTACTCTCCATATCCATGAGTTGAATTGTTTTGATTTTTAGATCCCACAAATGAGTGAGAACATGTGATGTTTGTCTTTCTGTGTCTGACTTATTTCACTTAACATAAAGAGCTATAGTTCCATCCATGTTGATGCAAATGACTGGATCTTATTCTTTTTATGACTGAATGGTACTCCATTGTGTATATGTGCCACATATTCTTTATGCATTCATCCGTTGATGAACATTTAGGTTGTTTCCAAATCTTAGCTATTGTAAACAGTGGTGCAACAAACATTGGAGTGCAGATATCTCTTTAATATACTGATTCCGTTTTTGGGGTCATGTATCCAGCAATCATATTGCTGCATCATATGGTAACTCAATTTTTAGTTTTTTGAGGAACTTCCAAATTGTTCCTCATAGTAGTTGCACTAATTAACATTCCCAGCAACAGCGTATGAGGGTTCCCTTTTCTCCATATCCTGGCCAGCATTTGTTATTTCATGTCTTTTAAATCTAAGTCATTTTAACTGGGATGAGATGATATCTCATTGTAGGTTTGATTTGCATTCCTCAGGTGATCCACGATGTTGAGTACTTTTATATATACCTGATTGTTATTAGTATTTATGCTTTTGAAAAATGTCTATTCAAATTTTTTGCCCATGTTTTGATCAACTAATTAGATTTTTTCAAAGAAAGTTCTTTAAGCTCCTTATATATTGTTTATTAATCCCTTGTCAGATGAATAGTTTGAAAATACTTTCTTTCATTCGATGAGGTATGTCTTCACTTTGCTGACTGTATCCTTTGCTGTGCAGAAGCTTTTTAACTCAATGTGATCCCAGTTATCCGTTTTCGCTTTGGTTGCCTGTGCTTCTGTGGTATTGCTCAAGAAATTTTTGCCCACACCAGTATCCTAGAGATTTTCCCCAATGTTGTCTCATAGTAGTTTCATAATTTGTTTTAGATTTCCTTCTTTAATCCATTTTGATTTGGTCTTTGTGGTGACAGATAGAGGTCTAGTTTCATTATTTTGCCTATAAATATCCAGTTGTCCCAGCACCATTTATTGAAGAGACTGTCTTTCTCCAGTGTATGTTCTTGATAAATTTGTTGAAAATGAGTTTATTGTAGGTGTGTGGATCTGCTTATGGGTTCTCTATTCTGCTCATTTGGTCTATTTATCTGTTTTTGTGCCAGTACCATGCTGCTTTGGTTACTATAGCTCTGCAGTGTAATTTGAAGTCAGGTAATGTGATTCCTCAAGTTTTGTTAATTTCCTTAGGATAGCTTTTGCTATTCCTGGTCTTTTCTCGTTCTACATAAATTTTAGAGATTTTTTTTTTTTCTGTTTCTGTAAAGAATGCCATTGCTAGTTTGATAGGGATTGTATTGAATGTCTAGGTTGCTTTGGATAGTATGGTGATTGTAACAATATTGACTCTTTCAATTCATGAACATGGAATGTCTTTCCATATTTTGCTGTCCTGTTCCATTTCTTCCATCAGTGTTTTATACTTTTCATTATAGAGATCTTTCACTTCTTTGCTTAAATTAATTCCTAGGTATTTAACTTTATTTGTGGATACTGTATATGGGATTATATTTTATTTCTTTTTCTGATTTTTCACTGTTGGCACATAAAAATACTACTGATTTTTGTATGTTGATTTTGTAACCTATGACTTTATTGAATTTGTTTATCAGTTCTAATAGTTGTTTGGTGGAGTTTTTAGCTTTGTCCAAATATAAGATCATATCATCTACTAGCAATGAAAATTTTACTTTTTCCATATGGATTTCTTTTATTTGGATGCCTTTGAATGTGGATGCCTTACAATATTTTCTCAGTGATGGTGAATATCACTCATGTTGAATATCAGTGGTGAAAGTGGGCATTCTTATCATGTTACAGATCTTAAAGGAAAGGCTTTCAGTTGTTCCCTATTCTGTATAACACTAACTGTTGGTCTGTCATATATGGTTTTATTATTTTTATATATGTTCATTCTATACAGTATTTTGAAAGTTTTTATCATAAAGGGATGTTGAATTTTGTCAAGTGCTTTTTCAGCATCACTTGAAATGATAATGTGGTCATTTTACTTAATTCGGTTGATATCATGGGTCATGTTGATTGATTTGCATATGTTGAACCATGCTTGCATTCGAGGGTTAAATCCCATTTGATTATGTTCAATTATCTTTATGACATATTTTTGAATTTGTTTGCTACTATTTTGTTGAGAATTTTTGCATCACAAGTCATCAGAGATATTGGCCTGTAGTTTTCTTTTTCTTTCTTTCTTTCTTTCTTTTTTTTTTTTTTTTATGTATCTTTGTCTGGTTTTGGTATCAGGCTAATACTGGCTTCACAGAATTACTTTAGTGTTCCTTCTTTGTCTATTTTTCAGAATAGTTTGAGTAAGATTTGTATTAGTTCTTCTTTAAAACTTTTTTTTTGAACTCAGCAGTAAAGCCATCAGGTCCTGGGCTTTTCTTTACTGACAGACTTTTTATTATGACTTCAATCTTATTACTTTTTATTGGCCTGTTCAGGTTTTGGATTTCTTCCTGATACAATCTTGGTTGGTTGTATAATTCTAGTAATTTGTCCATTTCTTCTAGATTTTCCAATTTACTGCCATAGTTGCTTTTAGTAGCCAGTAATAATCCCTTAAATTTCTGCAGTATCATTTTGATGGCTTCCTTTTCACTTCTGATTTTATTTATTTGTATCTTCTCTCTTTATTTCTTAGTCTGGCTAAAAGGTTGGTCAGTTATGTTTAACTTTTCAAAAAAATCAACACTTCGTTTCGTTGATCTTTTGTGTTGTATTCCTCATTTTGATTTTATTTGTTTATGCTCCATTCTTTTATTTTTTCTTCTATATTACTAATTTTGAGTTTGATTTGTTCTTGCTTTTCTAGTTTTTCAAGATGCACCATTAAACTGCTCACTTGAAATGTTTCTTATTTTTGATGTAGGCCCTTATAACTACAAATTTCTTGTTGGTATTGCTTTTGCTGTACCTCATAGATGTTGCTATGTTGTGTTTCTATCATCATTTGTTTAAATTTTTTATTTCTTTCATAATGTATTCATTGAAAAAATGGTCATTCAGGAGCATATTGTTTAATTTCCATATGTTTGTAAGGTTTCCAGAGTTCTCCTGTTATTAATTCCTTGTTTTCTTCCATTGTAGTGAGAGAAAATGCTTAATTAGTAAAATTTGTTTTCAATTTTTTGTTATTTACTTATTTATTTGTTTTTATTTATTTATTCATTTTATCTTGTCCATAAATTATTGGGGTACAGGTGACATTTGGTTACATAAGTTTTTTAGTGGTTATTTGTGAGATTTTGGTGCACCCATCACCCAAGCAGTATACACTGCACTATATGTGGAGTTTTTATCCTTTGCCCCCTCCCACACTTCACCCCAAGTCCCCAAAGCCCATTGTATCCTTCTTGTGCCTTTGTATCCTTATAGCTTATCTCCACATATCATTGAGAACATACGATTGATGTTTGGTTTTCCATTTCTTACTTCACTTAGAATAATACAAATAGAATAATAGAAATGATAATCTCCAGTCTCATCCAGGTCATTGTAAATGCTATTAATTCACTCTTTTTTATGGCTGCATAGTATCCCATAATAATAATAATAATAATAATTATATATATATATACACACACACACTATATATTAAATATATATTATATATATATTATATATTTCTTATATATATATTTCTTTATCCTCTCATTGATTGATGGGCATTTGGGTTGGTTCCACGATTTTGCAATTGTGAATTGTGCTACTATAAATATGCATGTTCAAGAATCTTTTTCAAATAATGACTTATTTGCCTCTGGGTAGATATCCAGTAGTGGGATTGCTGGATCAAATGGTAGTTCTACTTTTAGTTCTTTAAGAAGCCTCCACACGGTTTTCTATAATGACTGCATTAGTCAGCATTCACATTAGCAGTGTAGAAGTGTTCTCTGTTCACCACATCCTGGTCAACAAGTACTGTTTTTTTGATTTTTTGATTATGTCCATTCTTGTAGGAGTAAGGTGGTATCACATTGTGGTTTTAATTTGCATTTCCCTTATTATTAGTGATTTGGAGCACTTTTTAACATGTTCGTTGGTCAATATATCTGCTTTTGAGAATTGTTTATTCACATCCTTCACCCACTTTTTTGATGAAATTTTAATTTTTTTTTCTTATCAGTTCAATTTGTTGTAAATTCTGGTTATTAGTCCTTTGTCAGATGTATAGATTGTGAAGATTTTCTACCAATATATGGGTTGTCTATTACAACTCTTTAGTTTAATCAGGTCCCAGTTCTTTATCTTTGTTTTTATTGCATTTGCTTTTGAGTTCTTTGTCATGAAATCCTTGCCTTAGTGAATGTCTAGAAGGATTTTTCCAATGTTGTCTTCTAGAATTCAGGTCTTAGGTTGAGGTCCTTAACCCATCTCGAGTTAATTTTTTATACTGTGAGAGATGAGGATCCAGTTTAATTTTCCTACACATGGCTAGCCAATTATCCCAGCACCATTTGTTGAAAAGGGTATCCTTTCCCCACTTTTGTTTTTGTTTTCTTTGTCGAAGATCAGTTGGCTGTAAGTATTTGGGTTTCTTTCTGGGTTCTCCGTTCTATGTAACAAACCTGCACGTTATGCACATGTACCCTAGAACTTAAAGTATAATAAAAAATAAAATAAAATAAAATAAAATAATCAACAAAACAACTTACAGGACTGGATAGATTCATTGCAGAATTCTACCAGACATTCAAAGAATAATTGGTTCCAATGATTTTGATACTATTCCACATGATAGAGAAAGAAAGAATCCTCCCTACTTCATTCTATGAAGCCAGCAGCACCCTAATACCCAAACCACGAAAGGACACAACCAAAAGAGAAAACTACAGACTGCTATCCTTGATGAACATGGATGCTAAAATTCTTAACAAAATACTAGGTAACAGAATTCAACAACAAATCAAGGAGACAATCCACCATGATCAAATGGGTTTCATAACAGGGATGTAGGGATGGTTTAACATATGCAAGTCAATAAACGTTATATAACACATAAACAGAATTAAAAGCAAAATGTACATGATCATCTCAATAGATGCAAAAAAAGCATTTGACAAAATCCATCACTGCTTTATGATTAAAACTCTCAGCAAAAATGGCATATGAGGGACATACCTTAACGTAGTAAAAGTCATCTATGACAAACCCACAGCAAAGATAACACTAAATGTGGAAAAGTTGAAAGCATTCTGTCTGAGAACTGGAAAAAGACAAAGATGCCCACTCTCACCACTCCTTTTCAACACAGTGCTGGAAGTCCTAGCCAGAGCAATCAAACAAGAGAAAGAAATAAAGGATATCCAAATCAGTAAAGGTGAAGTCAAACTGTCATTGTTTGCTGCTGATACGATTGTTTACCTAGAAACCCTCAAGACTCTGCCAGAAAGCTCCTAGCACTAATAAAAGAATTCAGCAAACTTCCAGATACAAGATTAATGTACACAAATCAGCAGTTTCTCTATACAGCAATGGCGACGAAGCAGGGAATCAAATCAAGAATTCAACCCCATTCACCGTAGCTGCAAAAACATAAAATAATATACTTAGGCAGTCTCCAGCTCCCAGCGCGAGTGACACAGAAGACAGGTGATTTCTCCATTTTCAACTGAGGTACTGGTTTCATATAACTAGGGAGTGCCAGACAATCTGTGCTGGTCAGCTGCTGCAACCCAACCAGCTAGAGCTGAAGCAGGGCGAGGCATCGCCTCACCCGGGAAGTGCAAGGGGGGAATTGAGACACACAACACCTGGAAAATTGGGTAACTCCCATCCCAATACTGCACTCTACCAAGGGTCTTAGCAAACGGGCACACCAGGAAATTATATCCCACACTTGGCTGGGAGGGTCCCACATCCGCCCATGGAGCCTCCCTCATTGCGAGCACAGCAGTCTGAGAAGTAACTGCAAGGCAGCAGTGAGGCTGGGGGAGGGGTGCCTGCCATTGCTGAGGCTTAAGTAGGTAAACAAAGCCGCTGGGAAGCTGGAACTGGATGGAGCTCACAGCAGCTCAAGGAGGCCTGCCTGTCTCTGTAGACTCCACCTCGGGGGACAGGGCACAGCTAAACAACAACAACAACAACAAAGCAGCAGAAACCGCTGCAGATGCAAACGACTCTGTCTGACAGCTTTGAAGAGAGCAGTGGATCGCCCAACATGGAGGTTGAGATCTGAGAACGGACAGACTGCCTGTTCAAGTGAGTTCCTGACCCCTGAGTAGCCTAACTGGGAGACATCCCCCACTAGCGGCAGTCTGACACCCCACACCTCACACAGTGGACTACACCACTGACAGGAAGCTTCCAAAGCAAGAATCAGACAGGTACACACACTGTTCAGCAATATTCTACCTTCTGCAGCTTCTGCTGCTGATACCCAGGCAATCAGGGTCTGGAGTGGACCTCAAGCAATCTCCAACAGACCTACAGCTGAGGGGCCTGACTGTTAGAAGGAAAACTAACAAACAGGAAGGACACCCACACCAAAACCCAATCAGTATGTCACGATCACGAAAGATCAGAGGCAGATAAAACCACAAAGATGGGGAAAAAGCAGGCAGAAAAGCTGGAAATTCAAAAAATAAGAGCACATCTCCCCCTCCAAAGGAACGCACCTCATCATCAGCAATGGATCAAACCTGGACGGAAAATGACTTTGACGAGATGAGAGAAGAAGGCTTCAGTCTATCAAACTTCTCAGAGCTAAAGGAGGAATTATGTACCCAGTGCAAAGAAACTAAAAATCTTGAAAAAAGATTGGAAGAATTGATAAATAGAATAATTAATGCAGAGAAGGCCAAAAACGAACTGACAAATATGAAAACCATGACACGAGAAATACGTGACAAATGCACAAGCTTCAGTAACCGACTCGATCAACTGGAAGAAAGAGTATCAGCGATTGAGGATCAAATGAATGAAATGAAGCGAGAAGAGAAACCAAAAGAAAAAAGAAGAAGAAGAAATGAACAAAGCCTGCAAGAAGTATGGGATTATGTCAAAAGACCAAATCTACGTCTGATTGGGGTGCCTGAAAGTGAGGGGGAAAATGGAACCAAATTGGAAAACACTCTACAGGATATCATCCAGGAGAACTTCCCCAACCTAGCAGGCCAGGCCAACATTCAAATTCAGGAAATACAGAGAACGCCACAAAGATACTCCTCCAGAAGAGCAACTCCAAGATATATAATTGCCAGATTCACCAAAGTTGAAATGAAGGAAAAAATCTTAAGGGCAGCCAGAGAGAAAGGTCGGGTTACCCACAAAGGGAAGCCCATCAGACTGACAGCAGATCTCTCGGCAGAAACTCTACAAGCCAGAAGAGAGTGGGGGCCAATATTCAACGTTCTTAAAGAAAAGAATTTTCAACACAGAATTTCATATCCAGCCAAACTAAGTTTCATAAGTGAAGGAGAAATAAAATCCTTTACAGATAAGCAAATACTTAGAGATTTTGTCACCACCAGGCCTGCCTTACAAGAGACCCTGAAGGAAGCCCTAAACGTGGAAAAGAACAACTGGTAGCAGCCATTGCAAAAACATGCCAAAATGTAAAGACCATCAAGGCTAGGACGAAACTGCATCAACTAACGAGCAAAATAACTACTTAATATCATAATGGCAGGATCAAGTTCACACATAACAATATTAACCTTTAATGTAAATGGACTAAATGGTCCAATTAAAAGACATAGACTGGCAAAGTGGATAAAGAGATGAGACACATCAGTTTGCTGTATTCAGGAGACCCACCTCAGATGCAGAGACATACATAGGCTCAAAATAAAGGGATGGAGGAAGATCTACCAAGCAAATGGAGAACAGAAAAAAGCAGGGGTTGCAATCCTAGTCTCTGATAAAACATAATTTATACCATCAAATATCAAAAGAGACAAGGAAGGACATTACATAATGGTAAAAGGGATCAATTCAACAGGAAGAGCTAACTATCCTAAATATATATGCACCCAATACAGGAGCACCCAGATTCGTAAAGCAAGTCCTTAGAGACTTACGAAGAGACTTAGACTCCCACACAATAATAATGGGAGACTTCAACACTCCACTGTCAACATTAGACAGATCAAAGAGACAGAAAGTTAGCAAAGATATCCAGGAATTGAACTCATCTCTCCAGCAAGCGGACCTAATAGACATCCACAGAACTCTCCACCCCAAATCAACAGAATGTATATTCTTCTCAGCACCACGTCACACTTATTCCAAAATTGACCACATAACTGTAAGTATAGCACTCCTCAGCAAATGTACAAGAACAGAAATTATAACAAACTGTCTCTCAGACCACAGTGCAATCAAAGTAGAACTCAGGACTAAGAAACTCAACCAAACCGCTCAAATACATGGAAACTGAACAACCTGCTCCTGAATGACTACTGGGTACATAACGAAATGAAGGCAGAAATCAAGATGTTCTTTGAAACCAATGAAAACAAAGATACAACATACCAGAATCTCTCGGACACATTTAAAGCAGTGTGTAGAGGGAAATTTATAGCACTAAATGCCCACAAGAAAAAGCTAGAAAGATCTAAAACTGACACTCTAAAATCACAATTAAAAGAACTACAGAAGCAAGAGCAAAACACATGCAAAAGCAAGCAGAAGGCAAGAAATAACCAAGATCAGAGCAGAACTGAAGGAGATAGAGACACAAAAAACCCTCCAAAAAATCAAATAATCCAGGAGGTGATTTTTTGAAAAGATCAACAAAATTGATAGACCACTAGCAAGACTAATAAAGAAGAAAAGAGAAAAGAATGAAATAGATCAAAAAAAAAATGATAAAGGGGAAATCACCACCAACCCCACAGAAATACAAACTACCATCAGAGAACACTATAAACACCAGTACGCAAATCAACTAGAAAATCTAGAAGAAATGGATAATTTCCTGGACACTTACACTCTCCCAAGACTAAACCAGGAACAGGCTGAATCCCTGAATAGACCAATAGCAGATGCTGAAATTGAGGCAATAATTAATAGCCTACCAACCAAAAAACGTCCAGGACCAGATGGATTCACAGCTGAATTCTACCAGAGGTACAAGGAGGAGCTGGTACCATTCCTTCTGAAGTTATTCCAATCAATAGAAAAAGAGAGAATCCTCCCTAACTCACTTTATGAGACCAACATCATCCTGATACCAAAGTCTGGCAGAGACAAAACAAAAAAAGAGAATTTTAGACCAATCTCCCTGATGAACATCGATGCAAAAATCCTCAATAAAATACTGGCAAACCGGATTCAGCAGCACATCAAAAATCTTATCCACCATGATCAAGTGGGCTTCATCCCTGGGATGCAAGGCTGGTTCAATATATGCAAATCAATAAACATAATCCAGCATATAAACAGAACCAAAGACAAAAACTACATGATTATCTCAATAGATGCAGAAAAGGCCTTTGGCATAATTCAACGGCTCCTCATGCTAAAAATGCTCAATAAATTCGGTGTTCATGGAACATATCTCAAAATAATAAGAGCTATTTATGAGAAACCCACAGCCAATATCATACTGAATGGGCAAAAACTGGAAAAATTCCCTTTGAAAACTGGCACAAGACAGGGATGCCCTCTCTCACCACTCCTATTCAACATAGTGTTGGAAGTTCTGGCTAGGGCAATCAGGCAAGAGAAAGAAATCAAGGGTATTTAGTTAGGAAAAGAAGAAGTCAAATTGTCCCTGTTTGCAGGTGACATGATTGTATATTTAGAAAACCCCATCGTCTCAGCCCAAAATCTCCATAAACTGATAAGAAACTTCAGCAAAGTCTCAGGATACAAAATTAATGTGCAAAAACCACAAGCATTCTTATACACCAGTAACAGACAAACAGAAAGCCAAATCATGAATGAACTTCCATTCACAATTGCTTCAAAGAGAATAAAATACCTAGGAATCCAACTTACAAGGGATGTAAAGGACCTCTTCAAGGAGAACTACAAACCACTGCTCAGTGAAATTAAAGAGGACACAAACAAATGGAAGAACATACCATGCTCATGGATAGGAAGAATCAATATAGTGAAAATGGCCATACTGCCCAAAGTTATTTATAGATTCAATGCCATCCCCATCAAGCTACCAATGAGTTTCTTCACCGAATTGGAAAAAACTGCTTTAAAGTTCATATGGAACAATAAAAGAGCCCACATTGCCAAGACAATCCTAACTCAAAAGAACAAAGCTGGAGGCATCACCCTACCTGACTATACCACAAGGCTACATTAACCAAAACAGCATGTAACTGGTACCAAAACAGAGATATAGACCAATGGAATAGAACAGAGTCCTCAGAATTAATACCACACATCTACAGCCATCTGATCTTTGACAAACCTGACAAAAACAAGAAATGGGGAAAGGATTCCCTATTTAATAAATGGTGCTGGGAAAAATTGGCTAGCCATAAGTAGAAAGCTGAAACTGGATCCTTTCCTTACTCCTTATATGAAAATTAATTCAAGATGGATTAGAGACTTAAATGTTAGATCTAATACCATAAAAATCCTAGAAGCAAACCTAGGTAATACCATTCAGGACATAGGCATGGGAAAGGACTTCATGTCTAAAACACCAAAAGCAATGGCAACAAAAGCCAAAATTGACAAATGGGATATGATTAAACTAAAGAGCTTCTGCAGAGCAAAAGAAACTACCATCAGAGTGAACAGGCAACCTACAGAATGGGAGAGAATTTTTGCAATCTACTCATCTGACAAAGGACTAATATCAAGAACTTAGAAAGAACTCATACAAATATACAAGAAAAAAACAAACAGCCCCATGAAAAAGTGGGCAAAGGATATGAACAGACATTTCTCAAAAGAAGACATTCATACAGCCAACAGACACATGAGAAAATGCTCATCATCACTGACCATCACAGAAATGCAAATCAAAACCACAATGAGATACCATCTCACACCAGTTAGAATGGCAATCATTAAAAAGTCAAGAAACAACAGGTCTTGGAGAGGATGTGGAGAAATAGGAACACTTT
The DNA here is from genome assembly GCF_002776525.5 of Piliocolobus tephrosceles. Classification (NCBI taxonomy): domain Eukaryota; kingdom Metazoa; phylum Chordata; class Mammalia; order Primates; family Cercopithecidae; genus Piliocolobus; species Piliocolobus tephrosceles. The sequence goes on from NC_045445.1 coordinate 70,611,648, forward strand.
TACACTGTTGGTGGGATTGTAAACTAGTTCAACCATTACGGAAAACAGTATGGCGATTCTTCAAGGATCTAGATCTAGATGTACCATATGACCCAGCCATCCCACTACGGGGTATATACCCAAAGGATTATAAATCATGCTGCTATATAGACACATGCACACATATGTTTATTGCGGCAGTATTCACAATAGCAAAGTCTTGGAATCAACCCAAATGTCCATCAGTGACAGACTGGATTAAGAAAATGTGGCACATATACACTATGGAATATTATGCAGCCATAAAAAAGGATGAGTTTGCGTCCTTTGTAGGGACATGGATGCAGCTGGAAACCATCATTCTTAGCAAACTATCACAAGAACCGAAAACCAAACAGCGCATGTTCTCACTCATAGGTGGGAACTGAACAATGAGATCACTTGGATTCAGGAAGGGGAACATCACACACCGGGTCCTATCAAGGGGAGGGGGGAGGGGGAGGGATTGCATTGGGAGTTATTCCTGATGTAAATGACAAGTTGATGGGTGCTGACGAATTAATGGGTGCAGCACACCAACATGGCACAAGTATACATATGTAACAAAACTGCACGTTATGCACATGTACCCTAGAACTTATTGTATAATAATAATAATAATAATAATAAAATTTAAAAAATAAAAATGTATAAATCATATATATTATGCAAAAATATCACAAATGTGTGAACTCATACAGCCACAGAATTATTTGTCCAGAATCTCACAATACCTTAAAATGTTTATCAAACCCTAAAATGGATTTTCACATAATAAAAGCTTTCCTTTTTAAAAAGTTAAAAATAAAATAAAATAAAATAAAATAAAACAAATTACTTAGGAATATACCTAAACAAGAAGGTAAAAACTCTCTACAAGGAAAACTACAAAACACTCCTGAAAGAAATCATAGATGACCCAAAGAAATGGAAACACATCCCATGCTCATGGATGGGTATAATCAATATTGTGAAAATGTCCATACTGCCAAAAGTAATATACAAATTCAATGCAATTCCCATCAAAATACAACCATTGTTCTTCAGAGAATTAGAAAAAAAAAACAGTTCTAAAATTTATATGGAACCAAAAGAAAATAAATGGAATGGTTTCAGCTTTCTACTTATGGCTAGCCAATTTTCCCAGCACCATTGATTAAATAGGGAATCCTTTCCCAATTTCTTGTTTCCCTTATCCCAGGTTTGTCAAAGATCAGATGGCTGTAGATGTGTGGTATTATTTCTGAGGACTCTGTTCTGTTCCATTGGTCTATATCTCTGTTTTGGTACCAGTACCATGCTGTTTTGGTTACTGTAGCCTTGTAGTATAGTTTGAAGTCAGGTAGCATGACGCCTCCAGCTTTGTCCTTTTGACTTAGGATTGTCTTGGCAATGCGGGCTCTTTTTTGGTTCCATATGAACTTTAAAGCAGTTATTTTTTTCCAATTCTGTGAAGAAACTCATTGGTAGCTTGATGGGGATGGCATTGAATCTATAAATAACTTTGGGCAGTATGGCCATTTTCACGATATTGATTCTTCCTATCCATGAGCATGGTATGTTCTTCCATTTGTTTGTGTCCTCTTTGATTTCACTGAGCAGTGGTTTGTAGTTCTCCTTGAAGAGGTCCTTTACATCCCTTGTAAGTTGGATTCCTAGGTATTTTATTCTCTTTGAAGCAATTGTGAATGGAATTTCATTCCTGATTTGGCTCTCTGCTTGTCTGTTACTGGTGTATAAGAATGCTTGTGATTTTTAATCTCACTGCTTGTTGTTGGTCTGTTCAGGGTATTTAACTCTTCCAAACTTAAGCTAGGAGAGTTGTATTTTTCTAAGAATTTGTTCATCTTTTCTACCTTTTTTAGTTTATGTGTGTAAAGTTGTTCATAGTTGCCTTGAAGGATCTCTTTTATTTCAGTGGTGTTTGTTGTAATATCTCCTGTTTCTTTTTTTAGTGAGGTTATTTGGATTTCCTCTCTTCTTTTCTGTTTGCTTAATCTTGCTAATGGTATATCCATTTTATTTGTCTTTTCAAATAACTAGCTTTTGCTTCATTTATCTTTTGTTTTTTTTGTTGTTGTTGTTATTTGTTTGTTTTTGTTTGTTTGTTTCTATTGCATTTAGCTCTGCTCTGATCTTGGTTATTTCCTTTCTTTGACTGAGTTTGGGTTTGGTTTGTTCTTGTTTCTCTAGTTCCCTGAGGTGTGACCTTGGACTGTCAGTTTGTGCTTTTCCAGTCTTTTTGATATAGGCGTTTAGGGCTATGAACTTTCCTCTTAGCACCACCTTTACCGTATCCCAGAAGTTTTGATAGGTTGTGTTATCATTGTTGTTCAGTTCAAAGATCTTTTTTACTTTTCATCTTGATTTTGTTTTTGACTCAATGGTCATTCAGGAGCAGGTTATTTAATTTCAATGTATTTGCATGGTTTTGAAGGTTCCTTTTAGAGTTGATTTCAAGTTTTATTACACTATGGTCTGAGAGAGTGCTTGATATAATTTCAATTTTCTTAAATTTATTGAGGCTTGTTTTATGGCCTATTATATGGTCTATCTTGGAAAAATTTCCATGCACTCTTGAATAGAATGTGTATTCTGCAGTTGTTGGAAGAAATGTTCTGTATATTTCTGTTAATTCCACTTGCTCCAAGGTATAGTTTAAATCCATTGTTTCTTTGTTGACTTTTTGTGTTGATGACCTGTCAAATGCTGTCTGTGGAGTATTGAAGTCCCCCACTATTATTGTGTTGCTGTCTATCTCATTTATCAGGTCAATTAGTAATTGTTTTATAAATTTGGAATCTCCTGTGTTAGGTGTATATATGTTTAGAATTGTGATATTTTCCTGTTGGACGAAGTCTTTTACCATTATATAATGTCCCTCTTTGTCTATTTTAATAGCTGTTGCTTTAAAGTTTGTTTTGTCTAATATAAGAATAAGTACCCCTGCTCACTTTTGGTGTCCATTATCAGGAAATGCTTTACTTTAAGTTCACTTAAAGTTTATGTGAGTCCTTAACTTTACTTAAGTTTATGTGAGTCCTTATGTGTTTGGTGAGTCTCCTGAAGGCAGCAGGCAGTTGGTTGTTGAGTTCTTATCCATTCTGCAGTTCTGTATCTTTTAAGTGAAGCATTTATGACTTTTACATTCAGTGTTTGTATTAAAATGTGTGTTCATCATGCTCTTTGTTGTGTGCGTACTTTATTGCTTTTGGTTTGTTTTTGCTTTGCTTTTAACTTGTATTTTTGTTTTATAAGTCTTGTGTGATTTATGCTTTAAATAGGTTCTGTTTTGATGTATCCAGGATTTGTTTTAAGATTTAGAGCTCATTTTAGAAGTGGCTTAGTAATCGGATATTCTCTCAGCACTTGTTTGTCTGAAAAAGTTTGTAACTTTCTTTCGTACATGTTGCTTAGTTTCGCTGGATACAAAATTCTTGGCTGATAATTTTTTTTTTTTTTTTTTTTTTTTTTTTGAGGAGGCTGAAGATAGGGCCCCAATCCCTTCTAGTTTGTGGGGTTTCTGCTGAGAATTCTACTGTTAACATGATAGGTGTTCTTTAATAGTTTACCTGGTGCTTCTGTTTCACAGCTCTTAAGAATCTTTCCTTTGTCTTAACTTTGAATAACCTGATGACAGTGTAACTAGACAAACATCTTTTGCTGTGAATTTTCCATGTGTTCTTTGTGTTTCTTGTATTTGAATGTTTAGGTCTCTAGAAAGTCTGGGAAAGTTTTTCTTGATTATTCCCCCAAATATGTTTTCCAAGCTTTTGGAATTCTCTTCTTTTTCATAGACACTGATTATTCTTAGGTTTGGTAATTTAACATAATCCCAGACATCTTAGAGGCATTGTTCATATTTTCTTATTCTTTTTTCTTTGTCTTTGGTGGATTGGGTTAATTAGATGACCTTGTCTTCAAGCTCTGAATTTCTTTCTTCTAGTTGTTCAATTCTACTGCTGAGACTTTCCAGAGCATTTCACGTTTTTAAAAGTATGTCCAAAGTTTCCTGCATTTTTGATTGTCTATTCTTTAAGGTATCTAGTTCCTTGAATATTTCTCCCTTCACTTCTTGTATCAGTTTTTGAATTTACTTGCACTGGGGCTTGCCTTTCTGTGGTCCCTCCTTGATTTGCTTAATAACTAACTTCCTGAATACATTTTCAGGTAAATCAGGTATTTCTTCTTGGTTTGGATTCATTGCTGGTGAACTAGTGTGATTTTGGGGGGATGTTGAAGAGCCTTGTTTTGTTATATTACCAGGGTTCTTCTTCTGGCTCCTTCTTATTTGGGTAGACTTTATCAGAAGAAAGGTATAGGGCTGAAGTCTGTTGATCAGATTCTTTTGTCCCATGGGAGTGTTCACTTGATGTAGTTCTCCCCCACTTTTCCTATGGATGTGGCTTCCTGTGTGCTGAACTTCAGTGATTGTTGTGTCTCTTCTGGGTCTAGCTACACAGCAAGTCTACTTGGCTCCAAGCTGGTATTGGGGATTGTCTGCACAGAGTCCTGTGATGTGAACCATCTATGGGTCACTCAGCCTTGGATACCAGCACATGTTCTGGTGGCTGTTGGGGGATGGGGCTTGTGCAATGAACTCTGTGAAGGTTCTTAGCTTTGGTGGTTTAAGGCTCTACTTTTGTGCTGGTTGGCCTCCTGCCAGGAGGTGGCACTTTCCAGAGAGCATCAGCTGTGGTAGCATGGGGAGGAACTGGTGGTGGGCAGGGCCCTAGAACTCCCAAGATTATATGCCCTTCATCTTCTGCTACCAGGGTGAGTAGGGAAGGACCATCAGTTGGGGTTGGGGCTAGGTGTGGGGGGAGCTCAGACTCTCCTTGGGCGGGTCTTGCTGCACCTGCTGTGGGGATGGGGGGAAGATTCCCAGGTGACTGGAATTGTGTACTAGGAGAATTATGGTTGCCTCTGCTGAGTCATGCAGGTTGTCAGGGAAATGGGGAAATGCCGGCAGTCACAGGCCTCACCCAGCTCCAACACAAACGGAAACTCGTCTCCCTCCCACTGTGTCACCCCCAACAGCCCTGAATCCATTTCCAAGTGGAGAATGAGACAGGCTTAAAAACCTGCCCCAAGATACCCTGTGGTTGTTGGATGAAATGTTCTGTATATTTCTGTTAATTCTACTTATTCCAAGATATAGTTTAAATCCATTGTTTCTTTGTTGACTTTCTGTTTTGACCTCCCAGCTGCTAAAGAAAAGGGCTTGGTTTTTTCCCCCACCTGTGTAGCCTGCACACCACATTTGGACTACCCTCAAGTTCTGGTCAGGCGGCTTCTCACCTCATTCAAATTGTTACAAAGTTCAGCTAGATATTTCTATGCCCTGGATGTTTACAGTCAGCATTTAGCAAAGACAACGAGGCATGTGTTCTTCACTTCAGTGTGGCAATACAACAAACATTACCCATTCAAAAGTCAACACTCACATGAGAAAACAAAGCAGACGAGTTAGAACCAACAAAACGGCAGGCAACAAAAACAAACTTGCAAACTCTTCAAATATTTAAATTAGAAAGGAGCCAAGATGGCTGACTAGACATAGCCGAGGGAAACATCTTCCACCAAGACACCAGGAAATCAAGACGACTGGTACAATCCGAGTACATCTTTGGATGGAAGGCAATGCGAGTGGATGAGAGGAGGACATAGATGCTGGAATGATGTGGGAGAAGTCTGAGAAGCCTTCATGGAGCTCTTGAGAATCAGGATACGTCCTGTGCCCTAGTTATTTCTGGGGAAGGGATGACTTGGCCAGGCAAGGAGTGATCTGCTCTCACCATGGACCTCTGGAATCTTAGCAGTAAGAGACTCTGCAATCCCCACAAAAACTTGACATTGCAGAGACAGATGCTAAAAGAGGTGGCAGGGCAGCCCTACAGCCTCTGTGAAGTTCAGAGTGCTTAGTGTGTGAACAATCACAATGGAGCATGGACATGGATACCCATCCTTCAGGGTTCTCCATGCTCCCCTAAGAGACTTTGGCCTTGGAGTTACTGCTTGATTTGGATAAAGCAGGGTGGTCTTGCCAGTGGGACAGAGCCAGTCTGATCTGCAATCCCCACTGTCTGCTTGCCTTCTTTGGGGCCCCAGCCAGGCTGTGCCCACCTGCAGCAGAGCCCCAGATGCCCAACCAAAGTAATTCTACGCAGCCTTCATCATAGCTTCTTTGACAACAAACTGCCTGACTGTAGCAGTTCTAGCAGTCCATCCATCACCGACACTCACTAGCACAACTGCAGGCTCCCCATGCAGCTCTGACAGTACAAACATACCCATGTCTTCCATCTCCACTACCACCACTTTGCTGGCATGCTTGCATGAGCAGACTTTAGCTTACTTCCTCCACCAGTGTAACTATACTCATGAAGACTACTGTACCACCATTGACGGCAGGCGCACACCATGACACCCCTGTCCACTAATGCATGGGTCCCTCCCATGTCACCATTGACAGTACACATGCTCACAGGGACATGAATAAACCTACCCAGACCATATTGCGCTGCCGCCTGTGCAAACATGCACATACATCAGTAAATCCACCACTACCAGTGCGCCATTCTCACTCCTGCCACCACTACATGTATAAGCACAGTTGTCAACAACTCTAATCTTGCCAAGACACACCCATGATGCATTACCACTGCCACTTGTGAGAGGGCATACAGCATTGCTGCCACCTAACTCCCACCAGTTCCCTGACCCAGCTGATGCACATGCACCCTCTGGCACTGCTGTAGCTGGTGGCATGCACAAGTGACAATGAATGACCCTTCCATTGCCCTAATGAAGGTCTTGGGCCAGCATCACCAATCAGACTAGGAATAGAACAGGAACATGCTGGCTCCTCCACTGAAGTAGGTTTCTGAACTTAAGGGGAAAGAGAACAAAACTGGGGACACGATAGCAGCCCCCTAGAGTTAGAACACATAGCACAAGAGTGCTGAGCACAACTTTGGCCCGTTAAAATTTTCCAGAAATTAAGCCAGTTGACTTAATGAATTTTAAATCAAATCAAATCCCCAAGGGCATCAAAGAAGGTAACAGCTAAAGAATAACAACTTCAAAGATTAAAGGATCATCAGTTCACAAAAATGAAAAAGAACCAGTGCAAGTAATCTGACAACTCAAAAAGCCAGAATATCTTCTTACCTCCAAATGACCGCACCAGTTCCTCAGCAATGGTTTTTAACTAGGTTTAAATTGCTGAAGTGACAAGCATAGAATTCAGATTATGAATAGGAATGAAGACAATCAAGATTCAAAAGAAAGTTAAAACACAATATAAGGAAACTAAGGAATATGATAAAATAATACAGGAGCTAAAAGATAAAATGGCCATTTCAAGCAAGAATCAAACTCATCTGATAGAGTTTAAAAATTCACTTCACAAATTTCATAATAGAATCACAAGTATTAGCAGAGTAGAATAAGCTGAGAAAAGAATCTCAGAGTTTGAAAACTAGTTATCCAAATTAAAGCAGTCAGACAAAAATAAATAAAAGAGAATAAAAAAGAATGAACAAAACCTCTTAGAAATGTGGGATTATGTAAAGAGACCAAATTTATGACTCATTGGCATCCCTGAAAGAGAGGGAGAGAAAATAAGCAACTTGAAAAATATATTTGAAGTTATAATCTATGAAAATTTGCACAACCTCAATGGAGAGGCCATCATTCAAATTAAGAAAATGTAGAGAACTCCTTTGAGATCCCATAGAAGATGACCATCCCAAGACACATAGTCATCAGATTCTATAAGGTTGAAAGAAAAAAGTTAAAGACAGCTAGAGAGGAGGGGCAGGTCACTTACAAAAGGAACTCCATCAGGATAACAGGGGACTGTTCAGCAGAAACCCTACAGGCCTGAACAGATTGGGGGTCTATATTCAGGATTCTTAAAGAAAATCAATTCCAATCATGACTTTACTATCCAATGTAACTAAGCTTAATAAATGAAGGACAAACATGATCCTTTTCAGATAAGCAAATGCTGAGGGAGTCTGTTATCTCCAGGCATGCCTTACAAGAGGTCCCTAAGGGAGTGCTAAATATGAAAATGAAAGCCCATTACCAGTCACCACAAAGACACACTTAAGTACATAGACCATAGAAACTATAAAGCAGTTACACAATCAAGTCTGCATAATAACAGGTAACAACATGATGACAGGACCAAATCCACACACATCATTATTAACATTTAATGTAAATAGAATAAATACTCCGACTTAAAAGGCACAGAGTGCCATGTTTGATAGAAATGCAAGACCCCACTAAATGCTGTCTTCAGGAGACTCATCTGACATGCAATGACACCCGTAGACTAAAAGTAAAGAGAAAATGAAAAATGTATCATGCACATGGAAAACCGAAAAAAGTACAAATTGTTATTTTAATTTCAGACAAAACAGACTTTATATTGATATTGATCAAAAAGACAAGTAAGGACATTACATAATGGTAAATGGTTCATTTCAACAAGAAGACCTAAGTATCTGAGGTATAATGCATCCAACACAGGAGGACCCAGACTCATATAACTGGTTATTAGAAACCTAAAATGATGCTAATGACTTTTGCACAGTCATTTTGTATTCTGAGACTTTGCTGGAGTTGCTTACCAGCTTAACGAGATTTTGGGCTCAGACGATGAGGTTTTCTAAATATACAATCATGTCATCTGCAAACAGGGATAATTTGACTTCCTCTTTTCCTAATTGAATACACTTTATTTCTTTCTCCTGCCTGATTGACCTGGCCAGAACTTCCAACACTATGTTGAATAGGAGTGGTGAGACAGAGCATCCCTGTCTTGTGCCAGTTTTCAAACGGAATGCTTCCAATTTTTGCCCATTTCAGTATGATATTGGCTGTGGGTTTGTAATAAACAGCTCTTATTATTTTGATATGTTCCATCAATACCGAATTTATTGAGAGTTTTTATCATGAAGGGCTGTTGAATTTTGTCAAAGGACTTTTCTGCATCTATTGAGATAATCATGTGGTTTTTGTCTTTGGTTCTGTTTATATGCTGGATTACGTTTATTGATTTGCATATGTTGAACCAGCCTCGCATCCCAGGGGTGAAGCTCACTAACAGACAAACAGAGAGTCAAATAATCAGTGAACATTTTTCACAATTGCTTCAAAGAGAATAAAATACCTAGGAATCCAACTTACAAGGGATGTGAAGGACGTCTTCAAGGAGAACTCCAAACCACTGCTCAATGAAATAAAAGAGGGCACAAACAAATGAAAACCATTCCATGCTCATGGATAGGAAGATTCAATATCGTGAAAATGACCATACTGTCCAAGGTAATTTATAGATTCAATGCCATCCCCATTAAGCTACCAATGACTTTCTTCACAGAATTGGAAAAAAACTACTTTAAAGTTCGCATGGAACCAAAAAAGAGCTCACATTGCCAAAACAGCCCTAAGTCAAAAGAACAAAGCTGGAAACAGCACGCTACCTGACTTCAAACTATACTACAAAGCTACAGTAACCAAAACAGCATGGTCCTGGTACCAAAACAGAGATATAGACCAATGGAACAGAACAGAGTCCTCAGAAATAATACCACACATCTACATTCATCTGATCTTTGACAAACCGGCCAAAAATAAGAAATGGGGAAAGGATTCCCTATTTAATAAATGGTGCTGGGAAAACTGGCTAGCCATAAGTAGAAAGCTGAAACTGCATCCCTTCCTTACACCTTATACAAAAATTAATTCAAGATGGATTAGAGACTTAAATGTTAGACCTAAAACCATGAAAACCCTAGAAGAAAACCCAGGCAATATCATTCAGGACATAGGCATGGGCAAGGACTTCATGTCTAAAACACCAAAAGCAATGGCAACAAAAGTAAAAATTGACAAATGGGGTCTAATTACACTAAAGAGCTTCTGCACAGAAAAAGAAACTACCATTCGAATGAACAGGCCACCTACAGAATGGGAGAAAATTTTTCAACCTACTCATCTGACAAAGGGCTAATATCCAGAACCATGCACATGTATGTTTACTGTGGCACTATTGCCAATAGCAAAGACTTGGAACCAACCCAGATGTCCATCAATGACAGACTGGATTAAGAAAATGTGGCACATATACACCATGGAATATTATGCAGCCATAAAAACAGGATGAGTTCATGTCCATTGTAGGGACATGGATGCAGCTGGAAACCATCATTCTCAGCAAACTATCGCAAGAACAGAAAACCAAACACCGCATGTTCTCATTCATAGTTGGGAATTGAACAATGAGAACACTTGGACACAGGAAGGGGATCATCACACACTGGGGCCTGTCCTGAGGTGGGGGAAGGTGGGAAGGATAGCATTAGGAGATATACCTAATGTAGATGACAAGTTAATGGGTGCAGCACACCAAGATGGCACATGTATACATATGTAACAAACTTGAACGTTGTGCACATGTACCCTAGAACTTAAAGTGTATATATATACATACACATATATATAAAAGAAACCTAGAAGTAGACTTAGGTAATCACACAAAAATGGTGGGAAACTTCAATACCCCACTGACAGTATTAGGCAGATCATCAAGTCAGAAAACTCCCAAAGATATTCAGAACCTGAACTCTATGTTCAACAAATGAGTCTAACAGATATCTACAGAACACTCCACCCAACCTAACAGAATATTCATTCTTCTCATCACCACATGGCACAGTGTTGACAATCAACCACACATTCAGCCATAAAACAGTTCTCAGCAAATTCAAGAAACTGAAATCATACCAACCACACTGTTAGACCACAGTGAAACAAAAAGAGAAATCAACACTAAGAAAATGGCTCAAAACTGTAGAATCACATGGAAACAAAACAACATGCTCCAGAATAAATTTGGCTAAATGATAAAATTAAGGCAGAAATCAAATTCTTTGAGACTAATGAAAATAAACATACTAAATAGCAGAATATCTGGGATCCACAAAGCAGTATTAAAGGAAAAATTTATAGTGCTAAATGTGCACATGAAAAAGTTACAAAGATCTCAAGTTAACAACCTAACTTAAAAAATGGCCATACTGCCCAAGGTTATTTATAGATTCAATGCCATCCC
>NC_045445.1:70652796-70672619 GCF_002776525.5 Piliocolobus tephrosceles
TATACCTGATATAAATGATGAATTGATGGGTGCTGACGATTTGATGGGTGCAGCACACCAACATGGCACAAGTATACATGTGTAACAAACCTGCACGCTATGCACATGTACCCTAGAACTTTAAGTATAATTAAAAAAAAAAGAAAGAAAAGAAAATTATGTGTGTTAAAAATATCTGTTTTACCTTATGATGAAATCTGTCCCTTTTTAAAACTCACCGTTGGTCCTAGTTAACTCTCTCAGACCATTTTAAATTGAGATTATACTTTGGGTTCAAATCCAAAATTTCTAATACCTCTTATATAAGATCATCTTTCACATATTTGGAGAGGGATCTCATGTGTCACTGAATTTTTCTCTTTCAGTGTAAACATGCAAAATTATTTCAAACATTTCTCATATGGCTTAATTGTCTTACTACTCTCACCACACTTTTCTCAATGCATTTTAATTTGTCTAATTATTAAAATAAAATGTGATGCCCTGCTAGAACGCCAAGACTCTGGGTGTCATTTGAGATCTGATTAGTAATATTGCCTCCTTAATGTTAAGTATCATACTTCTGTTAATGACGATAATATCATACAGTGTTTTTTTGGCTTTCATATCATATTTTTTCTCACATTGATCGTATTGTTAACTAAAATTTCTCATTCATTATTACACAAGCTGTTGGAAAGACTTCCTTATTCTATCCATGGGCGTATTTTCTGTCTTCAAGGACAGAAGTATTTTATTTAATAATATTATATTAATGTTATTTTTTGTCAATATTTTTGAATGCTGATAATGACAACCATATATTTTGTTTCATATGCCACTGGGAGTGATGTTAGCAAAATGGCATACTACAAAGCTCCAAGCTTTTGTTCTCTTATGCAAACATTTTTAAACACCAACAGCAACAAGTAGCAATTGATTTCACCACTTTATCAAGAGCTCTGAAAAGCAAAGTTTTACATTAACCAAGCAAATGCCCAGTTAAAAGAGAGCTACCATCAAAAAAGAAGAATTTGTAATACTTTTACTCTCCCTTGCCTCACTTCCTCCTTAGTTTGGTGGCAGTCTTGGTTATGAAGTGATAGTAGCCCAGTTCCCAGTTACCTCCCTTGAACCAAAGGGAGATGATGACCTTATTTGCAAATTGGTAGCTGTATTTTTTTCTAACTTGCACATAGGCTACTTAAACTACAGAAGAAAGGTGGACGTCTCTATTTTTCTATTGTGGATCTCCAATGGAAGCTTTTGAAGGCTTCAAGTAGACTGCAGACTCACAGAGGCTTGGGGCATGAGTTTATGGAGACATACAATAGACCACCTAAGAAATGGAGAAGAATTTGGGGTGACACTTTTTAGGAAATTAGGATATTCAAAAGTAGACATGTATACAGGGGTATTTAGAAAAAACACAAACATTCCCAAAAAAGATACATGCTCAGAAAAGTTTTAAGAAGACCATAAACTTTCACCTTGAGCTAATCTCTAGTCTTAGAAAAAGTCTAGATAAATGCTGAAGTGCCCTAGCACAGAGCCAGTCAACAAGAACTAGGAGAATTGGGTGTTTTTCTGACTCTCTCTTTTATGGATTTTTTTTTATTGTTTCTTTTAGTTTCTGGTACTTAAGAAAATATTTATGAAAATGTTAGCTTCACACCAGTTAAAGGTAAAGAGACTATAGTGATAACAAATGACAAGGAATAGTCTGCAAAAATAGTTTGAAAAGGTCTCAAAATAGACTATGGCCTTCAACAAGTTGAAAAAAAAAAAGCCAGCAATCTCTAAAGAAGGAGAGGAAAACAGTTTTTATACTTAAAACATTATAATAGTCAAATGCCAAATTATTCACATGAAAATATCAATTTATGGCCGGGCGCGGTGGCTCAAGCCTGTAATCCCAGCACTTTGGGAGGCCGAGACGGGCGGATCACGAGGTCAGGAGATCGAGACCATCCTGGCTAACACTGTGAAACCCCGTCTCTACTAAAAAATACAAAAAACTAGCCGGGCAAGGTGGCGGGCGCCTGTAGTCCCAGCTACTCCGGAGGCTGAGGCAGGAGAATGGCGTAAACCCGGGAGGCGGAGCTTGCAGTGAGCTGAGATCCGGCCACTGCACTCCAGCCCGGGCGACAGAGCAAGACTCCGTCTCAAAAAAAAAAAAAAAAAAAGAAAATATCAATTTATGCAAAGAAACAGGAAAACCTGGAACACTGAAGTAACAATGAATAAAAATTGTCTCTTATGAAGATTAGGCATCAGACTAAATAGAAAGTGTCTTGAAAGCAACTATCTTAAATATTCCTAAAATATTAAATGATAACATAAAAAACTAAAAATATCATAAAAATTATATGAGAACAAAATGAGCATATCAGCAATGAAATAAAAACCATAAAAAAATCAAACAAAATTTCTGGAGATGAAAAGTATAATAACTAAAATTAAAAAATTCATAAAAGTAGTAGCTCAAAAGCCATTTTGAGCAGAAAAAATAAGAAATTATTATACCTAAATAAAAAAGTGCAAATAGCATATTCAAAGAAGCAGAAAGAAAAATGAAGGAACATGTGGACACCATCCTGTGGACCAATATTTGTAATACGACTATCCAAAAGAAGAAGAGGGAGACAACAATGCAAATAGATATTTTAAAGAAATAATGGCCCCAGCTGGGTGTGGTGGCTCATGCGTATAATCCCAACAATTTAGGAAGGAGGCTAAGTTTGGGCAGATTGCTTGAGCCCAGGAGATTGAGAGCAACCTGGTAAACATGCCGAAACTCCATCTCTACCAAATATGTAAATGTACATATCTAGCCAAGTGTGGTATTGCATGCATGTAGTCTCAGCTACACTGGAGACTGAGATGGGAGGATGGGTTGAACCCATGAGGGAGAGACTGCAGGGAGCTGTGATCATGCCATTGCACTAGAGCCTGGGCAACAGAACCAGACCCTGTCTCAATAAATAAATAAATAAATAAATAAATAAATAGGAATCATCAACCCAAAGGTTGGAAATTTAATGAAATACATAAATGTACGAATTCAAGAAGCTCAATGAAATTCAACCAGTATAATCACAAAGACACCAAGACAGAGATATATCATAGTCAAACTGTTGAACATAAAGAACAAAAATATTGTGAACAGCAAAAAAAAAAAAAAAAATAGTGACTCGTCACATATATGGATCCTATGATTATCAGCCAATCCCACATTCAAAACGTTGAAGGCCCCAAAGCATATAGATGATATACTTAAACCACTAAAATGATAAAACAACAACAAATAATTAACCAAAAATTATACACCTTGCAGCCGGGCATGGTGGCTCACACCTGTAACCCCAGCACTTTGGGAGGCTGAGGCAGGTGGATCGCCTGAGGTCAGGAGCTCAAGACCAGCCTGGTCACCATGACAAAACCCTGTCTCTACAAAAAATACAAAAATTAGCTGGACGTGGTGGTGGGTGCCTGTAATCCCAGCTACTCAGGAGGCTGAGGCAGGAGAATTGCTTGAACCAGAGAGGTGGAGGTTGCAGTGAGCCAAGATTGTGCCATTGCACTCCAGCCTGGCAACAGACCAAGACTCCATCTCAAAACAAACAAACAAACATTCCGCGTCTCGCAAATTGATCTTCCAAAATGGAAGAAAAACTGACACTTCCACAGAAACAAAACTTGCTGATATTTATAACCAGCAGACTTGCCCTACAAAAAAATGGAAAATAGGATCATTCAAGTTTAAAACAAAATGCAATATAGTAATTTGAATCCATTTCAATAAAGATCACCAGTAGAAAGAAATACATGAACAAAACTAAAAGTCTATATTGTAATTTTAGTTTGTAAACACACTTTTATTTTTTACATGATTTTAACAACAAATACGCAACAAGATTAACAAGCTATATAATCAGGTACATAGTGTGTGGAGATGCAATTTGTGATGTCAATAACATAAATGGAAACAGAGCTTTATAGGAGTTGCATTTCTGTATGTTATTGAAGTAAAATGACAATTCAAGTTAGATTGTTATCACATATGGACATTAGCTATAATCCCAGTGGTGACCACAAATATATATATATATATATATATATATATGTATATATATACACACACACACACACAGAGAGAGAGAGAAAATACACAAAGGAAAGTGAGAAGGAAATAAAATATGTCACTATAAAAAATCAACTAAACACAGAAGGCAGTAATGAAGAAACTGAGGTACAAACATGCTAGTAGACATACAGAAAATAAGTTGCAAAATGGCAGAAGTAATAGTTTTCTTATCTGAAACTACATTAACTGTGAGCAAATAAAGGTGGCCAATGAAATGTAGAGATCGGTAGAAAAAATGTTTTTAATGATCTATTATATAATTAAATGTATGTGATTCCTTTTAGATTCAAAGGCAAAATACGTTGAAAGTACAGGAAAAGATATTTCATTCAAATAGAAACTGAAAAAAAAGCTGAGGTATCAGCACCAATATCAGACAAAATAAACGTTAAAAGGAAATTATTCCAAAAGAAAAAGAAGAGCATTAAATATAGGGAAGAAGATTAATTCACAAAGAAGATATAAGAATTGAAAACATATATGAACTTAACAACGGAGATGTAAACTCTATGGAGCAACCACTCACTAACAAAATTGCAGAAACGGTTCTACAATAATAGTTGGAGATTTTAATGCCCTGTTTTTTTTTTTATTTCTGCTTTTATTGAATTATAATTGACAATTTAAAAATTTGTACCTATTTAAGGTGTATAATGGAGTTTTTTAAAATATAAATATACCTGTGTAATGAATCCCACAATCAAGCTAATGAACATGGGCATAGTTTACATGGTTACAATATTTTGTGGTGAGAACTTACAATCCTTTTTATTCCTGTAAAGCCATTAGTAATATTCGATTTTTTAAATTTTAATAATTTGAATCTTCTTTTTTTTCTCGGTCAGTCTCACTAAAAATTTGTCAATTTTATTTATAATTTCAAAGAGCAAACTTTTTATTGCGTTTTCTCTTCATTTCTTCTTTGTCTATTTTATTTATCTCCATTCTAATCTTTACTGTATTTTCCCTGATCTGTCTTTCTATTTAGCCTGCTCTTTTTTGTTAGTTCCTTCACAGTGTACAGTTACGTTATTGACTTGAGATCTTTCTTCTTTTTCACCATCTCTGTTTACAACTATGAATATCTCTCTTAGCACTGCTTTACTTGCATCTCATAAGTTTTGGTAGATTGCTTTTTGTTTTCATTTGGTATTTAAAAATCTCCTTTGTGATTTCTTCAATGACCTGATTGCGATTTAAATAGTGTGTTATTTAATTTCCTCACATGTATGAATGTTATAGTTTTTCCCTTTTATTAATTTCTAATTTCATTCTATTGTAATAAAAATTATTTTAATATTTTCAAATATATGAAGACTTCTTCTGTGGTCTGCGTATGATCTATCCTGCAGAATGCTCCATGTGCGGTTGAGGAAATTGTGTATTCTGTTGTTGTTGGGGAATGTTCTATGTCTGTTATGTCTAATTTGTTTACAATACTTTTCATATCCGTATATGCTTTTCTGACTGGAGATTATGTCTATTGTTGAAAGTAAAGTATTGACTTCTGAGTATATAGTCAAAAGAAAAAAAATTGATATCTTAGGATGTGTCTTCATTCTCATTCTCATGTTCATTCTAGCATTTTATTTCTTTTTTCTTTATTATAAATTATGTTTTTAAACATGTTTCAAAAATAAATCAAGATATAGAAGTAACATAAGAGCCAATTAGCAAATAAATTGATAATAAAATTTTGACACACACACAATGGAATGTAAGAGTCATCAAAAAGTTGGTAAAAATCATATTGTGGAAAAAAGTGTTTATGAAATTTTATTTTTGCACCAAAGTAAACATGTACTTACTTATTATAGCATGTTTAAATGGGATCTAATTTGAAAGAGTAAAAAGGAAAATGTACCAGTTTGAAAAAAGCAACATGAATTTTTCCAAAATTGAAGCAAGAACAAACATCAAATTTATAGTGATGCTTGGGTGAAAGAAAGGTGATCTTATCGATACTTTATGAAAAATGTATGGATAAAATGCCCCAAATAAGTCAGCAGTTTACAAACAAATTATTTAAAGAAGGGACCAAAGTTAAAGTCTGCTGCAGCAGCTCATTTTCATCAATTTGTAAAGAATAGCTTAAATTTGCTTGTACCGTAATTGAAGAGGATGAGCAGTTAACAGCAAAAACAATAGCAAATACCATAGATGTCTTAGTTGATTAAACTTAAACAATTCCAACTAAAAAATAAAAGTTGAGGAAACATTTTACTCGAAAATTGCCAAAACCGTTACACCCAAATCAGTTGCAGACAAAAAAGCAGAGATTTTAATGGAAATTTTAAACAAGTAATGTTAAGATCCTAAAGCATTTCTTGAAAGAATTATAGCAAGCGATAAAACTGAAACACTTCTTTACCGGTACTATCCTGAAGACAAAATACAATCAACATAAAGGCTACTGAGAAGACGATGTAGTCTGGTTGAAGCAAAAGCAGACCAGTCAAGAACAAACATTATGGCAACACGTTTTTGGTAATCCTCAAGGGAATTTGCCTGCTGACTTTCTAAAGGATCAAACGATTACAACATCTGCTTATTATAGGAATGTTTTGAGAACATTAGCCAAAGCTTTAACAGAAGAATTTTCTATGAAAGCTTTATTCGGGGAATCATCCTCTACTATGACAATGATCCTGGTCATTTTTCTTATTAAGCCAGGATAATTTTGTGTAAGTTTCAAAGGGAAATAATTAAGCATACACCTTACAGTTATGATTTGGCTCCTTCTGCATCTTTTTTTTTCTAGTCTTGAAAAGTCTTTAAAGGGCTGTCTTTTTTCTTCAGTAAATAATGTGATAAATACTTCATTGAATTGGTTAAATTCCCAGGACTCTCAATTATATAGGGATAAACTAAATGGCTTGTGTGATTATTTACACAAGTGTCTTGTACTTGATGAAGTTATGTTAAGAAATACAGTTTTTATTTTTAATTTGTATCTGTGAAGTCAATTTTTTTGTGAACTTTACAAATTTCCCTTTTGTCACTTTCTGTAGATTTCTAAGCAGAAGTCTTTCAGGCCAGGAAAGAGTGGGATGTTGTATCCAAATTGCTGAAGGACAAAGAAAGAAATTCTTAATGAAGAATATTTGTCTCAGCAAAGTTGTCTTTCTAAAACTAAAAAAGATAAGTACTTTTACAAAGAAGCAAAACTGGTGAGAATTCATCAACACCAGACCTCTCTCTCCTATAAGAAATGCTAAGGGAGTTTTTCAATCTGAAAGAAATAGTGTGACAGGGAAAAATCTAATGATGTTATACTTAATCATAAATTTCAAAGAAAATTCAGAATACTGTAATACTGTAATTGGAGTAAGTAAACCACGTATATCCCACATATGAAGACTTAGAAAAAAATTAAAAGCTGGGTGTAGTGGCTCATGCCTGTAATCCCAGAACTTTTTTGTTTGTTTGTTTGTTTCATATGAATTTTATAAGTGCCTTTTCTAGTTTTTTCTAGCTCTGTGAAGAATGATGGTGGTATTTTAATGGAAATTTCATTGAATTTTTAGATTGCTTTTGGCCACATGGTCATTTTCACAACATTGATTCTCCCCATCTATAAGAATGGGATGTTTTTCCACTTGTTTGTGTCATCTGTGATTTATTTCAGCAGTGTTTTGTAGTTTTCCTTATAGAGGTCATTAACCTCCTTGCTTAGGTATATTCTTAAGGATTTTATTTTATTTTTTGCAACTACTGTAAAGGAGATTGAGTTCTGGATTTGATCTCAGTTTGATTGCTCTTGGTATATAATGGAGTTACTGGTTTATGTACATTAATTTTGTACCCTGAAACTTTGCTGAATTCATTTATCAGTTCTAGGAGCTTTTTGGATCAGTCTTTAGGGTTTTTTAGGTATATGATCACATCATCAGCAAACCGTGACAGTTAGACTTCCTCTTTACTGATTTGGATTCCCTTTATTTCTTTATCTTGTCTGATTCCTCTGGCTCGGACTTCCAGCGCCATTTGATTCTTAACCTTGAAGGCCAGAGTAAAAAGCCAAAGGTTTTGTGCCAGATCCTCCCCACCCCCGAGTTAGAGGACAAACTCTAGGAGCCCTCAACTAAGGCTTGACTGCCTGAAATCATCCAGAAATAAAGACAATCAACTAAACACAACTTAAATTACAATCAAGACCTCAAAAGCCTCAAAGAATGTACAATCAAAAATTCCCAACTGAAGGACAGCAACTCCAAAGATGAAAGGAACACCCACCCAAGCAGATGAGACCAGTGTAAGAAGTCTGGCAACTCTAAAACCCAGGGTCTCTTACATTCAAATGACTGGACTAGCTCCCTAGATATGTTTCCTAACTAGACTAAAATGGTTGGAATGACAGGCACAGAATTCAGAATCTGGATAATAATGAAGATCAAAGATATTTAGGAGAAAGTTAAAACCTAATTTAAGAAATATAACAAATGTCATAAAATGATACAAGATTTGAAAAATAATAAAAGAAAACATTTTAAGAAAAAACCAAACTGATCTTCTAGAGCTAAAAACTTTACTGCAAAAATTTCATAATACAATCAGAAGTATTAACAGCAGAATAAATCAAGCTGAGAAAAGAACCTTAAATCTCAAAGACTGATCCATGTATCAAGTCAGACAAAAATAATTTTAAAAAATTAAAAATGAACAAAACCTCTCAGAATTATGGGATTACTTAAAGAGACTAAATCTATAACACATTGGCATACCAAATAAAGAAGGAGAGAGAGCAAGCCATTTGGAAAACATACTAGAGAAATTGTCCACGAAAATTTTTCCAACCACACTAGAGAGGTCAACATGCAAATACTGAAAATTAGCTATCATTAATATATGTGAACTCAACTTTAGAGCACCCAGATTCAATAAAACAAGTTTCTAGAGACATATAAGGAGACATAGATAACAACCCAATAATAGTGGGAGACTTCGACACCTCACTAACAGTGTTAGACAGATCAACAAGGCAGAAAACTAATGAAGGTATCTGAGACCTGAACTCAACATTTGACCAAATGGACCTAACATACATCTATAGGACTTTGCACCCAACAACAGAATGCATTTTTCTCATCTCCACATTGGCATATAATCTAGGATTGACCACATGGTCAGCAATAAAGCAATTCTCAAAAAATATTTTAAAACCATGAAAGCAACACTCTTGGACCACAGCACAATACAAATCTAAATTAATACAAAGAAGAGCTCTTAAAATTATACAATAACATAAAAAATGAAAACCTACATCTAAGTGATTTGGGAGTAAAAAATGAAATTAAGGCAGAAATCAAGAAATTATTTGTCATTAATGAAAACAAAGATACCACATACTAGCATCTTTGGGATACACCTAGTGCAGTGTTAAGAGGAAAGTTAATAATAAAAAAACACCCACAAAAAAGGCAGAAATATCTCCAATTAACAGCTTAACATCAGATCTAGAGGAACAAGAAAATCAAAGGAAACTATCCACAGAGCTAGCAGGAGAAATAAAATTGCTTCTGAAATTTTCTTCAGAAATTTCTTCTTCAAGAAATATTATTTCTCTGAAATTTTATTTATTCTGAAATTTCATTTATCTTGCTAGCTTTGTGGATGGTTTGCTGTTTCTCTTTCAAATTTCATTCATTTCACCTCTGATTTGAAATTTCAACCAGCTGACCTGAATAAAATTGAGATGTGAAAATTAAAAAAAAGATCAAATGAAACAAAAGTGTGTTCTTTGAATGAATAAATGAGATTGAAAATTCACTAGCTAGACAAAAAAAGAGAGAAGATCCAAAAGAACACAATCAGAAATGACAGAGAGGACATTATCACTAACCGTCGCCCAAATACAGAAATCCTCAGATACTGTTATGAATACCCCTATGCACACAAACTAGAAAACCTACATGAAATGGATAAATTCCAGAAAAATCGCTACCTCCCAAAATTGAACCAGGAAGAAATTGAATTTATGTCTGAGATGCAAGGTTGGTTCAACATATGCAAATTAATAAATGTGATTCATCATATTAAGATAACTAAAAACAACACGTGATAATCTGAATAGATGAAAAAATACTTTTGATAGGACTAAACATCTCTTCATGTTAAACGTCATCAAGTATCTAGGCGTTGAAGGAATGTACCTCAAAATGAAAAGAGCCATCTATGACAAACCCTAAGCCAACATTACACTGAATTGGCAAAAGCCTGAAGTATTCCCTCTTGAGAACCAAAAAAAATAAGGACGTCCACTCTAATCACTCCTATTAAATATTGCACTAAAATTCCTACCAGAGCAATCAGTAAGAAGAAATAAATAAAAAGCACCCGAGTGGGAAGAGAGGAGGCAAAACTATCTCTCTTCATATATGAGACGGTTAGATACCTAAAAATACTGATTGTCTCTGCCCAAAGGCTCATTGAATTGAATAAAAACAAAACAAACTTCAGGCCAGGAACAGTGGTTCATGCCTCCAATCTCAACACTTTGGGAAGAAGATGTGGGTAGAGCACTTGATGTCAGGAGTTTGAGACCAACCTGGCCAACATGCTGAAACCCTCTCTCTACTAAAAATACATAAATTAGTCAGGCATGGTGGCAGGTGTCTGTAGTTTCTGCTGCTTTGGAGGCTGAGACACAAGAAGCGCTTGAACCCGGGAGGAGGAGATTATAGTGAGCCATAAAACAAAAACAAAACAAAGTTCTGTAAAGCTTCATGATGCAAAATTAATCTATAAAATTAGATTAATCTATCAGTAGCATTTCTATACACCAAAAACTTCCAAACTGAAAGACCAATCAAGAATGCAATCCCATTTACAACAGACAAAAAATGAATAAAATACCTAGGAAAACAGCTAACCAGGAGGTGAAAGATAACTACAATGAGAATTACAAAACACTGCTGAAAGAATCAGAGGTAACACAAACAAATGGAAAAAATATCCCAAGCTTGTGGATAAGAAAAATGTGTATCATTAGAATGGCCATACTACCTAAAGCAATTTACAAATTCAATGTTATTCTTATCAAACTACCAATGACATTCTTCACAGAAATAGAAAAATAAAAATATTTTAAAATTCATGCAAAACTAAAAAGAGTGCTAATAGCCAAAGACTCCAAAAAAAAAAAAAAAAAAAAAAAAGCCAAATGAATGAACACTAACTGACTTTATGCTACACTATAAGTCTACAGTAATCAAAACAGTATGGTGCTGGTACAAAATCTGACACAGAGTAATGGAACAGGCCAGAGAAACCAAAAATACAGCTGCACACTTACAATCATCAGATCTTGGACAAAGCTGATGATAGCAAGCAATAGTGAAAAAACTTTCTATTCAATAAATGGTGCAGAGATAACTGGCTATCAAGATGGCAGTGGCAGGCCATCCAGAGAGGCCACTGTCATCATGCAGGCTGAAGCAAGGAGATGCAGGCAGTGACGGCAGGAGTGGCTGCGGGAGCAGCAGTGGTGGCAGTGGGTCCCCTTTGCCCCACGATTCCAAGGCAGCAGACTGCCATAAGTGGCTGGGAGGCACCACCTCCCAGGTCTGGAGTCTCTGCTGTTCCAAACTCAGCTCTGTGTTACCATTCTCGCTCACCACTGCTTCGGGGAGGGTAGGGGGAGGAGGAAGAGCTCTGCCCTGAGCAGTGCTGCACTCCACAAAGCCAGCAGGAGCCAGAGAGTGGGAGCCACCAGAAAGTCCATCTCCCTGAGGGTTGCTACAGGGGTGTTGGGTTGAGCATCCCGCTGGAGAGAGAGCAGAGCCATCAGGCATGGAGGGGTGGACAGAGAGGCACCCAGCAAGGATCCAGAGCTCCCGTCCCAGACTGCGAGGAGGCATGGCCAGGGCTGCTAGCATCCCCCATGGAGTAGATTAGAGCCCTGCCCTCCAAGGTACAGGACCTGGGTGTCTCTGGACTCTACACCTTTGGGGTCCTGGGAAGGTCCCTCTGCCCCAACAGGCTTGGGGATTTCTACTACTACTGCCTAACTTCTCCCTCCTCTCACTGCCTATTCCAAACTTGGAGCAGGTTTGGGGCCAAGCTCGCGGCAGTGTTACAGCCCAGGCAGGTATGTGCATGTGTGGGGCATCACTGACATGTCCGTCCCCTGCTGTCCTGGCCACCTCTAGACTTCGGGCACCAATGAGCATGGCAGGGAAGCTGAGGAATGGTGATGATGGCAGCATTGGTCTGCATGTATCACTGGACTCAAGCAGCCTGGGCACCATGGACAGTGGCAGAAGGAAGACAGGCTCCTGGGTGGAAGTGATTGAGTCCCTGGTAAGGCCCCACATTCAGGCCAGGGAGGACATGAAGGCTGGGGCCTGGGCTGCCTCTCTGCTAGGAGCTGAACACTTAATGGAACACTCTGGCTGTGAAAAGGAACTGCCCCCTGTGGAAGACTGAGCTGTTCTGTTGGTCAATTAAAGCTCATCTTCATTTTGCTCACCCTTCACTTGTCTACATACCTTATTTTTCCTGGTCACAGGACAAGTACTGGGGACCCTCCAAATGGCAAGGCTAAAAGAATTGTAACACAAACAGGTCTGAAACATTGCCCTTGCTTGCCATGTTGTGGATAAAGAGAAGGACAGAAGTGCTGCGGCCCTTTGGTGAGCCCAGACCTGGGAGCTCCCCAGACCAGGGCTGTGACTCCTTGGGAGCCCTGCAGTTCCCAGCTTCTTCAAGCTTCCGGGTGCCACTGTATTCCCTGGTGCCAGCTGGGAAAGCTGCTTGTAGTATGCGTGGTCCAGTTACAGTTTCACAGGGAGCCAGCGCACATGCCAGAACCTGGAGCTTCCCATGCTGTGGCAGAAGCCAGCATGTGTGACTATGCAGTAGCCAGACCTCACACTCGATCACACACCCCTTGCTGCTCCATGCCTGACTTGCAGTCTTCATTTAGAGGCATAGATCCAGGCCGGTAGCATGAACTGGGTGCAGCCTGCTAGGCTGTGTGGGTGAAACGAGCTCAATAGACCTGAGCAAAATTAAGGCAAAAGCATCACTGGCCACAAGTTTCTGGCCAGAAAAACAATACCCCCAAGATTCTGTAACATGTTTTATGCCTGTCCAGGATCTGTGGAAGGGTGAGTAAAAGTGGACTTGCTGTTCTCTTCTTTACTCAGTCCCTAAACTCCACAATAGCTAAAGTGAAATAAAAATACCTGGCCTCTATCAGCCAGTTAATAGCAACTGATGTGGCTGCTGGACTCAAGACACATAGTACAGACTTGCTGGGGTGAACACTGTCAATTCCCTGTCACCCTCGGGTGTTGGGAACATTGGCTTTGTTCCAATCAGTTTCCCTTCATGGAGGTCTAACTGTCACATGTGACCAGAAAGAAGGTCCTGGGGTAACTGAGGGTATTTGGCCAGTGCTACACCTCAGTGTTATTGAAAGTCCACAGACTAACTCCTGTCCCTGACCACCCGTTAAGATGTTGGCACTAAGGCCTCCAGTCTGTTCCTTCCTTCCTTCCTTCCTTCCTTCCTTCCTTCCTTCCTTCCTTCCTTCCTTCCTTCCTTCCTTCTTTCCTTCCTTCCTTCCTTCCTTCCTTCTTTCCTTCCTTCCTTCCATGGCTGTCATGGCTTCTATCTCTTCTTTATATACAATGTTAAGAATTTTGCAAACAACAGAGATAATATTACTGGGTATAATAAGTGTTTGGCTTAGTCATCAAAGATATAAAATGGAAGGTTAAGAGTAGCACAGATGAAGCAAAGTGTGCCTTTGTATCTTTACATAAATTTGTGGTGGAAATTGTCTTGTCATTTCCTAGGTTGCCAACATAGTGCCAAGCATCTTGAGGCAAAGAAAAGAAACATGGATTCAGGAAGGAAGCATTAACTTCAATGTCATCCTACAGCTGGACATTTTCTGTAAATGCAAGGGCAAATGGTCCAAGGTTCCATATGTGCGGGTCTTTGCCTTGCAGGGTTATCCAGACCTTTGCCCATGTTGTAGGATTGATTCATCCCTCCTAGCAGTCATCTCAGAAGAGATTGCAAGGGCAATCACTAGGAATTAGGGAAGCAAACACCAGAGGTACCTCTAGCAGGGGAATCAACCCCCTTTGCTCCTCCCTATCCAGGTTCTCTCTTAAGCTTGCCTCAGCCTAGAAATCCTTGCTTTAGGCCATTTCCAGTTTCAACTGCCCCTACAACAGATGCCCAGTGAATACAGCCTTATTAAGGGCCAGGTCCTCTTTTCTCTACAGGACTTAAGGAAAATTAAGGAAAATTTTGTCAAGTTTTCAGATGGCCCTAACAGGTATACAGAGGCTTTCCAAAACTTACCCCAAATATTTGAACTCCCTTTGAAGAATGTCATGTTAATTTTGAATCAAACCCTGAATACCACTGAAAATCAGGCTGTCCTGTAAGCAGCAGATAATTTTGAGAATGAGCTGTGTATCTCTTATAGGGCCAGGGAAGGGGATAAAACTTATCTGATTGGAAGAATGGAAGTACCAATGAAATACTCTAAATTAGACTCCAATAATAAAATAGGAGAATGGGAAAGGAAACACTTTCAGGTGTGTATACAGGAGGGCTTACCAAGGGCTAGTACTAAGCCTCTGAATTACATCAAACTATCTGTGGTAGAGCAGGGATTAGACAATAATACCACTGCTTTCCTGAAAAGGCTATGAGAAACCTCAGTAAAAACACAACTGTCTATCTGCTGATTCAGTAAAGGTATAGCTATTCCTAGTGGGTGACTTTATCACACAAGCAGCCCCTGATGTCAGGAAGTGGCTGCAGAAATGGGCTATGGGACTAGATGATACTTTGGAACGTCTCCTGAGAATGGCCACCTCAGTCTTTTGTAGTGGGAACCAGGAGGAAATTTCGAAGAAAGAAGGGAGATACAGGAAAAAGGCAGAGACTCTAACGGCCATCTTGTGGGCTGACAGACCCCAGAGTCCCTGAGATGCACCTGTTGACTGCCCCAAATATGGCAGGCAAGGGTATTTTAGGAGGGACTGTCCAGTCAGCAGGGAGAAGACGCCTCAACGCTGTCCAGTTTGTGATGGAGACCAATGGAAGGCAGGCCATCCCTGGAAACACAGGTTGCTGGGTCCAGGGCTGGTCTTCCACGCAGGACTAGCAGACCCTGGGGCTTCTCTCCCCAATTTCAGTGGTTCAGACTGCCATTGCCATTCAGGAGCCCTGTGTGATTCTGGGGATGAGGGAAGGAGAGTGGACCCACTCCTGGACTTCAGAGGGGGACCTCCAGTTCTACTCTCCTATCTAGGCATCCCTACTCTGTTGACATGATCCTGAGGGGCGTCTTAGGAGAGTCTTTCTAACCTCTTATTTGTAGTTGGGGAGACCTCTTCCTTATTTTTCTCTTTCCCCTGTTGAAGGAACCCATTTGCATAAGGCAAGAGACTTTTTACCCCAGGCACCTTCCCTCCCCTGCACTTAAGTCCTCCTTCTTGCAGTATGTCAGAAGTCAACATAGTCCTGTGAATACAGAGAGCTTTTCTATGTGAGCAGTTAGCTTTTTTCATTTTGGAAAACACCTTATTGGGACAAGTCCCGATTCCAAGGACTCCCTTTATCTCCCTTGTTTGAGGAGGACCTGGTTCCACAGCTCCACCTGCTTATGATAGGGAGGCAATGGAGAAGTGGCCCCCACCAGTTGCTAACTGCAATTGGGCAAGGGCCACCTGGAAGTAATTTAATGGGTGGTAGACCCTCGTGAGGCAACTTTTTGTCCAAAGCTTTAGTTTGAAGCCCTGAAATGGAACACTAGACCTGAGACATATGACAGTAGGAGTCAAGTGACACAGTACAGGTGAGCATGACTAATTCCTGTCTATTAGGACCTCCCACTTCATGGATGGAGGTCATTCTCACATCCATGACTTAGATAAGGTCTAAGAAACCCAAAGGTTAGCGACAGTGAGAGGATAGGGTAACATGTACGTAAGTGTGAATATTCGTACATATTAGGCCTCCACACTACATGGATGGTAGCATGTACATAAGTGTGAATATTCGTACATATTAGGCCTCCACACTACATGGGTGAAGATTGCATTTGCATCCACGGGATGTCACCTGCAAAGGTTGTGGGAACTCAGGGATATAAGGTCAGAAGACAAAATAAGGATGCCTTTTTTTTCTCCCCATAATATACCCTTGGTATTTGCTGGGAAGAGAGAGAAAAAAGGGATGCCTTTTTTGCCATCTTTCCAGTTGGGTAACCAACCATCCTCAGCCTCCACTCTTCCTGAATGCATCTGAAAACACTGGAACTCTTTTGGTTCCCAGACGCTTAAAAAAGAAAAAAAGTTTTTGTTGTTGTTGTTGTTGTTTTGTTTTGTTTTGTTTTTTCCTATTTTCCTCCTGTGTCCTCTTTTCATGGGTTGTTAATCACATCTCCATACCACAGGACACACCCCTTGGATGGATCTCCCAAACCAGGTAGATTTTGATTTCTCTCAATCTCAAACCTCTTGGTAATATCTTAATAGGAAACAATTTATCTTTGTCTGTTCCCCCTTCACAGGATTCCAGGAGCAATAGGGCTCCATGGCTTCAGGGAAAAGAACCCAGAAGCCTGACATGCTGGCAAAAGGGTAAAAGTTCTTAAAAGTTCTTAAAAGTTCTTACCAGTTAGACTTCTGGCTTCTCTCTCTCTCTGTGCAAACTGGTTGCAGGAATGGTAAAACTTACTGTATTATTTTTTCTTCCATGAGTTCAAAAGCCAGAAGTATTGGCCATTTGGCATGGCTATGGTGGGGTAATAAAAGATTTAAAAGGACCTTGAAAAAGGAGTATTATAGTTAAAATCAGCTTAATGAAAGATGGATATCCAAGCTATAGGTATATTTAAAAGGGTTTTCTGTCTTTTCTCTTAGTGGATCCTGTTTTGCTGAAAGAAAGATTTTTTATTCTCAGTCAACTTAATTATTTTTCTCCATTTTTGTCTTGCCACTCTTAATGAACAAATGAAGGACTCCAGGATTACTTCTGGTGACCTGGGTTTCCTTGGGAAAATGGAGAAGGTGCCATTGACCCCATTTTGAGAAAAATCTGTTTTCTTCACAAAACCCCAGGAATTACAGATGAATGGATTCCTCGCAAAATCTGATTTGTCTATCAGTTATGTCTGCTTATTAAATCTTAGAAACTGCATGTTTTCCTAGACCTGTTTCTTGAAGAGCTTCTCCCTGAAGCCAGTAATTCAATTAAGAGACTGGCAGATAGAAAATCTAACAACTACTGGATACCCTTCTGACTATCTGTGTAGTTATATATGTGTTATGTGTGTGATGATTATATAAAAGAGTTATAATTGACTGGCTTAAGAAAAAAGAAGCACTTAGATCAAATATTCTAAAAGAAAAGTAGAATTTGATGCCTTTTAGTTCACATGACTTTAATATTGGAGAAATAAAAAGTTTTTAAAATTATTGGTAAAATAAAATTATCGGTAAAATAAAATTATCTTCAAAATTTAGATGTGTAGTCCAAATTAGGTTTTCTAAATGCTTTAAGATCATAAACTGTTTTTTTTTTTTTTTTTGTCTTTTGAAAACTGTTCAACTTGCCTGCTTTACAGTTTGGTAAGGCCTGCTAAAATTTGGGGTTAACCACGCTCCTAACTATGCTGGAAAGAGTCAGACCTTATCCACACCTAATACATAATTAAAATAACTTACCGAGTTTTCACCAAAATTAAAAACTGCTGAGAGTTGACACTGTAACATGTAACTGAGACTACTGAAAATAAATTTACATACAAAGTATGTAAGAAGAGTAAAGTGTGGTTTTGGTAAAAGATTATAAGAAGGGATGGGAAAGTAAATTTCTGCCTAAGTTTAAATGGTTAAAGGATTGTTTAAAAGCTAAAGGTCTGAACAAATTGTGGAAAGCTTATAAAAATAATCATGCTGAAGAAACTTATATTGACTACATTCAAAAAAGTACAATTGACTTTTTCTCTAAATTAAACTTTGGAATCAAAGCACAACAAGGTTATCTTGAGGCACTGACCTGCTATTTAACAAAAATTTGTAAAGAGTTATTAAAAAGTCTATAAGAATCTTACTTCATGGTAAAACTGATTAAGATTTTCAGGTAATGTTAAAGGATGATGGAAGATTTTTGTTTTCCTTGTAAATAAACTATTTTTAAAAAGAAGGAAAAGACAAGAGACAGATTGTTTGGAAAGCTAAGTCTTCCCTCTTAATAAGTAAAGATTTTTGGCCGGGCATGGTGGCTCACGCCTGTAATCCCAGCACTTTAGGAGGCCGAGGTGAGCAGATCATGAGGTCAAGAGATCGATACCATCCTGGCCAACATAGTGAAATCCTGTCTCTCCTAAAAACACAAAAATTAGCTGGGTATGGTGGTGCACACCTGTAGTCCCAGCTACTAGGGAGGCTGAGGCAGGAGAATAACTTGAACCTGGAGGCAAAGGTTGCAGTGAGCTGAGGTCGTGCCACTACACTCCAGCATGGTTACAGAGTCAAACTCCATCTCAAAATAAATAAATAAATAAATAAATAAATAAATAAATAAATAAATAAATAATTTTGCCTTCTTTTTTGATTCACCATTTTGGCTAAATAAATGACATATAGTAACCTGAAATTCCATTTCTTAATATCAACTGTTTTAAATCTTTAACATATTTTATCTTTCCCAAAATAAAATTTCAACTTCAAAATTGTCTTTTCTCCCTCCTGGAGCATCCAGAAGAGAGCTAAACAGAATTATTTAACTTGTTTAGTTACATGAAATTGTCAAGATAAAGATAGTATTTAGTCTTCAGGTTATGTTTTGGTGGATAGTGTTGGTGTGTGTTCCAAAACCGTGTGGAACTTCTAAAATCCAAATGTCTGAGTATGTGTTATCAATTATAATTAGGGTTATTGGGTTAGTATATTGTAGACCACAGAGGTGGACAAATTTGTCAATTGTGTTTTTTAGTGTGATTTCTATAGGACACTTTGACAAACACAGATAATCGTTGTCTTGTTTTGATCCTCTTCTAGAGATGGATTATAGTCCTTGAGTGCAAGTTTCTGATAACCTTAGAGATTGTAACTAGGAGTTTAAATGGGTGGACTGAATTAATGGAAGACACAAGTAATGTTTTCTTCACTTTTTGCTTGGAACATTGCTGATCTTTGTTTTATTTTTCAGAGTCAAGGAAGCTTTTCTTTTGAGCTGTTTGCAGCTTTTGACAATTGTGGAGGTGAACAAACCAGTGATCTCTGCCCAAAGCTTGGAAAAAAATAAGGGAGATGGGTCATCAAACTCAAAATGGTCATGCAATTGGATGATGGCTCCCTTTTGCTAGGGACCCTTAGTAGGCCCCTGAGAGAAAATCTGACTGCAATTTCTCCCAAAGCAAAAGCCCTGTAATAGTGAATACTGAGTATTAACTTGTTTGGATTGAAGGATACAAAGTAATGATCCCGTGAAAGTCTCAGGATACAAAATTAATGTGCAAAAATCACAAGCATTCTTATACACCAGTAACAGACAAGCAGAGAGCCAAATCAGGAATGAACTTCCATTCACAATTGCTTCAAAGAGAATAAAATACCTAGGAATCTAACTTACAAGGGATGTAAAGGACCTCTTCAAGGAGAACTACAAAGCACTGCTCAGTGAAATCAAAGAGGACACAAACAAATGGAAGAACATA
>NC_045445.1:70677619-70692551 GCF_002776525.5 Piliocolobus tephrosceles
GGGAACATCACACACTGGGGCCTATCATGGGGAGGGGGGAGGGGGGAGGGATTGCATTGGGGAGTTATACCTGATATAAATGATGAATTGATGGGTGCTGACGAGTTGATGGGTGCAGCACACCAACATGGCACATGTATACATATGTAACCTGCACGTCATGCACATGTACCCTAGAACTTAAAGTATAATAAAAAATAAAAATAAAAAAAAATAAAAAAAACAAAGTAATGATCCCTTGGGTGTGTCTGTGAGGGCGTTGCCAAAGAAGATTAGCATTTGAGTGGGCCCTGGGAAGGCCCTTAATCTGGTGGGCACAATGTAAACAGCTGCCAGCAAATATAAAGCAGGTAGAAAAAAGGTGAAAAAGCCAGACTGGCCTAGCCTTCCAGCCTACATCTTTCACCCCTGCTGGATTCTTCCTGCTCTTAAATATCCAACTTCAAGTTCTTCAGTTTGGGACTTGGACTGACTCTCCGTGCGCCTCAGCTTGCAGACAGCCACTTGTGGGACCTTGTGATCATGTAAGTTAATACTTAATAAATAAATATATATATATATATATATCATTTTCAGGTAAACTAAGATTCATAAAAGGAGAAATAAATTGTTTTTCAGACAAGTAAACATTAATAATTTGTTACCACATATACCACATATGTTACCATATATAACACTTATGTTACTATATATATATGTAAAATTAGTTCTGTCCCTCTAGAGAACCCTGGCTAATACAGAGTTTGGTACCAGGAGTGGTTCTAGAGAAACAGAATATTAAGGATACAGTTCTTTCACTGGTTTTAGGGTTTCTGGAGTTGACTGCTGAATATAATTAGACCACAAAATGCTAAGGACTCTGCTTCTAATAGTATGGAGCATACTGATAGCCCTTGGCATAAACTGTTTAGAGAGTTATACAAAATTAATGCGTTTGATACTCCTGATTCACCACTCATGAGAGGCAGGAAGTTTAGTGACTGTACATAATACCTTTGACCATCTGTGGAGAACCAAGGAATATAATGAAGCTGTTTGGTCGCTTCTAAGTTCAGGATGAAAAAAAAAAGCATGATGAACTCAGAAATTCTGTCTCCCAGCTTCAGAAGCAGATACTGAGCTTCAGATCTTCTAAGATTGCCCTGAGTGGTAGTCTTATTTCCAGTGGGAAAGAGCTGAAATCGTGGAAAAACAGATACAAGCTCTTATCGTGTAAGTGGCTGACCTGCTATGAAAGGTGCATGCACAGCCTCATCAGGTGTCTTCGGTTAAATGATTGGAAAAGAATGGGACCCTGTATCTTGGAATGGGGAGGTGGGGGAAGACCTTGATGAAGTTGGGAACACTCCGTTTGTAAACTCTGATGAACCGTTTTTGCAGGAAGGAACAGCTTCCCACCCCCAGTGGTGGCAACATCCCTTCCGCAACCTATGCTGCCACCAACCTTTCCACCTTTGTCTGAGGAGATAAACCCTGTGCTGCCTGAAGCAACAGTGATGGCCTCCCCTGAGGCAGCCACCAGACAAAATTATGTTGATCCTCCTAAGGAGCCACCCCCAGCACCCCTGTTTGTTTCTAGACCTATAACTAGACTAACGTCTTGGCGGACCCCTAGAGGTGAGGTTTAGAGTATGACCCATGAGAAGGTGTGCTACACTCAAAAAGAACCATTTGAGTTATCTCATTTATATGAACAGAAATCTGGAGAACAGGCATGGGAATGAATATTAAGGGTATGGGATAATGGTAGAAGGCACATAGAGTTGGATCAGGCTGAATTATTAATTTTGGCCCACTAAGAAGGGACACAGCATTTAATGTTGCAGCTCAGGGAGTTAAAAAAAGGTTCTAATAGTTTGTTTGCTTGATTACCTAAAATATGGATTAAAAGATGATCCACTATGAGCAAGCTGGAAATGCCTGATCTCCCTTGGTTTAATGTAGAGAAAGGGATCTAAAGGCTTAGGGAGTTTGGGATGTTGGAGTGGACTAGTCACTTTAGACCTACTCATTTCAGCTGGGAGGGTCCAGAAGATATACCCTTGACGAATACCTTGTGAAATAAATTTGTGAGGGTAACACCTGCATCTTTGAACAGCCCTGTAATTGCTCTTCTCTGTATGTCAGATCTAACAGTGGAAACCACAGTCACTCAACTACAAAACTTAAATACATTGAGAATAATTGGATCCCGAGGTGGCAGTGGCCAGGTGGCAGCACTCAACAGTCAAAGGCAAGGTGTGTGTAGCTACCGTAATGGACAGCAGAGGCAAAGCAGCAATCATAGTAGTCTCCCTTGTGTAGATTTCTGGCATTGGCTTATCTATCATGCTGTTCCTGGAAGTGAAATTGATAGGAAGCCAACTGCATTCTTACTTAAATTATAAAAATAGAAAATTCCCAGGTCGAATGAACAAAGCAGTCCCTCAATCAATTTCCAGACTTGAGCCAGTTTACAGACCCAGAACCCTTTGAATGAAGGGGAGGCCAGGTCACCTCTGAGGAAGGATCCCAGTACATTACCAACACTTTATGCAGTGAATCTTTCTCCTATCCTTCCCCCAAGGAGACCTCTGGCCTTTTACCAGTGTAACTGTGCATTGGAGGAAGGAAAATTATCAGACATTTTGGGGACTACTGGACACTGGTTTTGAGCTGACGTTGACTCCAGGGGAACCAAAATGTCATGGTCCTCCAGTTAAAGTAGGAGGTTATGAAGGTCAGGTAATTAATGGAGTTTTAGCTGAGTCTGACTTACTGTGGATCCAGTGGGTACCTGGACTCAACCTATAGTCATTTCCCAGTGCCAGAATGCATAATTGGCATAGACATACTTAACAACTGATGGGGGCCTATGGGGGCCTGCCAAAAGCTCCTATGGGAGCAGGCTTCTATGTGTGGCATCAATGTATGGCAGAACCCCCACACTGGCTCCCTGACTGATAGAGTGATGGCCATTATGGTAGGAAAGGCCAAATGGAAGCCAATAGAGCTGCCTCTACCTAGGAAAGTAATAAAGTAATAAATCAAAAAAAAAAAAAATCACATCCCTGGTGGAAATGCTGGACTTGACAGACACAGAGGTAGTGATTCCCATCACATCCCAATTCAACCCTTCCACTTGGTCTGTGCAGAAGACAGACGGATTTTGGTGAATGACAGTGTATTATCATAAGCTTAACCAAGTGGTGACTCCAATTCCAACTGCTGTACCAGATGTGGTTTCATTTCTACAGCAAATTGACACATCTTCTGATACCTGGTATGCAGCCATCAACTTGGCAAATGCCTTTTTCTCCATTTCTGTCCATAAGTCCCCCCAGAAACATTTTGCCTTCAGCTGCAAGGCCAGCAATATACCTCTACAGTCTTACCTCAGGGGTATATTAACTCTCCAGCTTTGTGTCATAATCTTATTTGGAGAGACTTTGAACACTTTTTTGCTTCCACAAGATATCACACTGGTCCATTACATTGATGACATTATGCTGATTGGATCCAGTGAGCCAAAATTAGCAAACACTCTGAACTTATTGTTGAAACATTTGTGTGCCAGAGGATGGAAAATAAATCTTACTAAAATCCAGGGACCTCCTACTTAAGTAAAATTTCTAGGGGTCCAGTGGTGTGCGGCCTGCTGAGATATTCCTTCTAATGTGAAGAATAAGTTGCTGCATTTGGCCCCTTCCACCACAAAGAGAGAGGCACAATGCCTAGTGGGGCTATTTGGATTTCAGAGGCAACACATTGCTCATTTGGGTGTGTTACTCTGGTCCAATTATTGAATGACCCAAAAGGCTGCCAGTTTTGAGTGGCGTCCAGAACAGGAGAAGGCTCTGTACCAGGTCCAGGCTGCTGTGCAAGCTCCTCTGACATTTGAGGGATATGACCCAGCAGATTCAATGGTGCTTAAGGTGTCAGTGACAGATAGGGATGTTGTTTTGATCCTTTGGCAGGACCCCATGGGTGAATCACAGCATAGGCCTCTAAGATTTTGGAGCAAGGCCATGCCATCTTCTCCAGATAACTACTCTCCTTTTGAGAGACAGTTCTTGGCCTGTTACTGAGTTTTGGTGGAAACTGAACATTTGACTATGGGTCAAGTCACCAAGTGACCTGAACTGTCTGTCATGAACTGTGTGCTTCACAGATGGTTCTGCATGATAAGTAGGCACCACCCAAAAGTGGACAGCTTCAGCTCTACAGCCCCTTTCTAGGATATCCCTGAAGGACAGTGGTGAAGGGATATCTTTTCAATGTGCAGAACTTCGAGCAGTGTACCTGGTTGTGCACTTTGCATGAAAGGAGAAATGGTCAGATGTGCAATTATATACTAATTCATGGCCTGTAGCCAATGGTTTGTCTGGATGATCAGGGACTTGGAAGAAGCATGATTGGAAAAATGGTGACAAAGAAATTTGGAGAAGAGGTGACAAAGAAATTTGTGACAAAGAAAATGGTGACAAAGAAATTTGGAGAAGCATGATTGGAAAAATGGTGACAAATAAATTTGACAAAGAAATTTGGATGGACCTCTCTGAATGGTCCAAAACTGCGAAGATATTTGTATCCCATGTGAGTGCTCACCAATGGGTTACCTCAGCAGAGGATAATTTTAATCATCAAGTGTATAGTATGACCTGTTTTGTGGAAACCACTCAGCCTCTTTCCCCAACCACACCTGTTATCACCCAGTGGACCCATGAGCAAAGTGACCATGGTGGCAGGAATAGAGGTTATGCATGGGCTCAGCAACATGGACTTCCACTCACCAAGGCTGACTTCGCTATGTCCACTGCTGAGTTCCCAATTTGCCAGCAGCAGAGACCAACATTAAGTCCTCAATATGGCACCATTCCTCATGGTGATCAGCCATCTACCTGGTGGCAGGTTGATTATATTGGACCTCTCCCATCATAGAAAAGGCAGAGGTATGTCCTCATTGATATAGACACTTACTCTGGATATGGGTTTGCCTATCCTGCGTGCAATGCTTCTACCAAGACTACCATCTGTGGACTCACGGAATGCCTTATCCATCGTCATGGTATTCCACCTAGCATTGCCTCTGGCCAAGGCACTCATTTTACTGCTAAAGAAGTGCATCAGTGGGCTCATGCTCATGGAATTCACTGGTCTTATCATGTTCCCCATTATCCTGAAGCAGCTGGATTGATAGAATGGTGGAATGACCTTTTGAAGTCACAATTACAATGCCATCTAGGTGACAATACTTTGCAGGTCTAAGATCTCCAGAGGGACGTATATGCTCTGAATCAGCATCCAATATATGGTACTGTTTCTCCCATAGCCAGGATTCATGGGTCCAGGAATCAAGGGGTAGAAGTGGAGACGGCACCACTCACCATCACTCCTAGTGATCCACTAGCAAAATTTTTGCTTCCTTTTCCCACCACATTACACTCTGCTGGCCTAGAGGTCTTAGTTCCAGAAGGAGGAATGCTGCCACCAGGAGACACAACAACGATTCCATTAAATTGGAAGTTAAGATTGCCACCTCTACACTTTGCACTCCTATCTTTAAGTCAATAGGCTTAGAAGGGAGTTATAGTGTTGGCTGGGATAACTGACTCAAACTATCAATATGAAATCAGTCTACTACTCCATAACGGAGGTAAGGAAGAGTACGCATGGAATACAGAAGGTCCAGTAGGTCGTCTCTTAACATTACCATGTCCTGTGATTAAGGTCAATGGGAAACTACAACAGTTCAATCCAGGCAGGACTACAAATGGCCCAGATCCCTCAGGAATGGAGATTTGAGTCACTTCACCAGGAAAGAAACCACTACCTGCTCTGGTGCTTGCTGAAGGGAAAGGAAATACAGAATGAGTAGTAGAAGAAGGTAGTCATCAATACCAGTTACGACCACATGACAATGTGCAGCAATGAGGACTGTAACTGTCATGAGTATTTCCTCCTTCCTTTGTTAAAAACATGTTTGTGCACGTATACAATTGTACTAAGAAAATACCTTAATTTTATTTCCTTTTCCTTTATCACATGACATAAGATTTATTGACTTTATATCAGCATTTAAACATTGTTAACTTTATGTAATAGTATTTGGGATGGGGACTGTTGCATTTCTGGTCGTATGAAGAATAGTTGTATTATGTTAGGCATAATTATAACTTTATTATTGTCTTTTCTTAAGATTGTGTATAATCTCAGGAGATGTGTATGGGTTCAACTGGACAAGGGGTGGACTTGTGATAGTTAATACTGAGTGTCAACTCGATTGGATTGAAGGTTACAAAATAATGATCCCTTGAGTGTGTCTGTGAGGGTGTTGCCAAAGGAGATTAACATTTCAATCAGTGGGCTGGGGAAGGTAGATCCGTCCTTAATCTGTTGGGCACAATCTAATCAGCTGCAGTGAATATAAAGCAGGCAGAAAAAAAAACGAGAAAACTCAGACTGGCCTGGCCTCCCATCCTACATCTTTCTCGCCTGCTGAATGCTTCCTGCCCATGAATAACTGACTCCATCTTCTTCAGTTTGGGATTCAGACTGGCTCTCCTTGCTCCTCAGCTTGCAGACAGTCTCTTGTGGCACCTTGCAATCATGTAAGTTAATACTTAATAAACTCACATATATTATAATATATATTATAATATATATACACACACACATACACACACACACACACACACACACACAATTAGTTCTTTCCCCCTAGAGAACACTGACTAATACACCCCCTATCGGCATAAAGCAGTTAAGAGAAATGATCATGCCTATCTTAATGGCAGTTAGATGTACCTTTTCAGTTGGGGAATCGATGGCAGCAGCAGGCTATCCAGAGCAGCCACTGTCTTCATGCCAGTTGCACAGGGAGGCACTGTCTGTGGTGGCAGGAGTGGCTCCAGGAACAGCAATGGCGGTGGTAGGTCCCCTGTGTCCCACTTCCCTGAAGCAGCTGATTGCACTGCCCCCACTCTCACGTGACCAGGCAGGACCTTCCTTTATACCTAGAGCCTCCACTACACTTGCCTGTAAACATTGCAGGGAGGGTACAAGGAGGAGGCGAAGCTGGGCCTGTGGCAGTGCTGTGCTACATGAAGCTGGCAGGAGCCAGGAACAAGCTGGAACCCCCAGGGAGCCCACTGCCTTGGGGACTGCCATGATGGGACAAGACCAAGTCACCTGCCAACTGGGGAGCAAAAGTCGGGCATGGAGGGGCAGCCAGAGAGGGGCCCTAAGGGGACCTGGAGCCTCTGACCCAGGCTGCACAGAGGAAGCACAGATGGAGCTGACTGTGTGCTCCATGGTGTGGGCAGGAGCCCCACCCTCTCAGGTGCAGGGCCCAGGCATCTCTGAACTCTGCACCCTCAGGGTTCTCAGAATGTCCCCTGCCCTTTCAGGCTTAGAGATGGCTGCTCCTGCTGCCTGACCTTTCCCTGCTCCCAGCACCTGCTCTAATCTTGGAGCAGGGTTGAGGCAAAGACTAGGCACTGTTGAAGCCTGGCCAGGTGTGCACAGGCTCGGGGCACCACTGACACACCAGCACCCTGCTGCCTAGGTACCCTCTGTGTTTTTTGTGCCAATGAGCATGGAGAGAACTCTGAGTAGGAGCTGAAGGCAGTTCAGCAATGACCTGCAGGTTCTCCTTGCCACGAACAGCCTGGGCACCATGGACGGTGATAGGAGACAAATAGGCTCCTGGGTGGAAGGGGGCAGGTCACCAGTGAGGCCCCACATTTAGGCCAGGGAGGACCTGAAGGCTGCGGGGTTGGGCTGCCAATCCCCCAGATCAGAGTGGAAGCTTGTGGTGCCTTTTCCAGTCCCACCCATAGCAGCCCATAGACCAATTGGCACACAGTTCTTTCCTCCTGGTACCCATTAAAGCCTAGAGCTCAGCCACGGCAGAACAGAGGATGGGAAAACCAGCTGCAGAGAGGAGCTACCCTCTCTGCTAGGAGGTGAACACTCGACAAGACACCCTCATAGAAAAGAGCTG
This sequence comes from Piliocolobus tephrosceles, assembly GCF_002776525.5. NCBI lineage: Eukaryota > Metazoa > Chordata > Mammalia > Primates > Cercopithecidae > Piliocolobus > Piliocolobus tephrosceles. The sequence continues at coordinate 70,685,604 of NC_045445.1, forward strand.
GTAGCTGCAGGAACCTGAGCTGTTCTATTGCTCAATTAATGCTTCTCTTTGTCTTGCTCACCCTTCAAGTGTCTGCGTACCTCATTGTTTCCGGTCGTAGGACAAGAGTTAGGGACTCACTAAAAGATGAAGCTAAAAGAGTTGTGACACAAACAGGGCTGAAACATGGCCCTTGCTTGCCACATTGTGGGTGAAGGGAAGGAGAGAAGAGCTGCAGCTTTTCAGGGAGCCCAGACTTGGAAACTCCCCAAGCCAGGTCTCTCACTCCCTCGTTGGGGTCCTGCTGTTTCTGGTTTCTCCAAGTGCCACTGCATTCCCTGTTCTAGCTGGGAGAGCTGCTTGTAGTGTGCCTGATCCAACCGCAGTCTCACAGAGAGCCAGCACACATGCCAGCACCTAGAGAGGCCTGCCGCACAGCAGCAGCTCTGTCTGATGGCACTATGGCTGGACCCCGTGCTCAATCACACACCCCTTGCTACTTCATGCCTGACTCTCAGTCTTCATTTGGAGGTGCTACATCCATGCCAGTAGCATGAGTTGAGCACAGCCTGTTAGGCTGAGTCAGGGCAATTAGCCCAGCAGTCCTGAGCAAAACTTGGGTAAAGGTACCACCGGTTACAGGTTTCCAGCCAGAGAAAAACACCCCAAAGATATCATAAGAGTAACATATGCAGAATATTGAAACTGGACCTTTTCCTTACATGATGTCGAAAAATCAACTCAAGATGTATTAAAAACTGTAATTTAAAACCTAAAATTATAAAAACCTTAGAAGATAAGCTAAGAAATATCATTCTGGATATAGGATTTTTTCAAAGATTTTATTACAAAAATGTTAAAAGCAATTGCCACAAAAACAAAAATTGACAAGTTTAACCCAGTTAAACTATAGAGCTTTGCACGACAAGAGGATCTATCAACAGAGTAAAGAGATCACCTCCAGAATGGGAGAAAATGTTTGCAATCTATTCATGTAACAATGGTCAAAGATCCAGAATCTATAAGGACCTTATACAATTCAACAAATAAGAAATAAACAACGCCATTAAACATGTGTAAGGGACATGAACAGACACTTTTCAAAAGAAAACACGTGCGTGTCCAACAAATATATAAAATAAAAACACTCACGAGAAGGTGGAGCAAGATGGCCGAATAGGAACAGCTCCAGTCTCCAGCTCCCAGTGAGAGCAACACAGAAGACGGGTGATTTCTGCATTTTCAACTGAGGAACGCAGCTCATTGCCAGCAACGAATAAAAGCTGGATGGAGAATGACTTTGACGAGTTGAGAGAAGAAGGCTTCAGTCCATCAAACTTCTCAGAGCTAAAGGAAGAATTACATACCCAGTGTAAAGAAACTAAAAATCTTGAAAACAGAATGGAAGAATGGATAACTAGAATAATCAATGCAGAGAAGGCCATAAAAGAACTGATAGAGATAAAAATCATGACATGAGAAATATGTGGCAAATGCACAAGCTTCAGTAACCGACTCTATCAACTAAAAGAAAGAGTATCAGCAATTGAAGATCAAATGAATGAAATGAAGCGAGAAGAAAAATCTAAAGAAAAGAGAGGAAAAAGAAATGAGCAAAGCCTTCAAGAAGTATGGGATTATGTGAAAAGACCAAACCTACATCTGAATGGGGTGCCTGAAAGAGGGGAAAAATGGAACCAAGTTGGAAAACATTATTCAGGATATCATCCAGTAGAACTTCCCCAACCTAGTAAGGCAGGCCAATATTCAAATTCAGGAAATGCAGAGAATGCCACAAAGATACTCCTCAAGAAGAGCAATTCCAAGACACATAATTGTCAGAATCACCAAAGTTGAAATGAAGTAAAAACTGTTAAGGGCAGCCAGAGAGAAAGGTCGTGTTACCCACAAAGGGAAGCTCATCAGACTAACAGCAGATCTCTTGGCAGAAACTCTACAAGCCAGAAGAGAGTGGGGGCTAATATTCAACATTCTTAAAGAAAAGAATTTTCAATCCAGAATTTCATATCCAGCCAAACTAAGTTTCATAAGTGAAGGAGAAATAAAATCCTTTACAGATAAGCAAATGCTTAGAGATTTTGTCATCACCAGGCCTGCCTTACAAGAGACCCTGAAGGAAGCAATAAGCATGGAAAGGAACAACTGGTACCAGCCATTGCAAAAACATGCCAAAATGTAAAGACCATTGATACTAGGAATAAACTGCATCAACTAACGAGCATAATAACCAGCTAATATCATAATGATAGGATCAAGTTCACACATAACAATATTAATCTTAAATGAAAATGGACTAAATGGTCCAATTAAAAGACACAGACTGGCAAACTGGATAAAGAGTCAAGATCAATCACTTTGCTATATTCAGGAGACCCATCTAACAAGCAGAGACAAACGTAGGCTCAAACTAAAAGGATGGAGGAAGATCTACCAAGCAAATAGAGAACAAAAAAAGCAGGAGTTAGAATACTAGTCTCTGATAAAACAGTCGTTAAACTATCAAAGATCAAAAGACACAAAGAAGGCCATTACATAGTGGTAAAGGGATCAATTCAACAGGAAGAGCTAACTATCCTAAATATATATGCACCCAATACAGGAGCACCCAGATTCATAAAACAAGTCCTTAGAGACTTACAAAGAGACTTAGACTCCCATACAATAATAGTGGGAAACTTCAACATCCCACTGTCAAAGTTAGACAGATCAACAAGACAGAAAGTTAACAAGGATATCCAGGAATTGAACTCAATTCGGCACCAAGCGGACCTAATAGACATCTATAGAACTCTCCACCCCAAATCAACAGAATATGCATTCCTCTCAGCACCACATTGCACTTATTCCAAAATTGACCACATAATTGGAAGTAAAGCACTCCTCAGCAAATGTAAAAGAACAGAAATTATGTCAAACTGTCTTTCAGACCACAGTGCAAACAAACTAAATCTCAGGACTAAGAAACTCTATCAAAATCGCTCAACTACATGGAAAATGAACAACCTGCTCCTGAATGACAACTGGGTCCATAACGAAATGAAGGCAGAAATAAAGATGTTCTTGGAAACCAATGAGAACAAAGATACAACATACCAGAATCTCTGGGACACATTTAAAGCAGTGTGTAGAGGGAAATTTATAGCAATAAATGCCCACAAGAGAAAGCTGGAAAGATCTAAAATTGACACTCTATCATCACAACTAAAAGAACTGGAGAAGGAAGAGCAAACACATTTAAAAGCTAACAGAAGACAAGAAAGAATTAAGAGCAGAGCAGAGCTGAAGGAGATGGAGACACAAAATACCCTCCAAAAAATCAATGAATCCAGGAGTCGGTTTTTTGAAAAGATCAACAAAATTGATAGACCACTAGCAAGACTAATAAAGAAGAAAAGAGAGAAGAATCAAATAGACGCAATAAAAAATGAAAAAGGGGATATCACCACCGACCCCACAGAAATATAAACTACCATCAGAGAATACTATAAACACCTCTATGCAAATCAACTAGAAAATCTAGAAGAAATGGATAATTTCCTGGACACTTACACTCTCCCAAGACTAAACCAGGAAGAAGTTGAATCTCTGAATAGACCAATAGCAGACTCTGAAATTGAGGCAATAATTAATAGCCTACCAACCAAAAAAAGTCCAGGACCAGATGGATTCACAGCTGAATTCTACCAGAGGTACAAGGAGGAGCTGGTACCATTCCTTCTGAAACTATTCTAATCAATAGAAAAAGAGGGAATCCTCCCTAACTCATTTTATGAGGTCAACATCATTCTGATACCAAAGCCTGGCAGAGGTACAACAAAAAAAGAGAATTTTAGACCAATATCCCTGATGAACATTGATACAAAAATCCTCAATAAAATACTGGCAAACCAAAATCAGCAGCACATCAAAAAGCTTATCAACCATGATCAAGTGGACTTCATCCCTGGGATGCAAGCCTGGTTCAGCATATGCAAATCAATAAACGTAATCCAGCATTTAAACAGAACCAAAGACAAAAGCCACATGATTATCTCAATAGATGCAGAAAAGACCTTTGACAAAATTCAACAGCCCTTCATGCTAAAAACTCTCAATAATTTCGGTATTGATGGAACATATCTCAAAATAATAAGAGCTATTTACGACAAACCTACAGCCAATATCATACTGAATGAGCAAAAACTGGGAGCATTCCCTTCAAAAACTGGCACAAGACAGGGATGTCTTCTCTCACCAATCCTATTCAACATAGCATTGGAAGTTCTGGTTAGGGCAATCAGGCAAGAGAAAGAAATAAAGGATATTGAGTTAGGAAAAGAAGAAGTCAAATTGCTCCTGTTTGCAGATGACATGATTGTATATTTAGAAAACCCCATTGTCTCAGCCCAAAATCTCCTTAAGCTGATAAGCAACTTCAGCAAAATCTCAGGACACAAAATTAAAGTGCAATAATCACAAGCATTCTTATACACCAGTAACAGTCAAACAGAGAGCCAAATCACGAATGAACTTTCATTCACAGTTGTTTCAAAGAGAATAAAATACCTAGGAATCCAACTTACAAGGGATATAAAGGACTTCTTCAAGGAGAACTACAAACCACTGCTCAGTGAAATAAAAGAGGACACAAACAAATGGAAGAACATACCAGGCTCATGGAAAGGAAGAATCAATATCATGAAAATGGCCATACTGCCCAAGGCAATTTATAATTTCAATGCCATCCCCATCAAGCTACCAACGAGTTTTTTCAAAGAATTGGAAAAAAGTGCTTTAAAGTTCATATGGAACCAAAAAAGAGCCCGCATTGCCAAGGCAATCCTAAGTCAAAAAAACAAAGCTGGAGGCATCACCCTACCTGACTTCAAACTATACTACAAGGCTACAGTAACCAAAACAGCATGGTACTGGTACCAAAACAGAGATATAGACCAAAGGAACAGAAGAGAGCCCTCAGAAGTAATACCACACATCTACAGCCATCTGATCTTTGACAAACCTGAGAAAAACAGGAAATGGGGAAAGGATTCTCTATTTCATAAATGGTGCTGGGAAAATTGGCTAGCCATAAGTAGAAAGCTGAAACTGGATTCTTTCCTTACACCTTATATGAAAATTAATTCAAGATGGATTAGAGACGTAAATGTTTGACCTAATACCATAAAAACCCTAGAAGATAATCTAGGTAGTGCCATTCAGGAAATAGGTATGGGCAAGGACTTCATGTCTAAAACACCAAAAGCAATGGCAACAAAAGCCAAAATTGGCAAATAGGGTCTAATTAAACTAAAGAGCTTCTGCATAGCAAAATAAACTACCATCAGAGTGAACAGGCAACCTACAGAATAGGAGAAAATTTTTGCAATCTACTCATCTGACAAACGACTAATATCCAGAAATTACAGAGAACTCAAACAAATTTACAAGAAAAAAAAAAAAAAACCAAAAAAAAAAAAACAAGCAATCTCATCAAAAAGTGGGCAAGGATATGAACAGACATTTCTCAAAAGAAGACATTCATACAGCCAACAGACACATGAAAAAAATGCTCGTCATCATTGACCATCAGAGAAATGCAAATCAAAACCACAATAAGATACCATCTCACACCAGTTAGAATGGCAATCATTAAAAAGTCAGGAAACAACAGGTGCTGGAGAAGATGTGGAGAAATGGGAACACTTTTACACTGTTGATGGGATTGTAAACTAGTTCAACCATTATGGAAAACAGTATGGCGATTCCTCAAGGATCTAGAACTAGTAGTACCATATGACCCAGCCATCCCACTACTGGGTATATACCCAAAGGATTATAAGTCATGCTGCTCTATGACACATGCACATGCACACGTATGTTCATTGCGGCACTATTCACAATAGCAAAGACTTGGAGTCAATCCAAATGTCCATCAGTGACAGACTGGATTAAGAAAATGTGGCACATATACACCATGGAATACCATGTAGCCATAAAAAAAGATGAGTTTGTGTCCTTTATAGGGACATGGATTCAGCTGGAAACCATCATTCTCAGCAAAGTATTGCAAGAACAGAATACCAAACACCGCATGTTCTCACTTATAGGTGGGAACTGAGCAATGAGATCACTTGGACTCGAGAAGAGGAACATCACACACCGGGGCCTATCATGGGGAGGGGAGAGAGGGGAGGGATTTCATTGGGAGTTATACCTGATGTAAATGACAAGTTAATGGGTGCTGACGAGTTAATGGGTGCAGCACACCAACATGGCACAAGTATACATATGTAACAAACCTGCACGTTATGCACATGTACCCCAGAACTTGAAGTATAAAAAAAAAAAAAAAACTCACTATCACTAATCATCAGAGAAATGTAAATAAGCATCACAATAGGATACGATAAATGCCAGTCAAAAAATGTATTATTAAAAATTAAAAACGGAGCAAGATGGCCGAATAGGAGCAGCTTCAGTCTCCAACTCCCAGCGCGAGCGACACAGAAGACCGGCGATTTCTGCATTTTCAACTGAGGTACTGGGGTCATCTCACTCGGGAGTGCCGGACAATCGGTGCTGGTCAGCTGCTGCAGCCCGACCAGCGAGAGCTGAAGCAGGGCGAGGCATCGCCTCACCTGGGAAGCGCGAGGGGGAAGGGAGTCCCTTTTCCTAGCCAGGGGAACTGAGACACACAACACCTGGAAAATCGGGTAACTCCCACCCCAATACTGCGCTGTAACACCGGCACACCGGAGATTGTATCCCACACCTGGCCGGGAGGGTCCCACGCCCACGGAGCCTCTCTCCTTGCTAACACAGCAGTCTGCGGCAATCTAACCACAAGGCAGCAGCGAGGCTGGGGGAGGGGCGCTCGCCATCGCTGAGGCTTAAGTAGGTAACTAAAGCCGCTGGGAAGCTGGAACTGGGTGGAGCTCACAGCAGCTCAAGGAAACCTGCCTGTCTCTG
>NC_045445.1:70702551-70749892 GCF_002776525.5 Piliocolobus tephrosceles
AAGAGCTTCTGCACAGCAAAAGAAACTACCATCAGAGTGAACAGGCAACCTACAGAATGGGAGAAAATTTTTGCAATCTACTCATCTGACAAAGGGCTAATTTCCAGAATCTACAAAGAACTCAAACAAATATACAAGAAAAAAACAAATAACCCCATCAAAAAGTGGGGAAAGGATATGAACAGACATTTCTCAAAAGAAGACATTCATACAGCCCACAGACACATGAAAAAATGCTCATCATCACTCGCCATCAGAGAAATGCAAATCAAAACCATAATGAGATACCATCTCACACCAGTTAGAATGGCAATCATTAAAAAATCAGGAAACAACAGGTGTTGGAGAGGATGTGGAGAAATAGGAACACTTTTACACTGTTAGTGGGATTGTAAACTAGTTCAACCATTACGAAAAGAGTATGGCAATTCCTCAAGGATCTAGAACTAGATGTACCATATGACCCAGCCATCCCACTACTGGTTATATACCCAAAGGATTATAAATTATGCTACTACAAAGACACATGCACACGTATGTTTATTGCGGCACTATTCACAATAGCAAAGACTTGGAATCAACCCAAATGTCCATCAGTGACACACTGGATTAAGAAAATGTGGCACATATACACCTTGGAATACTATGCAGCCATAAAAAAGGATGAGTTTGCGTCCTTTGTAGGGACATGGATGCAGCTGGAAACCATCATTCTTAGCAAACTATCAGAAGAAGAGAAAACCAAACACCGCATGTTCTCACTCATAGGTGGGAACTGAACAATGAGCTCACTTGGACTCGGGAATGGGAACATCACACAATGGGGCCTATCATGGGAAGGGGAGGGGAAGGGATTGCATTGGGGAGTTATACCTGATATAAATGATGAATTGATGGGTGCTGACGAGTTGATGGGTGCAGCACACCAACATGGCACAAGTATACATATGTAACAAACCTGCACGTTATGCACATGTACCCTAGAACTTAAAGTATAATAATAAAAATTTTTTTTAAAAAAAGTATCCAACTTTATGGTACCTATAAGAGACTCATTTTAGAATTAAAGACACATATAGACTACAGCTGAGGAAAGAAAAAAGATGTTTCATGCAAATGTAACCAAAAGCAAGCAGGAGTTGCCATACTTGTACCAGATAAACATAGACTTTAAGTTAAAAATTGAAATAGTCAGATAAGGTTGTTTTTTATTGAGAACAGAGTCCTTTCAAGAGGAAAAGAACACAATTATAAATATATATAAAACCATCATCAAGGCAGTATATAAAGCAGAAGTTGACAGAACTTAAGGAAGAAATAGACACAATGCAATAATAGTAGGAAACATTAATGCCTGTTTTCAATAATGTGGTATTAGTCCATTCTCATGCTGATATAAAGAACTTACTGAGACTGGGTAATTTATAAAGGAAACAGATTTAAGTGAGTCATAGTTATGCATGGCTGGGGAGGTCTCAGGAAACTTACAATCCTAGTGTAAGGGCAAGTAAACACATCTTTTCTCACCTAGTGGCATAAAGAAGTGCCAAGCAAAGGGGAAAAGCCCCTTATGAAACAGTTAGATATCGTGAGAACTCACTATCCCAAGAACAGTATGGGGGAATCACCCTCATGATTCAATTACCTCCCACTGCATCCCTGCCATGACATGTGAGGATTATAGGAACTACAATTCAAGATGATATTTGAGATTAGACGAGATCGGGTGCATTCAGGGTAGTGTGGCCGTAGATTCAAGATGATATTTGAGTGAAGACACAGCCAAACCACATCATTCCACCCCTGACTCCTTCCAAATCTGATATTCTCACATCTCAAAACACAATTATGCTGATGCAAGAGTTGGGCTCCCACAGCCTTGGGCAGCTCTGTCCCTGTGGCTTTGTAGTGTACAGCCCCACTCCCAGCTGCTTTCATGGCTGGCATTGAGTGTCTGTGGCTTTTCCATGCACACAGCCCAAGCTGTTGGTGGATCTACCATTCTGGGGTCTGGAGAATGATGGCCCTCTTCTCACAGCTCCACTAGGCCGTGCCCCAGTGGGGACTGTGTGGGGGCTTCAACTCTACGTTTTCCTTCTGCACTGCCCTAGCAGAGGTTCTCCATGAGGGCTCCTCCTGGTACAGCACACTTCTGCCTGGACATCCAATCATTTCCATACATCCTCTGAAATGTAAGCAGAGGTTCCCAAACCTCAATTCTTGACTTCTGGGCACCTGCAGGCTCAACACCACATGAAAGCTGCCAAGGCTCGGGCTTGCACCCTCTGAAGCCACAACCAGAGCTGTATCTTGCCCCTTTTTAGCCACTACTAAAGCAAATGGGACACAGGCCACCAGCACACACAGCGGGGGCACTGGGTCCAGCCCAGGAAATTATCTTTTCCTCCTAGGTCTCCAGGCCTCTGATGGGAGAAGCTCCCTCAAAGACATACCCTGGAGACATTGTCCCTACTGTCTTAGTAGGTACATTTGACTCCTTGTTACTTTTGTAAATTTCTACAGCAGGCTTGAATTTCTCCCGGAAAGTAGGTTTTCTTTTCTATTGCATCATTGGGCTACAAATTTTCCAAACTTTTATACTTTGCTTCCTCTTGAATGCTTTGCTGCTTCAAAATTTCTTCTGCCACATACTGTAAAGTCATCTCTCTCAAGTTCAAAGTTCCACAGATCCCTAGGGCAGGGGCAAAATGCTGTCAGTCTCTTGCTAAAGCATTGCAAGAATCACCTTTATTCCAGTTTCCAACAAGTTCCTCATCTCCATCTGAGACCACCTCAGACTGGACTCCATTGTCCATATCACTATCAGCATTTTGGTCAAGGCCATTCAACAAGCCTCTGGGAAGTTCCAAACTTTCCCACATTATAGGGGGAAATCACTCCCAAAATTACAATGTAGGTTCTATTTTCCCTCAGTGTCAGCTGGTCTGAGAAATAAAGAGAAAGAGTACAAAGAGAGGAATTTTACAGCTGTGCCGCCAGGGGTGACATCACATATCGGTAGGTCTGTGACGCCCACCTGAGCTGCAAAACCAGCAGATTTTTTTTAAGGACTTCAAAAGGGGAGGGGGTGTACGAACAGGGAGTACGTCACAAAGATCACATGCTTTTGAGGCCAATAAAGATCACAAGGCAAAGGGTAAAATTAGAATTACTGATGAGGGTCTATGTTCAGCTGTGCATGTATTGTCTTGATAAATATCTTAAAAAACAGAAAACAGGGTTCTAGAGCAGAGAACTGGTCTCACCTCAAATTCACCAGGGTGGGGTTTTCCCCACCAGAGTGAGCCCGAGGGTACTGCAGGAGACCAGGGAGTATTTCAGTCCTTATCTCAAACGCATAAGACAGACACTCCCACAGCAGCCATTTATAGGCTTCCCCCCAGGAATGCATTCCTTCCCCAGAGCATTAATTATTAATATTTCTTGTTGGGAAAAAGAATTCAGCAATATCTCTCTTACTTGCACTTCGATTTATAGACTCTCTGCAAGAAGAAAAATATAGCTCTATTCTGCCCAACCCTGCAGGCAGTCAGACCTTATGGTTGTATTCCCTTTTTCCCTGAAAATCGCTGTTATTCTGTTCTTTTTCAAGGTGTGTTGATTTCATATTGTTCAAACACAACTGTTTTACAATCAATTTGTACAATAGTGGTCCTGAGGTGATGTACATTCTCAGCTTACGAAGATAACAGGATTAAGACATTAAAGATAGGCATAAAAAATTATAAGAGTATTATTTGGGAACTGATAAATGTCCATGAAATCTTCACAATTTATGTTCCGAGACTGCAGTAAGGACAGGCGTAAGAAATTATAAAAGTATTAATTTTGGAGACTGATAAATGTCCATGAAATCTTCACAGTTTATGATCCTCTGCCACAGTTCCAGCTGGGCCCTCTGTTCAGGGTCCCTGACTTCCCGCAACACCACATCTTTCTGTCTTCTGAGCCTTCCAAGTTTCTACAAAGTCCCAAACTTTCCCACATTTTCCTGTCTTCTTCTGAACCCTCCAAACTGTTCCAACCTCTGCCTGTTACTCAGTCCAAAGTCACTTCCATATTTCTGGATGTCTTTATAGAAGCACCCCAGTCTCTGTGGTATCAATATACTGTATTAGTTTGTTCTCATGCTGATATAAAGAACTTCTCAAGACTGGGTAATTTATAAAAGAAAACTTCTTAATTTACTCACAATTCCACATGGCTGGGGGGCCTTAGGAAACCTGCAATCATGGCAGAAGGAGAAGCAAACACATCCTTCCTCACATGAAGGTAAGAATGAGAAATGCCAAGCAAAGAGGGAAAAGCCCACTATAAAACCATTGGATCTCATGATAACTCACTCACTATTAGGAGAACAACATGGGGAACCACCCCCATGATTCAATTAACTACTACAAGTTTCCTTCTATGAGACCTAGGGATTGTAGGAATTACAATTCAATATGAGATTTGCATGGGGACGTAACCACACCATATCAAATGGATAGATCATTCAGAAAAAAAAAAATCAATAAGGAAACAGCAGATTTGACTAACACTATAGATAAAATGAACCTAAAAGATATGCAGAGAGCATTTTACCCAACAGCAGTAGAACACTCATTCTTGTCAAGCACACATGATACATTCTCCAGGATATATCAAATGTTAGGTCATAAAATAAGTCTTAACAAATTTAAGAAAATTGAAATCATTTCAAGTATCTCTTTCAATCAAAATTGCATCAAACTAGATTAATAATGGAATAAAAATGGTAAAATTCTCAAATATGTAGAAAGTAAACAACACACATTTATACAACAATTGGGTCAAATAAATTTTTAAAAATAATTGAAAAAATAAGACAAAGGAAACTGAAACCAACATATCCAGACTTAAAGGATGCAGGAAAGCAGTAAGAAGAAAGATGATTATAGCAATAAATGCTTGCACAAAAGAAGAACAAAGACCTCAAATACACAGTGAAATTATACCTCAGAAAATTAGAAAAAAATGAAACAACAAAAAATTAAGAGAGAAAAGAAAATAAATCTTAGAGCAGAAATAAAATTAAAAAAAGAAAAAAAAATTAAAATTAAAATAAACAACAAAGTTACTTTTAAGAAATAAAATTAACAAACACTTAGCTAAAGAGAGATTCAAATAAATAAGAAGAAATATAAAAAGAAGACATTACAACTGATTACACAGAAATAAATGATCATAAGGTATCATTTGAACAATTAAATGTGAACATATTGGGTAACCTAGAGAAAAAAATAAAAATGCATAGAAGCATAATCTACCAAGACTGAATCAAGAACAAATAGAAGGCCTGCATAGACCAACTAGTAGCATATTGATTGAAACAGTAATTTAAAAAAAAAAAAAAAACACCTACAAAGATAAGTCCAGTAGTAGATGACTTTATTGGTGAAGTCTACCAAAGATTTAACAAAGATCTCTTACCAATTATTTTTAAATTATTTCAGCACTTCCAAATTCATTATATGAAGCCAAGTATCACTCTGATAGCAAGGTCAGAAAAGATATCACAAGAAAAACAGTGTGTTCAGGGTTATAAGTATAGCAAGGAGATACACTCAAGGAAGTACATTTATATTTATTACTGATAACATAATGAGACACATCAGAATTAAAGGAATGTTACACAGTTTTGGAAAACACATAACAATAGCATATTTACATGAATTCAGCCCAAGCAAAGCCAAAAACATTTTATCATTTTATAGTTGAAAATGCTTTCTGTATGATTTTAATACACCAAATAAGCGAAATATGTCTCTTTTAGACTTTAGAGGACTTAATATTTAAGACTTAATGAGATTAAAAAGGCTTAATTAAGAATTTGACTTTGGAATATTTGTCAAATATCAAAGGATTAAACACTTGATACTATAATGACATATGTTACTATAAGTCATTTATTTAGTCAAAATGAAAACTTTAAATTTTTTACACAGTAAAAATCTTTACTAATTAACAGAGCCATAAGGGGAAAAAAGCTGTAGTTACTGTCTCTGAGATTTAGACCTGGAAGGTAAGGGGAATAGGTACTGATGAATGTTAGTCCAGGAGGTGCAAGTTAGGGGAAAAATAAGTTAGTGAACAACTTCCCCTTCAGTTATTAAGAAAGGATAGATATGTAACCACAGATAAAATTTTACTTTTCCCAGCATAGCCAGGGGCATGTGTAACTCCACATGTCCCCAAGACTTATCTAGAATTTAACAGCTCTGAAGCAAGAAAATTGAACAATTCTTAAAAGTTGTAGAAACAGCTTATGATCATAAAACATTTAGTAAACCTAATATTTGATCTGCATAATTTAGACCAAATCTCAAAATGATGAAGAAATTTTTATTTATTTATTATTTATTTTTATTTATTTTTTAGACAGAGTCTCGCTCTGTTACCCAGGCTGGAGTGCAATGGAGCAGTCTTGGCTCACTGTAACCTCTGCCTTCTGGGTTCAAACAATTCTTCTGCCTCAGCCCCCCGAGTAGCTGAGATTACAGACATACACCAACACATCCAGCTAATTTCTGTAGTTTTAGCAGAGATGGGGTTTCACCATGTTGGCAAGGCTGGTCTCAAACTCCTGACCTCAGGTGATCTGCCCTCCTCGGCTTCTCAAAGTGCTGGGATTACAGGCAAAGACATTTTTATTTTATAGATATTTTTAAAAGATTTTAATTAAGTATTTTTAAAGTTACATGAACTAAAGTTTATTAATATTTTCTCCTGAAACTAAAAACCTAATAAAGACAGCATAAGACTGATAAAATTTTATTTCTTAAGCTCGTCACCAAAAAGGCAAAGAAAAACCTTCTTCAGTGTGACTATTTCTCCTTATGGGAAGTCCATATAAATAAATTGGAGGTCAAACTTGATGAAAAAAAATGCTCGAATTTAATCAGAAACAGGAAGGGTATGTTCAAGGTTATGAATATATCAGAGAAATACATGACTCTTAGGAACAGCATAAGAACTGTTCTAATTATATTGAGAATTTAAACATATTAAGAAAAGCCAAAAGCACAGCATTAAGTTATGTTAGAGGAAAATGTTGTTTTAATTATTATTATTATTATTTTTTTTTACTTTTAAGATAAAACATTTTAGCATTAGGCCATAATAATATTTAGCTCTGGAGGAAAAAATTACAGGAGCTGACAAGAAACTGGAAAGAGTTATTATCTCAGACTTTCTTCAGGAGAGAAAAAGCTGAAAACAGTGAAGCACAGCAAAGGGTGAACTTCTGAGATAATATTCTAAGAAATTTTTAAAAGAACCAAGTTATAAAATTTAAAGTAAAACTTCTTATAATTTCATTAAAACCAGTTTAATACTGTAATAAAACCTTTTTAACAGAGGGAACCAATGTTAGAAATACTATCACAAATAATTTTCTTCCAATTGTAATCAACTTAATTACATACAAAATTCCTTCCATAAATTTATCTTCACAAATCTTATCACAACTTACACAGACAATCTATGACATGGTTGGATATTTTTACTTCTCCTGAATATCACTCTTTTTTAAACAGCCGGCCATTTTGTTTTAGAACCAGAATTTAACCATACAATATCTTTTTTTATACAAAATTATATTTTCTTTATGACCTACTTTACCAAAAATACAACTTCATATTCATAATTTTCTTTATATTTCCTTTCCTCAACTTACACTTTTGGTTTTGGATAGTTTGTATCCTCTTTGTAGAAAGTTTAAGGTTTGTACTGCATGTCAAACCTTTGTGTGAGCTCTGTGGGGGTGGGGCAGAAGAGCAAGTAATTTATATATTGTAGAAGTTCTCCCCCATCAAGAGGTAGCTCAGTTAGATTTTGTGCTAGGGCCTGTTTGAATAAGTATGGACTATTTTTCAAACCCTAAATTTGGGCTTTCCAGGTTGAAGTTATTGGGTAAAGGTTGGTTTATGTGGCTTCCCCAGGAGAAATGGGGCTATTGGAGGGAATAATGAATGCGGATGTTGGGTAAATATTATCCAGGCACCCATTTTGGAGAGTATATTATTACACAAAAGAAGATTGGGACATTTAGGCATTACCAGGGACTGGTGGGCAAATAGCAATTGGTCACTTAAGTAATAAAAAGGGGATATGGACTGGGCACAGTGGCTCACGCCTATAATCCCAACACTTTGGGAGACCCAGGCGGGTGGATCACCTGAGGTCAGGAGTTCAAGACCAGCCTGGCCAACATGTTTAAACACTGTCTTTACTAAAAATATAAAATTAGCCAGGCATGGGGATGAGTGCCTGTAATCCCAGCTACTCAATAGGCTGAATTGCTTGAACCCGGGAGGCAGAGGTTGCAGTGAGCTGAGCTCGTGGCACAGCACTCCAGCCTCAGTGACAGAATGAGACTCTATCACAAAATAAGGGGGGGTAGAGTGTGAGTTTTCTGGGGGAACTGCCACTTGTCCTCACTACCCAACAGGATTTTGGAGAAAAGTTGCCCAGAGAAGGAGGTTAGCATAGGGTAATCAGCTCTTGAATCCAAAAAAAAAAAAAAAAAAAAAATTATAATCTTACCTGACACCTTTAGAGTTGCCTTGGTTTCTTTTTTTTTTTTTTTTTTTTTTTTTTTTTTTTTTTTTATGATGATGTCAGATCTCAGAGACAGCTGGAGAAGAGGACCACTTCAGCTCAAATCCATTACTGGATTGGGGTTTGGCCTGGGGCCTTTTGTCTCTTGAGACAGTCCCTTTTCCAGTGGCCAAGCTTGTGACAGAGAGGAAAGGCCTTTTGGGTCTTTCTACTATTTGGCACATTAGGACAGTTTACCTTTAGTGGCCTGGCTTTCTGTTCTTATGTGAGTTCCCAGGGAGCAGATTTTTAGCATAACCTAGAGGGACCTGGCTGATTTGTAAAGCAGCCAATAATTGAGCCTGTCTCCTGTCTTTCCATTTCTCCTTCTCATTGGCCCTGTTCTCCTCATCCTGATTTCAGTTATAAAAGCCTGAGGAGGTCAATTTGACGATTTCTAACATATGGACTTCAGGTCATAAGTCTGATTTTTGTAATTATTTTCTTAATATCTGAAGCAGCTTGGGTAAGAAAGTAATGCTTTAGGACTAGTTGTCCTTTGGGGATTCCTGGGTCTAGGTGGGTATGTTTGATAAACGTTTCTTGCAGCCTTTTGAGAAAGGCTGTGGGGTTGTTATTTGGCCCTTGGTCTATGGTGGCTAACTTATAATTTCCTTGTTTAATGTCACTCATTTTTATTACCTCTGCTAGGCATAGGAGCATACTGTTTCTGGCCTGTATTCCCCCCTGTGTATTGTAGTCCCAACTGGTGTCCTGCATGGGAACAGCTGTAGTTACCATGAGGTAGGTGGCATCTGCCAAGTGTAGGTTATCCTTGCAGCAGAATGATGACTTATATACATTTTTATTTTTCCTTGTGAGAAGGCTTATTTCATGAGGATGAACAAGTTAATAAAATGGAAGAATTAATTGTAGGAATCCCTTGATGAGCCTCTCAGTGTCAGCTGAGAGCTCTCCTAGGTTTTCTTTAACTTGGCAAAGGTACTGTATAGAAAAGGGGACCTGGACCTAGATGGGTCTGGGTGGCTCACTTATAATTTATATTTGTCCTTCACATGTTTCAAAAGAAAGAGGAAAATGAATCAGAAAGGTGCCTGAATGAGAAGCTGTTTTTTATTTGACCTTTTCCAGGGAACTTGAATCCGTTAGGAGGCCAGTCCTGCAGTCCAGCAAGGGATATCAGGCATCCCTGTCTTCTTTGGCTCAAGGACCCATACCCAGGTATCCCTTGGTGCTCCCCTGGACCAGCTCCATCCTAAAGTGGGTGTCAATGAAGCAGCTCTCTTCTTGAGGGAATGTTTATTGCTTAAGTATCTGCAGCCCTTGGGGCTTTGGAAAAGGGAAAACTTTTGGAATCCTTAGAACAAATAAGCCTAATTTTATGATGACAAGAATGTTGGTGTCTAACTTAATTGATTTCTGTCTTTATTTTTGGGGGCAGATGTGAGTGGTCACATCCATTAGGTTTTGTAGGTTTCACAAAGGGAGTCTGGCCAAAAAGACATTTTGCCCAGAAATTAAGTTTTTCTCTGTGTAGATAAAAACTCCATTTGCCCTGGACAGATGGAGAGAAGTTCTGACATACACAGCAGAAAGAACCTCCAAATAAGCCTGGTACGTCAAAGGTAAGAGTGAAGAAAGAAATTTGAGAAAGCCCTGCCAAGGACAAAGGGACAGCAGGGCAGGGGTAAGCAGTCTGATCTGTGAGACTTATATGTGAGCAAGGGAGGGAGAGAAAACACTTCACCTTAGAGTGGCAAGAACAGCATTAGGCAATGCAGAAAAATCAGAGGCAGTCAACCTGGGGACTCAACCACCTTCGGCACTTACTTCAGAGAACAGTTCACAGGAAAGGCCATCTGAGCCATAGCACCACAGCATGCTACCAGGAAGTGTAGTAATCCTTGGTTCTTGCCTAACTTGAAAGATAGAATTCAGACAATAGATGCATAGCAAAGGTTAAGTAGCAGAGTTTATTGAAGGAAGATAAAGTACCTTCCTAGAGAGAAGTGCAAAACAGCCCCAGCCTGGTACAGTTGGAATGTTAGTAATAGTGGTAGTGCTAGAGTTAATAATAGTAGTAGTAGTAGTAGTAGTAGTAGTAGTAGTAGTAGTAGTAGCAGTAGTAGTGTTCATTTAAAGAGAGAGTATACTCTGAAAGATGAGACAGAGCAGGCTGCTCAAAAGAATGAGCCAGCAACAACTAGTGCTGGAATATTCTCTTTATGAGACTCTTACATGATTTTTTTATAAATAGCCAAGGGAGTGTTACTTGCAACCATGTTTTAGGAAGTCTCTTTGGGCATGTATGCTCTGTGAGTGTATGTGCTAGTACACACATTGAACATCTTATTAGCATATAAAACCTCCACCCAGACACCTGTTTTTTACTATTATAATGAACAAAAGGCTACTTTAGGGTGAATTTTTGGAGGAGTGTGCTGCTTATCAGTGGAGAAAATTCCAGCATGGTTATCTGGCTAGGGCCTGATAAGTACCCTTCAAGGCTGGAGGAGCTAAACATCGAATACACATGGCCACAAAGAAGGGAACAAAGGACATCAGTAGCTACTTGAGACAGGAGGGTGAGAGGAGGGTGAGCATTGAAAAACTACCTATTGGGTACTATGGTTATTACCTGGGTGACAAAATAATCTGTACAAAAGCCACATAACATGCCATTTACCTATATAACAAGCATTCGCATGTACCCTTGAGCTTAAAATAAAAGTTAAAAAATATTTTGGACAATATAAAAAGGTTACCAAAATTGAAAAAAGAGAACACTACCGACTAATATTCCTGATTGACATAGGTGCAAGAATCTTTAACAAACTACAAGCACACATAATACAATAAAATATCAAAAAGATAATACATTTTGATCAAGGAAGATTTATTCCAGGGATGCAAGGATGATCCAATATACACAAATTGATACATCTGATCCATCATGTCGACCAAGAAATGACCAAACTATATGATTATCTCCATAGATACAGAGGAAGTATTTGGTAACAGTCAACCTTCTTAATGGTAAAAAAAAAAAAAAAAAAAAAAAAAAAAAAAAAAAAAAAAAATCAGCAAATTAGATTTATAAGTAAAACACTTCAAAACAATAATGACCATATGTGACAAATGCACAGCTAACTTTATACCGAACAAGGAAATACTGAAAACTTCTCTGAGATCTGTAATATGGCAACGATGTTCACTTTTACTCCTTTTATTAATTTTTACTCCTTTTACTCTGTAAGTCTTAGCCAGAGGAATTTTATAAGAGAAAGAAATGTAGGCCATTCAAATTGGAAAAAAAACAGTCAAATTGTCTATGTTCATAGATGACATAATCTTATATTCAGACAAACTTAATGATTCCAGCAAAAACTGATAGAGCTGATAATGAAATCAGTGAAGTTGCAGGATACAAAATCAACTTATTGAACTCAGTAGCATTTTTATATGCTAACAGTTAACAACCTGAAAAACAAATTAAGAAAGGGTTTTCATTTTCAGTAGCTAAAAATATATATACCTAGGCATAAATTTAAGCAAAGTAAAATATCTGTGCAAAAAAACCCCCTGATGAACAAAATTGAAAACAACACAAAAATAGAAAGATAATCTCTATTCATGAATTGGAATAGTGAATATTGATAAAAATATTCATGATACACAAAGTGATATAGAGATTCAATAATATAGCTCTCAAAATAACATTAACATTATCAGCAGAATATTATTATAAACCATTCTATCATAAGGATACATGCACATTTGTGTGCATGGCAGTATTATTCATAATAGCAAAGAAGTGAAACAAACCTGCACATCTTACACAAGTATCCCTAAACTTAAAAGTTAAAAAATTTAATATTTATAGGAAACACAGAAGGAAACCTTTTATAGTCAAACCAATCTTGAGCAAAAAGAACAAGGCTGGAATCATCAAAATACCTGACTTTAAAATATCTCACAAAGTTCTAATAATAAAAAAGGTATCAGCATTAAAAAGACACATAGATCAGAGAAGTAGAGTAGAGAACCCAGATCTAAATGAATTTATTTACCACCAACTCATTTTTGTCAAAGGGCCCAGTAATATACATTGAGGAAAGGGAAGTCTATTTACAAAAGGTGGTGATAAAATGAATATTCATATACAGAAAAATAAAATTAACCCCTATCTTTCACCATATATAAAAATAAAATGAAAGTAGATTAAAGACAGATGGAAAACACAAAATTATGAAACTATTAGAAAAAAATATTAAGCAAATGCTATAGGACATTGATCTGTACAAAGAATTTTTGCTTAAGAACTCAAATGCACAGGCAACCAAAGTAAAAATAGGCAAATGGGATTACAATAGGCAAAAAAGCCTCTGCACATCAAAGAAACAATCAACAGAACAGAGACAATGTAAAAAAATGAGAGAAGCATATTTGTAAGCCATCCATCAGATGAGAGATTAATATCCAGAAAAAATAGACAACTCAAACAACTAGATAGTAAAAATGCAAATGATCCAATTAAAAAATAGAAAAATAAAATGGACATTTCTGAAAACAAGACATATAAATGGCAAAGTGATATATGAAAAATGCTCAACATCATTAAACATAAATGTAATGCAAATCAAAACTTCAGTGAGACATGTCACCCATGTTAAAGTGGCTACTATCAAAAGGCAAAATATAACAGATGCTGATGAGGATGCAGCAAAAGAGGAATTCTCACAAGTATTGGTGGGATATAAATTAGTACCACCGTTATAAAAAAACTAGTATGGAGGTTTTTTTTCCTGTTCTAGAAAACTGTACTTTAAGTTCTGGGATACGTGTGCAGGACATGCAGGTTTGTTACATAGCTATACATGCGCCATGGTGGTTTGCTGCACCAACGAACCCATCATCTAGGTTTTAAGCCCTGCATGTATTAAGTATTTGTTCTAATACTCTCCCTCCCCTTGTCCCCCACTCCCTGACAGGTCCCAGTGTGTGATGTTCCCATCCCTGTGTACATGTCTTCTCATTGTTCAACTTCTACTTATGAGTGAGAATATGGGGAGTTTGGTTTTCTGTTCCTTTGTTAGTTTGCTGAGAATGATGTCTTCCAGCTGCATCCATGTCTCTGCAAAAGACATAAATTCTTTCTTTTTTATGGCTGCATAGTTTTCCATGGTGTATATTTTCCACATATTCTTTATCCAGTCTATCATTGATAGGCATTTGGATTGGTTCCAAGTCTTGCTATTGTAAATAGTGCTGCAATAAGCATATGTGTGCATGCGTCTTTATAGTAGAATGATTTATAATACTTTGGGTATAAACCCAGTAATGGGATTGCTGGATCAAATGGTATTTCTGGTTCTGGATCCTTGAGGAATAGTCACACTGTCTTCCACAATGGTTGAGCTTATTTAGACTCCCACTAACAATGTAAAAGTGTTCCTATTTCTCCAAATCCTCACCAACATCTCGTTTCCTGACTTCTTAATGATTGCCATTCTAAGTGGCATAAGATGGTATCTCATTCTGGTTTTGATTGGCATTTCTCTAATGATGAGTGATGATGAGCTTTTTCTCCTATGTTTGTTGACCGCATAAATGTCTTCTTTTGAGAAGTGTCTGTTCATATCCTTCACCTACTTTTTGATGGGGTTATTTTTTTCCTGTAAATTTGTTTAAGTTAGTTGTAGATTCTAGATATTAGATCTTTGTCAGATGGGTAGCTTACAAAAATTTTCTCCCGTTCTGTAGGCTGCCTGTTCACTCTGATGATTTCTTTTGCTGTGCAGAAGCTATTTAGTCTGATTAGATTCCATTTGTCAATTTTGGCTTTTGTTGCCATTGCTTTTGGTGTTTTAGTCATGAAGTCTTTGCCCATGCCTATGTCCTAAATGGTATTGCCTAGGTTTTCTTCTAGGGTTTTTACAGTTTTGAGTTTTACGTTTAAGTCTTTAATCCATCTTGAGTTAATTTTTGCATAAGGTGTAAGGAAGGGGTCCAGTTTCAGTTTTTTGCATATGGCTAGCCTGAATTTTTTTTTGTGTGTCTCTGCCAGGTTTTGGTATCAGAATGATATTGGCCTCATAAAATGAGTTAGGGAAGAGTCCTTCTTTTTCTACAGTTTGGAATAGTTTCAGAAAAAAATGGTACCAGCTCCTTTTTGTACATTTGGTAGAATTTGGCTGTGAATCCATCTGGTCCTGGACTTTCTTTGTTTTATAGGCTATTAACTATGGCCTCAATTTTAGAACTTGTTATTGGTCTATTCAGGGATTTGACTTCTTCTTGATTTAGTCCATTTTTTTCTAGATTTTCTAGTTTATTTGCATAGAAGTGTTTATAGTATTCTCTGATTGTAGACTGTGTCTCTATGGAATCAGTGGTGATATTCCCTTTAACTTTTTTTATTGTGTCTATTTGATTCTTCTCTCTTTCCTTCTTTATTATTCTAGCTGATAGTCCATCTATTTTTTTTTTAATCTTTTCAAAATACCAGCTACTGGATTCGTTGATTTTTTGAAGGGTTTTTTTTGTGTGTGTCTCTATCTCCTTTAGTTTTGCTCTGATCTTAGTTATTTCTTGTCTTCAGATAGCTTTTGAATGTGTCTGCTCTTGCTCTGCTTGATAATGAGCTGAGTTCAAGGCCTGGATATCCTTGCTAATTTTCTTTCTCATTGATCTGTCTAATATTGACAATGGGGTGTTAAAGACTCCTACTATTATTGTGTGGGAGTCTAAGTCTCCTTGAAGCTCTCTAAGAACTTCTTTTGTGAAACTGGGTGCTTCTGTATTGTTTGCATATATATTTAGGGCAGTTATCTCTTCTTGCTGCATTGACCCCTTTATCATTATGTGATGCCCTTCTTTGACTTTTTATCTTTGTTTTATCAGAGACTAGGATTGCAACCCCTACTTTTTTATTTTTGCTTTCCATTTGCTTGATAAATATTCCTCCATCCCTTTTTTTTTTTTTTTTTTTTTTTTTTTTTTTTTTTTTAGTCTACGTGTGTCTTAGCACATGAGATGGGTCTTCTGAATACAGTACACTGATGGTCTTGACTCTTTATCCAATTTGCCAGTCTGTGTCTTTAAATTGGGGCGTGTAGCCCATTTACATTTAAGGTTGATATTGTTATGTGTGAATTCGATCCTGGCATCATGATGCTAACTGGTTATTTTGCACATTAGTTGATGCAGTTTCTTCATAATGTCATTGGTCTTTGTATCTTGGTGTGTTGTTGCAGTGACCAGTACCAGTTTTTCCTTTCCATATTTAGTTCCTCCTTCTGGAGCTTTTGTAGGACAAGCCTTGTGGTGTGGTCACAAAATCATTCAGCATTTTCTTGTCTGGAAAGGATTTTATTTATCTTTTGCTTATGAAGCTTAGTTTGGCTGGATATGAAATTCTGGATTGAAAATTCTTTTCTTTAACAATGTTGAATATTGACCCTCAGTTTCTTCTACCTTGTAGGGTTTCTGTAGAGAGATCCATTATTAGGCTGATGGACTTTCCTCTCTAGGTAAACTGACCTTTCTCTCTGGCTGCCCTTAATATTATTTCCTTCGTTTCAACCTTGGAGAATCTGACAGTTATGTGTCTTGGGGTTGGTCTCCTCAAGGAGTGTCTTAGTGGTGTTCTCTGTATTTCTTGAGTTGAATGTTGGCCTGTCTTGCTAGGTTGGGGAAGTTCTCCTGGATAATATCCTGTAATGTGTTTTCCAACTTGGTTCCATTCACCTTGTCACTTTCAGATACATCAATCAGTGGGAGATTTGGTCTTTTCACATTGCCCCATATTTCTTGGAGGCTTTGTTTGTTCCTTTTCATTCTTTTTTCTCTAATCTTGTCTTCACACCTTATTTCAATCTCTGATATCCTTTCTTCCACTTGATCAGTTTGGCTATTAATACTTATGTATATTTCACAAAGTTCTCGTGCTGTGTTTTTCAGTTCCATCAGGTCATTTATGTTTCTCTCTAAACTGGCTATCCTATTTAGCATTTCCTGTAACTTTTATCAAGGTTCTTAGCTTTCTTGCATAGGGTTAGAACATGCTAATTTAGCTCAGAGGAGTTTGTTATGACTCACTTTCTGAAACTTACTTCTATCAATTCGTCAATCTCATCCTCCATCTAGTTTTGTGCCCTTGCTGGAGAGGAGTTGCAATCCTTTGGAGGAGAAGAGCCATTCTGGTTTTTGAAATCTTCAGTGTTTTAGCACTGGTTTTTCCTCATCTTCGTGGATTTATCTACCTTTGATATTTGACACTGATGACCTTTGGACAGAGTTTTTGTATAGGAGTCCTTTATGTTGATGTTGATGTTGTTGCTTTCTGTTTGTTAGTTTTTCTTCTAACAGTCAGGCCCCACATCTGCAGGTCTGCTGCAATTTACTGGAGGTCCACTCCAGACTCTGTTGGCCTGGGTATCACCAGTGGAGGCTGCAGAACAGCAAAGATTGCTGTCTGCTCCTACCTCTGAAAGCTTTGTCCCAGAAGGGCATCAGCCTGATGCCAGCCGGAGCTGTCCTGTATGAGATTTCTGAATACCCCTGTTGGGAGATTTCTCCCAGTTAGGAGGCTCGTGGGTCAGGGACCCACTTGAGGAGGCAGTATGTCCTTTAGTGGAGCTAGTGCATTGTGCTGGGAGAATCTCTCTTGTCGGGATCAACTGCTCTCTTCAAAGCCAGCAGGCAGGAATGATTAAATCCACTGAAGCTGCACCCACAGCCACTCCTTTCCCCAGGTGCTTTGTCCCAGGGAGATGGGGGTTTTGTTTGTAATCCCCTGACAGGGGCTGTTACCTTCTTTGCAGATGTCCTACCCAGTGAGGAGGAATCTAGAGAAGCAGTCTGGCCAAAGCCACTTTGCTGCACACAGCCCAGACCTCCCAGCCTCCTTACTACTGTCAGAGAATAACGGTCCACTAAAGCCTCAGTTATGGTGGATTCCCCTCCCCTTACCAAACTTGATCATCCCAGGTCGACTTCTGGCTGCTGTGCTGGCAGCGAGAATTTCATTCCAGCAGTTCTGAGACTGCTGGGCTCTGTGGGAGTGGGATCTGCTGAGCGAGACCACTTGGCTGTCTGACTTCAGCCTCCTTTCCAGGGAAGTGAATCATTCTGTCTTGTTGGGGTTCCAGGTGCCACTAGGGTATGAAAAAATACTCCTGCAGCTAGCTCAGTGTTTGCCCAAACAGCTGTTTAATTTTGTGCTTGAAACCCAGGGCGCTGGTTGTGTAGACAAATGGGGGAATCTCCAGATCTGTAGATTGCAAAAACTGTGGGAAAAGTGTAGTAACCTCTCCAGGCAGTACAGTCTCTCATGGCTTCCTTTGGTTCCTGGAGGGAGGTCCCCAGCTCCTTGCATTTCCTGGGTGAAGCAACTCCCCACCCTGCTTCTGCTAGTCCTCCATGGGTTGGAACCACTGCCTAATAAGTCCCAGTGAGATAAACTGGGTACCTCTGGTGGAAATGAAGAACTCACCCACCTTCTGGGTTAGTCCCATTGGGAACTGCAGACTGGAGCTGCTCCTCTTGGGCCACCTTGACCCCTCCCCAATCCCCCTTTATTTTATATATAAAACTAAAAATAGAACTACTATATGATTCAACAGTCTCACTGCTGGGTATATACCCTAAATAAAGGAATTTAGTAAATCAAAGACATACATGTTCTCCCATGTTTACTGTAGCACTATTAACAATAATCAAGTTATGGGATTAATCTGTGCCCAATCATGGATAAATGAATAAATGTTGTATACATACATATACACATTGAAAGCCATTAGAAAAAATAAAATCCTGTCATTTTCAGCAATGTGGATGTAACTAACAGCCATTATGTTAAATGAAGTAAGCCAAATATAGAAAAAAAATTGCGTGTGGGAGGTAAAAATATTGTTGTCATGGAGGAGGAGAGTAGAATGGTAGTTATCCAGAAAGAATAGGGGATATAGGGGAGTTAAGCAAGTTTTATTAATGGAAATACAGTTAAATAATAGGAATAAGTTCTAATATTTGGTAACACAGTGAGGTGACTATAGTTATCAATAATTTTTATATATTTCAAAATAACTGTAATAGAAAATTTGGAATGCTCTTAACATTAAAAAATGATAAATGTTTCAGGTGATAGATATGCAAATTATACTGATTTCAACGTTACACATTATATGCATGTGTCAAAATATTACATGTATCCCATAAATATGTATCATTATTATGTATTGATAAAAAAATTGATATGATTTGAAACATTGGAATGAAGAAAGGGAATCAAAGAAAATACTTTTTTAGTTTGCATTAACTCCCCAAAATCTGAAAAGATTTTCAGGATCTGAAGGGTCCCCCTCTTGCACCACAAAAGGTCGATTTGTAGTAGCTCTCTACTTTCCAACATGTCCCACAACATTTTATATTGTGTATAAGTTCAGGGTAAAATTTATCTCTATAAATCTTTTTTAGCTATAAAAAATTTCAGAAATAAGTGGAGGTATGGAAACAATAGAGTCTAACCCTTTCACAGACTTCTCTACAAGTAGAAATACAGAGACACAGGGAAGATAAATTACCTAAGTTATGTTACTAGTCACTTACAGAACTAGATACAAAACTTAAATGTCTTTAAAATTTAGATGTCTGGTCTCCTGATTATAATCACTTTGGGTTTGGAAAAACCATTTACTAGGCCACAAAAGACTACTGTATGCATTGGCATACATTTTCTTATATTGTATAATGAGTAACATCAATCAGAGCTCTTTGGCTCCCAAATTCATCCCACTGTCTGCTGTATCGATGTGATTCCACTATTAATAAGTCATTTTTAGGAAGACTAGTCTTCTCAATTTTCCTTTACAAAAATACAGATCCACTGTCTACTAACCCACATAACTGAGTTTTCATGGAAGAATATGACAGATTTCTGTGAATAATTTCATGGTCTTCAAGGGACCAATAGCCTGCTCCTCAGGGTAAGCAGAAACAGTGTCTTCTCCATAACAGTGAAAGGTGTTTGAATAGGGAACCCTTCTGTGGGAGTAAAACAGAGAGGAAAACTTGAAACTTGCATTTAGGCCATTTGAGGCTTCCAAGGTTCTCCCAGATGGCAAGGCTTGCATAATATTGAGCCTTAATTTTAGGCCATAAACCATAGGTTTTAAACATGAGGCCATTTCCAGAGACGACTCTTAAAAGGTTTTTTGATATTTAAAATATAAGGATCTAAATATTTGGGAAATGGTGTCATCAAGATGGTAAAGTGGGAGATAACAACTTTATTCTTCTATGAAAACCAATAATTAGACAACTATCAGTGAATGAAAATAGCCTTGAGAGGGTCCAAGAGTCCAATTAAAAACATCCAGTAAAATAGTGGAGAAAAAAATATAACCACATAGAAGAAGTTTTTGGGGAGATCAGCATACCTGAGATGTGTGAAGATCATGGTAGCAAAGGAAAAGGGCAAAGACTATCAATATTAGTGACAAAGCAGGTGCCACCTTGGTCCCAGTGGCCTAATCTGCAGAGGACCCTGACCACTTTAATCACTGAAGTAACCAATAGCCATCACCATCATGGAACCCCTGAAGAGGGATTTGTTGCTGTGCACCTCCTCAAGAAAACACCACTGTAGTGCTACCCTGAGGCTGAACTGCCACCACCACCAAAAAAGCAGGCCCCAGACCCAATTGCCACTCTTACCCTGCACCTGTCTATGCTCTAGATCCTGGCCTGTACATATGTGCAATTTGAAAATGGGCAGTGTGATTCCTCCAGCTTTGTTATTCTTGCTTAGGATTGCCTTGGCTATATGGGCTCTGTTTTGTTTCCATATGAACTTTTTTCTATTTCTGTCATTGGTAGTTTGATAGAAATAGCATTGAATCTGTAAATTTCTTTTCACAGAAGGCCATTTTAAGGATATTGATTCTTCTTATCCAAGAGCATGGAATGTTTCTTCATTTGTTTGTGTCATCTCTGATTACTCTGAGTGGTGTTTTGTAACTTCATTGACAAAGTAGGGATATTTGAGGTCAGCATCATCCTTATACCAAAACCTGGAGGAGTCTAATTAAAAAGTAGGCCAATATCCTTAACAAACTTAGATGCAAAAATCTTCAACAAAATATCAGCAAACTGTATCCAGCAGCACATCAAAAAGCTAATTTACCATGATCAAGTAAGCTTGATCCTTGGGATGCAAGGGTGGTTCAACATATGCAAATCAATAAATGTGATTCATCACATAAATGGAACTAAATACAAAGCCACATGATTACCTCAATAGATGCAGAAAATGCTTTTGATAAAATTCAACATCCCATCATGTTAAAAACCCTCAATAAACTAGACATTGAAGAAACATAATTCAAAATAATAAAAACCATCTATGACAAATCCACAGCCAACATAATACTGAATAGGCAAAAGCTGGAAGTACTCCCTTTAAAAACAGGAAGAAGACAAGGATCCCCTCTCTCACCACTCATACTTAACACAATATTGGAAGTCCTGGCCTGAGCAATCATACAAGAGAGAGAAATAAAATGCATCCAAATGAAAAGTGAAGAAGTCAAACTCTCCCTGTTTTTGGATGACATGATTATATATCTAGAAAATCCCCCAAACCTCACAGTCTCTGCCTAAAAGCTCCTTAAGCTGATAAGCAACTGCAGTAAAGTTTTGGGATACAAAATCAATGTACAAAAATCAGTAACATTCCTATACACTAACAGCACCCAAGCTGAGAGCCAAATCAGGAACACAAGCACATTCATAATTGCAACAAAAAATAAAATATCTAAGAATGCAGGTATTCTAACAACTATATTCGAACATATTGGATAACCTAAAAAAACTGATAAATTTCTAGACACATGCAACATTTCAAAACTGAATTAGTTAAATTTCAGATTGAAAATCTAAATAGAACAGTAATAAATGACCAATGGAATCACTGATAAGAAACCGACTCATTAAAGAAAAGTCTAGGACCTGATGTCTTTATTTGTGAATTCTACTAAGCATTTAAAGAAAAACAAAAACCAATTATTCTCAAACTGTTAGAAATATTTGGAACACAGAGAATATTTTCAAACTAATTTTACCAATTCGATATTACCCTGATACCAAAGTTAACTAATGGCACTATAAGAAAAGTAAATTACAGGCTAATATCCCTGTTGAACATAAATGTAAAAATAGTACATAGTAGCAAACCAAATTTCATAGTATGTTAATTGACTCATACATTATGATCAAGTAGTATTTATTCTGTGATGCTAGGAATTTTTAACAAACACAAATCAATGAATGTGGTACACTACATTAAAGAATGAAAGACAAAAACCATGATAATTTCAATAGATGTAGCAAAGCAGCTGACAAACTCAATGTCCTTTCATGATAAAAACTCTCAGCAAATTAAGTATAGAAGAAATTTCACTCAACACAATAAGGGCCATGTATCACAAGGCCACGGCTAACATCGTACTGTAAGGTAAAAATTTGAAAGCTTTTTCTCTAAAACAAAGAGAAGACATGGATGCTTACTCTGGCCACTTGTGTTTAACATAGTACACAAATTCCCAATCAGAGCATCAAGGCAAGAAAAGAAAATACAAAGCATACACATTCAAAAGAAATAAGTAAAATTTTGTTGGCAGATGACATGATCATATATAGAAAGTCCTAAAGACTCCAGCAAAAATATCTGTTAAAACTAGTGAATGAATTCAGTGCAATTGCAGGATAAAAAAAAAAAAAAAAATCAACACATAAAAATCAACTGCAATTCTATACACTAAAATGAACTACCTGAAAAGGTGCCTAATGAAACAATGAGGAACTGAGTCTTTCAACCACAGTGAATTCAATTCTGCCAATAACCTGAATGAACAAGTAAACATATTCTTCCTTACTGCCTTTAGAAGACAGTCGACTTGCCAATATCTTGATTTGGGTATTGTGAGACTTTAAGCAGAGGAAATAGTTGAACCATGCTGTACCTGGACTTCTCTGACCTACATAAATGTGACATAATAAACTTGTGCTGCTTTAAACTGCTAAGTTTGCGATAATTTGTTACAATAGTAGTAGAAAGTTAATATATATAATGGACAGAAACCTCTATGAAGACAGGGGTTATATCTGCCTTTGCTCCTCAAAGTATCCCCAGTGACTAGCTCTGTGGCAGAAAGTAGTTGCATAGTCAAGTTTTGTTGCACTCAAGGGAACCATATAGGAGACAAGTAGAGTTCCTGGGTATTACTTGGAGGCAGGCAGACATTAGAAGAAAGAGTAACAGAAAAATGGAAATACGGGAGCACGTAGGCCAGTATAGTTAAATGTTTATGATTTTTCCAAGATTCCTCTCTTGTAGATGATTTTATTTAGAAAGATGGTGTACACACTGTTTGAAATGAAAAAAAAAAAAAAAAAAAAATAGCCTATGATACAATCGGCTGTGATATCTGCAAGAACTTAACTCTCTGTGACCTGAATCCAGAGAATTCTGGCAAGTTTAGACAATGCGACACAAGTGTTTATTTCACCAATGTCTCAGATTCCACTGTTTCTTTACAATAATTGCTTTACCCTCATTTAATTGTTATGTTGTACATGAGTATATTTAAGGTACAGATCGAAGCTCCCTGCAAAATGCCTTGAATCATCAGCTTCAATAGCTGTATAGACCATGTAATCATACAAATAAAATCCCAAAGCCTATTCAGCTTACTCAGAAAAAAAACTGCTCTAAATACATTCAATGCTTCTGTATTCAAATAGTTAATTTGCACTATGTTCTGTTAAAGAAAAGAAAAACTGTCACCCTGTCATTTTAGAGTCTGACACTAAGCTTGTCAAAAGAGACAGCTGTTAAACTGAATTACTGTTGACATGCAGAGAAACGGCCCTTGCCAGATGTAAAAGACATCTGCGGCAATGAAGTGGTACAGGATGGCTTTTCAAATGTGGTCACACTGGTATTTGAATAGCATGTCTATGGCATGAAAACATGGCCTTGACTCAGTCTGTTTAAGGTAGCGAACCGAAGCCAATGAGAAGCACAAAGAAATTTCACTCTCTGTTGCTATATCCATAACTTATGCCTGGATATGAAAACAATACAATAATGAAGACTTCACACTCTTATCTTGTATACAGAAGCAGGGAGGCTTAAAGCATAGCAGAAAATAATTTGAGTTTTCCAGGTCCTTGACTATGTGTATAGGTGAGGTGCAAATTTATGAAGTAGATTATACCGAGAATTTATGAAAATAAGCCTTGTAATCTAGTAATACATGTTTCTGTGATAAGATACATATTAACAGAGGATAAGAGATGTTGGCCTCAAATATTTTAAGAGATCCACCATTTTCTAGTTGTGCAATATGTGCAAGTGATTTCATCACTCTGAGCTTCAGTTTCCTTATCTGAAATATTCTGTGTTACATATTCTGTGTAAATGGTGTTAAGCTGGTGAAGAGTTTGGTAGTTGAACTATTTTAACACTGCCTTTCAAGGATCCCAAGGATTGAAGAATTTGCAAATGGACAACACAGAAAATCTGTAATACAAATGAGCTGCATTGATAACCAAACAACAGAGGCAGTTCAACAAATATTTGCTAATTGCCTAATATGTCCCAGCTACTGCATTAAGTATTACTCAGAATACATGAAATGTCCCAAACATAAGCCCTTCTCTCTTAAGGAGCTCCTTGTAGTGGGGAGACAAACACAAACTTTAAAAAGTCTGTTGTGAGTAAGAATATGATAAGAGCTTTAACAGAGGCAGGAAACCCCCACATTTTTATGTATAAGAGAGAAAGATAAGCAAAAGTATATAGAGGAGTTAAGAAATCATCACATTATTAAAAACATATATTTTCATAGAACACTATGAAGAAATAAAGGAAGGTACAATTAATTTCTAAATGATGTTTCACAAATAATAGTTTGGAATTTAGGTATTAGACTATACAGCTCAATATATTATTTTTAAAATTCATTTTTATCAATGTTACTTTCAATGCTAAACCATAAATGTATACATTTATATGGTACAATGTGATGTTTTGATATATGTATACAACGTGAAATATTTAAATCAAACTAATTAACATATCCATCACTTCACTTACCTATTGTTGTTTTGGGTGAGATATTTGAACTTTACTAAGTTATTTTGTAATATACAATATATTATTATTGACTACAGTCATCCTGTTGTGTAACAAATCTCAAAACTTATTTCACTTTTTTAACAGAAATTTTAAACAACACATTCTTTTTATTAACTTTTGTTCTAACCATCTCTCACTTCCACTTCCAAAAGAACTATAGTCAATTTCAGACTAGACAGCAGAAAATCTGAGATTATTCATCCCTAGACACTAGGATTAACTGAGCAGTTAAGTTGAATACATATCTGATCTTTCTTTTTTATAATTGGTGATAGCAAATATCTACTGGCTTGGAATAGACAGGAATAGACAAGAAACCATTTCAGAAAGAGAAAGGTGATTCTACTGCTGCATTAGATACTATTATTCACTATTTATTGGGCTAGTTGCTTTACATTATCTCAGTCAACAGGCATTTTAATGCTTTGGGGAGATATTTACTATTACAATATGTCAGATAAGGAAACTGAAGCACAGAGTGATGAAATCACTTGCACATACTGCACAGCTAGCAAACGGTGGATCTCTTGAAATATTTGAGGCCAAAGCCTCTTATCCTCCATTGCTTAAAACTGATTTTTCATGCTCTGGAGTAGATGCTAGATAAGTTTGCGGAAATATCTGTAACTCCAATTTAAAATTGCCTTTATTCCCCATCTAGTTAACTACTACTCTCTACAACAACATATATTCTTAACTGGCCCAAAATTTCTTGGTGAATCATTTGGTTTGGCGACCTGTGAACTATAAGAGAGGTGGACAGAAATATTCAAAGACTTTAATTAAACCAGAAAGACTTGCAAGGACCAGATTCTTATAGTTCACGTCCATTTCACTGTCAAAAAACTTAAAAGTGTAAGAAATTTGGTGCTGTGTATAATCTTCAATATTAAATTTATAGTAGCCACTTTTAAAAGACTCCCAATTTTTTCACTCTCATAAATGTTATCTTTGGGTTTAAAGGACTGATATTATATATATCACAAATATCTAACTTGATACTGACATAGTGGGTTTCAGATCACAGGATGAAGAGTGACAAATTGGGCTAGAAAGTTGGTCACATTAACCATATTTTAGTATACAATTCAGTGGCATTAATTACATCCACAATAGTAGACAACCATTACTACTAAATTTTTTTTTTTAAGTGTAAGGGTAATTTTCTTTTTTTAAAAAATTATACTTTAAGTTCTAGGGTATATGCTCACAACGTGCAGGTTTGTTACATATGTATACATGTGCCATCTTGGTGTACTGCACCCATTAACTCGTCATTTACATTAGGTATGTCTCCTAATGTTGTACCTCCCCTCCCCCCTCCCCACAATAGGACCCGGTGTGTGATGATCCCCTTCCTGTGTCCCAGTGATCTCATTGTTCAATTCCCACCTATTAGTGAGAATGTGCAGTATTTATTTTTCTGTTCTTGCGATAGTTTGCTGAGAATGATGGTTTCCAGCTGCATCCATATCCCTACAAAGGACACAAACTCATCCTTTTTTATGGCTGCATAGTATTCCATGGCATATATGTGCCACATTTTCTTAATCCAGTCTGTCACTGATGGACATTTGGGTTGATTCCAAGCCTTTGCTATTGTGAATAGTGCCACAATAAATATACATGTGAATCTGTCTTTATAGCAGCATGACTTATAATCCTTTGGGTATATCCCCAGTAATGGGATGGTTGGGTCAAATGGCATTTCTAGTTCTAGACCCTTGAGGAATCGCCATACTGTTTTCCACAATGGTCGAACTAGTTTACAATCTCACCAACAGTGTAAAAGTGTCCCTATTTCTTCACATTCTCTCCAGCACCTGTTGTTTTCTGACTTTTTAATGATTGCCATTCTAACTGGTGTGAGATGGTATCTCATTGTGGTTTTGATTTGCATTTCTCTGATGGCGAGTGATGATCACCATTTTTTTATGTGTCTGTTGGTTATTTGAATGTCTTCTTTTGAGAAGTGTCTCTTCATATCCTTTGCTCACTTTCTGATGGGGTTGTTTGTTTTTTTCTTGTAAATTTGATTGAGTTCTTTATAGGTTCTGGATATAAGCCATTTCTCAGATGAGTAGATTGCAAAAACTTTCTGCCATTCTGTAGGTTGCCTGTTCACTCTGATGGTACTTTCTTTTGCTGTACAGAAGATCTTTAGTTTAATTAGATCCCATTTGTCAATGTTGGCTTTTGTTCCCCTTCCTTTTGGTGTTTTAGACATGAAGTCTTTGTCCATGCCTATTTCCTTAATGGTATTATCTAGGCTTCCTTCTAGAGTTTTTATGGTTTTAGGCCTAACATTTAAGTCTCTAATCCGTCTTGAATAAATTTTCATATAAGGAGTAAGGAAAGGATCTAGTTTCAGCTTTCTACTTATGGCTAGCCAATTTTCCCAGCACAATTTATTAAATAGGGAATCCTTTCCCCATTTCTTGTTTTTCTCAGGATTGTCAAAGATCAGATGGCTGCAGATGTGTGGTATTATTTCTGAGGGCTCTGTTCTATTCCATTGGTCTATATCTCTGTTTTGGTACCACTACCATGCTGTTTTGGTTACTGTAGCCTTGTAGTGTAGTTTGAAGTCGGGTAGCATGAAGTGTCCAGCTTTGTTCTTTTGGCTTTGGATTGTCTTGGCAATGCGGGGTCTTTTTTGGTTCCATATGAACTTTAAAGCAGTTTTTTTTCCAATTCTGTGAAGAAACTCATTGGTAGCTTAATGGGGATGGCACTGAATCTATAAATTACCTTGGACAGTATGGCCATTTTCCCAATATTGATTCTTCCTATCCATGAGCATAGTATGTTCTTCCATTGGTTTGTATCCTCTTTTATTTCATTGAGCAGTGGTTTGTAGTTCTCCTTGAAGAGGCCCTTTACATCCCTTGTAAGTTGGATTCCTAGGTATTTCATTCTCTTTGAAGCTATTGTGAATGGGAGTTCATTATTGATTTGGCTCTCTGTTTGTTTGTTACTGGTGTATAAAATGCTTGTGATTTTTGCACATTCATTTTGTATCCTGAGACTTTGCTGAAGTTGCTTATCAGCTTAAGGAGATTTTGGGCTGTGACGATGGGGTTTTCTAAATATACAATCATGTCATCTGCAAACAGAGACAATTTGACTTCTTCTTTTCCTAACTGAATACCCTTTATTTCTTTCTCTTGCCTGATTGCCCTAGCCAGAACTTCCTCTACTATGTTGAATAGGAGTGGTCAGAGAGGGCATCCCTGTCTTGTGCCAATTTTCAAAGGGAATTTTTCCAGTTTTTGCCCATTCTGTATGATATTGGCTATGGGTTTGTCGTAAATAACTCTTATTATTTTGAGATACATGCCACCAATACTGAATTTATTGAGAGTTTTTAGCATGAAGGGTTGTTGAATTTTGTCAAAGGCCTTTTCTGCATCTACTGAGATAATCATGTGTTTTTTGTCTTTGGTTCTGTTTATATGTTGGATTATGTTTATTGATTTGCGTTTGTTGAACCAGCCTTGCATCCCAGGGATGAAGCCCCCTTGATCATGATGGACAACGTTTTTGATATGCTGCTGGTTTCGATTTGTCAGTATTTTATTGAGGAGTTTTTCGTCGACTTTCATTGGGAATATTGGTCTAAAATTCTCTTTTTTTGTTGTTTCTCTGTCAGTCTTTGGTATCAGGATGATGTTGTCCTCGTAAAATGAGTTAGGGAGGATTCCTTCTTTTTCTTTTGATTGGAATAGCTTCAGAAGGAATGGTATGAACTCCTCTTTGTACCTCTGGTAGAATTTGGCTGTGAATCCGCCTGGTCCTGGACTTTCTTTGGTTGGTGGGCTATTAATTATTGCCTCAATTTCAGAGCCTGTTATTGGTCTATTCAGGGATTCAATTTCTTCCTGGTTTAGTCTTGGGAGAATGTAAGTGTCCTGGAAGTTATCCATTTCTTCTAGGTTCTAGTTTATTTGCATAGAGGTGTTTATACTATTCTCTGATGGTAGTTTATATTCCTGTGGGGTCGGTGGTGATATCCCCTTTATTATTTTTTATTGTGTCTATTTGATACTTCTCTTTTTTCTTCTTTATTGCTCTTGCTAGCGGTCTATCAATTTTGTTGATCTTTTCAATAAACCAGCTCTTGGATTCGTTTGTTTTCTGAAGGGTTTTTTGTGTCTCTATCTGTTTCAGTTTTGCTCTGATCTTAGTTATTTCTTGCCTTCTGCTAGCTTTTGAATGTGTTTGCTCTTGCTTCTCTAGTTCCTTTAATTGTGATGTTAGGGTGTCACTTTTAGTTCTTTCCAGCTTTCTCTTGTGGGAATTTAGTGCTATAAATTTCCCTCTACACACTGCTTGAAATGTGTCCCAGAGATTCTGGTATGTTGTATCTTTGTTCTCATTGGTTTCAAAGAATAACTTTATTTCTGCCTTCATTTCGTTATGTACCCAGTAGTCATTCAGGAGCAGGTTGTTCAGTTTCCATGTAGTTGAGCTGTTTTGAGTGAGTTTCTTAGTCCTGAATTCTAGTTTGATTGCCTTGTGGTGTGAGAGACAGCTTATTATAACTTCTGCACTTTTGTATTTGCTGAGGAGTGCTTTACTTCCAACCATGTGGTCAATTTTGGAATAAGTGCAATGTGGTGCTGGGAAGTATGTATATTCTGTTGATTTGGGGTGGAGAGTTCTGTAGATGTCTATTAGGTCTGCTTGCTACAGAGTTGAGTTCAATTCCCAGATATCCTTGTTAGCTTTCTGTCTCATTGATCTGTCTATTGTTGACAGTGAGGTGTTAAAGTCTCCCCTTTGTTATTGTGTGGGAATCTAAGTCTGTTTGTAAGTCTCTAAGGACTTGCTTTATGAATCTGGGTGCTCCTGTATTGGGTGCATGTATATTCAGGATAGTTAGCTCTTCCTGATGAATTGATCCCTTTACCAATATGTAATGGCCTTCTTTGTCTCTTTTGATCTTTCATGGTTTAAAGTCTGTTTTATCAGAGACTAGGATTGCAACCCCTGCTTTTTTCTGTTTTCCTTTTGCTTGTTAGATCTTCCTCCATCCCTTTATTTTGAGCCTATGTGTATCTCTGCATGTGAGATGGGTCTCCTGAATACAGCAAACTGATGAGTCTTGACTCTTTATCCAGTTTGCCAGTCTGTGTCCTTTAATTGGACCATTTAGTCCATTTACATTTAAGGTTAATATTGTTACGTGTGAATTTGATCCTTTCATTATGATATTAGGTGGTTATTATGCTCGTTAGTTGATGCAGTTTCTTCCTAGCATCAATGGACTTTACATTTTGGCATGTTTTTGCAATGGCTGGTACCTGTTGTTCCATTCCATATTCAGTGCTTCTTTCAGGATCTCTTGTAGGGCAGGTCTGGTGGTGACAAAATCTCTAAGCATTTCCTTGTCTGTAAAGGATTTTATTTCTCCTTCACTTACAAAACTTAATTTGACTGGATATGAAATTCTGGGTTGAAAATTCTTTCCTTTCAGAATATTGAATATTGGCCCCACTCTCTTCTGGCTTGGAGGCTTTTTGCCAAGAGATCTGCTGTTAGTCTGATGGGCTTCCCTTTGTGGCTAACCCAACCTTTCTCTCTGGCTGCCGTTAACATTTTTTCCTTCTTTTCAACTTTGGTGAATCTGACAATTATCTGTCTTGGAGTTGCTCTTCTTGAGATGTATCTTTGTGGCGTTCTCTGTATTTCCTGAATTTGAGTGTTGGCCTGCCTTGCTAGTTTGGGGAAGTTCTCCTGGATGGTATCCGGCAAAGTGTTTTCCAATTTGATTCATTTCCCCCCCTCACTTTCAGGCACACCAATCAGATGTAGATTTGGTCTTTTCACATAATCCCATATTTCTTGGAGGCTTTGTTCATTTCTTTTTACTCTTTTTTCTTTACACTTCTCTTCTCGTTTCATTTCATTCATTTGATCTTCAATTGCTGATACTCTTTCTTCTGGTTGATCGAGTCGGTTACTGAAGCTTGTGCATTTGTCACATATTTCTCGTGTTATGGTTTTCCTCTCTATCAGTTCTTTTAAAGTCTTCTCTGCATTGATTATTTTAGTTATCCATTCTTCCATTATTTTTTCAAGGTTTTTAGTTTCGTTGCCCTAGTTACGTAGTTCCTACTTTAGCTCTGAGAAGTTTGATCAACTGAAGCCTTCTTCTCTCAACTAGTCAAAGGCATTCTGCATCCATCTTTATTCTGTTGCTGGCGATGAACCGTGTTACTTTGGAGGGGGAGATGCGCTCTGATTTTTTTAATTTCCAGCTTTTCTTTCCTGCTTTTTCCCCATCTTTGTGGTTTTATCTGCCTTTGGTCGTTCATGATGATGACATACTGATGGGATTTTGGTGTCAGTGTCTTTTCTGTTTGTTAGTTTTCCTTCTAACAGTCAGGACCCTCAGCTGTAGGTCTGTTGGAGTTTGCTTGAGGTCCACTCCAGACCTTGTTTTCCTGGGTATTAGCAGCAGATGCTGCAGAAGATAGAATATTGCTGAGCAGCGAGTGTTGCTGTCTGATTCTTGCTCTGGAAGCTTTGTCTCAGTGCTGTGTCCCACTGTGTGAGGTGTGAGATGTCAATCTGCACATAATGGGGGATGTCTCCCAGTTAGGCTACTCAGGGGTCAGGGACCCACTTGAGTAGGCAGTCTGTCCATTCTTAGATCTCAATCTCCATGCTGGGAGATCCACGGCTCTCTTCAAAGCTGTTAGACAGGGGCATTTACCTCTGCCAAGGTTTCTGCTGCTTTTTGTTTAGCTATGCCCTGTCCCCAGAGGAGGAATCTACAGAGACAGGCTGGCCTCCTTGAGCTGTGTTGGGCTCCACCCAATTCGAACATCCATGTGGCTTTGTTTAGGTACTTAAGCCTCAGCAATGGCAGGCGCCCCTCCTCCAACCTAGCTGCCGCCTTGCAGTTAGATCTCAGACTGCTGTATTAGCAATGAGGGAGGCTCTGTGGGCGTGGGACCCTCTGGACCAGGTGTGGGATATAATCTCCTGGTGTGTTATTTGCTAAGACCCTTGGTAAAGTGCAGTATTAGGGTGGGAGTTACCCAATTTTCCAAGTGTTGCGTGTCTCAATTTCCTTTGGCTAGGAAAAGGACTTCCCTTCCCCCTTGCTCTTCCCAGGTGAGGCAATGCCTCACCCTGCTTCACCTCTTGCTGGTCAGGCTGCAGCCTCGGACTACCACCAACTCTCCAACATGTCCAAGTGAGATGAACACGGTACCTCAGTTGAAAATGCAGAAATCACCCATCTTCTGTGTCACTCATGCTGGGAGCTGGAGGATGCAGCTGTTCCCATTCGGCCACATTAGGCGCCCCCCCACCCCCCACTCCCAACTAAATGTTTTCAAACAGAAACTCTGTACCCATTAAGCAAGAATTCTCATTCCTCCCTGATCCCAGTCCCAGTAGACTCTATTTTATTTTGTCTCTATGAATTTACTTAATTTAGGAACCTCATGTAAGTGAAATCATGCAATATTTGTCCTTTTGTGAATGACTTATTTCACATAACATGATATTTTTAATGTTCACCCCTGTTGTAGCATGTATCAAACTTCAGCTTTATGGCTGAATGATATTCCATTGGATGCATATACCATATTTTGTTTATACATTCATCTGTTGATAGATGCTTTAGTTTTTTTCCCACAATTTTTCTATTGTGAATAATGCTGCTGTGAATAACAGTGTTCAACTGTCTATTTGAAAGCTTAATTTCAATGTTTTTTGAGTTCATAACTAAATGAGGAATTGCTGAGTCATATGATAATTTTATAATTAACTTTGTGAGGAACTGTCAAATTGTTCTCCACAGCAGATGCCTCATTTTACATTCCCACCAGCACATTGCACAAGGTTTCCAATTTCTCCACATTTTCATCAACACTTACTTTCCACTTTCTTTTAAATTATAGTGATACACACACACACACACACACACACACACACACACACATACACACACACATATATATACACCCAATGGAATACTACTCAGCCATAAAAAGGAATGAAATAATGACATTCACAGCAACCTGGAAGAAATTGGACACGAATATGCTAAGTGAAATAATTCATGAATGGAAAATCAAGCATTGTATGTTCTCACTTATATGTGAGAGCTAAGCTATGAGGATGCAAAGGTGTAAGTATGATACATTAGACTTTAGGGACTTGGGGGAAAGGCTTGGGGGTGGTAAGAGATAAAAGACTACACATTGGGTACAGTGTATACCGCTCAGGTGATGGGTGCAGCAAAATCTCAGAAATCACCACCTAAAAACTTATTCATGTAACCAAACACCACCCATTCCCCAAAAATCTATTGAAAAATAAATAAATAAATTATAGTGATCCTAGTAGGTATGTAGTGATATCTAACTGTGGTTATAATTTGCATGTCTTTAAGGACTAATGATATTGAGATTTGTTTCATGGGCTTATTGGCCATTTGTGTATCTTCTTTGGAAAAAATTTTATTCAAGCCTTTTGTCCATTTTATTTGCTGTGTGTTTTGTCTTCTTTTTATTGAGTGGTAGTGGTGGTTGAATAGTCCTCAATATATTCTAGATATTAATCCCTTAGCAGATATATGATTTGCAAATATTTTTCCCATTCTGTAGATTGTATTTTCACTTCCTTTATTGTGATTTTGATTCACAAAATTTTCATAAGAAAATTCGTTTTTTTATTTTATTGCTTGTGCCTTTCATGTTATATTAAGGAAACCACTCTCAAAACCAATGTAATGCAGATTTTCCTCCTATGCTTTCTTTTAAATTTTCTAGGAATCCAATATTGAGTAGTAACTAATTTAGAGTTTTTCAATTCATTTTGAGTTCATTTTTGTATGTGATAAAAACTAAACTTCCATCATTCATATTTCAGTATACCCAGTTTTCCTAGCACTGTTTTTTTTGTTTTTTTTTTTTTGTTTTGTTTTGTTTTAATTATTTTATTTCCCAATATAATGGACCAGGTATTTTTGTCAAAAGTCATTTGACCATATATGTGAGGACTTTTTCTGGGTGTTCAGTTCTATTCCATTAGTCTATATGTCTGTACTTATGCCAGTTACACATGGTTTGGAGTACTATATCTACCTTTGTATATAAGTTTTGAAATCTAGAAGAGTGAGTCCTTAAACTTTGTTCTTTTATAAGACTGTTTTGGTTACTCGAGGTCCCTTTAGATTCCACATGGGCTTTAGGATGGGTTTTTACTTTTCTTCACAAAATGACAATGAGATTTTGATGAGGATTACATTCAGTCTCTAGATTACTCTAGGTAGTATTGATATCTTAACAATATTAAACCTTCAAATCATAAACACAAGGTGTCTTTCATGTTCTCTCTTTTTAATTTTTTCTCAGTAATATTTCATAATTTTTAATATGTAAACATTTTGCCTTCTTGGTTAAATTGATTCCCAAGTATTTTTGAAGCTATGGTTAATTGATTATTTTAAATTTATTTTTCAGATTACTT
Source organism: Piliocolobus tephrosceles (assembly GCF_002776525.5). Taxonomy (NCBI): domain Eukaryota; kingdom Metazoa; phylum Chordata; class Mammalia; order Primates; family Cercopithecidae; genus Piliocolobus; species Piliocolobus tephrosceles. The sequence goes on from NC_045445.1 coordinate 70,736,849, forward strand.
ATGCTTTTGTGTAGACATGAGGCTAATTTTTAATGTGTTGATTTTGTATGCTGCAATTTTGCTGGATTTCTTGATGAGTTCTAACAGTTTTTAGTGTACTTTTCAGGGCTTACTAGAAATGAGATCATGGCATCTAAAAATATAGTTTTACAATTATGTTCTAATTTGGGAAATTGCTGTTATTAATTTTACTGGTTTAATTACTCTGTCCAGAATTTCTAGTGTATATTAAATATAGTTGTGAAAACAAACATCCTTGTTTGGTTCCTCATCCTAACGGGAAATATTTCAGTCTTTCTCCACTAAGTATGATGTTAAATGTGGGCTTTTCATATACGGTTCTCATCATATTGTGAAAGGTTTTTTTTTTTTTTTTTTTTTTTTATTCCTAGTTTATAGAATGTATCATGAAAATGTGCTTGATTTAGTGAAGTGTATTTTCTGCATCAATTTATATAATCATTTTTTCTTCGATCTATGCCTATGATTCATTGTATGGTTTTTTGTTTGTTTTTTTTTTTTTTTGTTTTTGTTTTTTGTTTTTTAATTTCAACCACACTTAACTTTCCTGAGATAAACCCCACCAGATCATGGTGTATGATCATTTTAATATGATGTTAGGTTAGGTTTGCTAGTATTGTTTTCTCAGAATTTCTGCATATATATTTGTATTAATTGGGGGTTCTCCAGAGACACAGAAAAAAATATGAAAGATAGATAGATAGATAGATAGATAGATAGATAGATAGATAAAAGGCAATTAGTTAGGGGGATTAGCTTATGTAATTTTGAAGGCTGGAAAGTCCCAAGATAAACTGTCTGCAAGTTAAATAATTAAGAAAGCTGTTGATGTAACTCTCAGTCCAAAGGCTTCAGTCTTAAGGCCTGAGAAACTGAGGGGTTGCTACTACAGGTCCTGGAATTCAAAGGCCAGAGAACCTATGGTTCTGATGTTCAAAGGCAGGAGAAGAAGGGTGTCCCAGCTCCAAAATCCAGAAAGATCCTCTGTCTTTTTGTTCTATCCAGGCCCTCAGTCAATTTGATGGTGCCTGCCCACACTGGCTGAGAGTCTATCTTCTTTACTCAGTCCACAGATTTAAATGCCAGTTTCTTCTGGAAATATCATCACAGACAAAACCAGAAATAATACCTTATCACCTATTTGGAAATCTTTTAATTCAGTCAAGTTGATCACTGAAATTAACCCTCACAATGTTCATAAAAAACATTAGTATGTAGGGTTTTCTTTGTAATGTCTTTGTCCGGCTGTTTATCAAGGTAATGCTGACCTATAGAGTGAGTTAGAAAGCATTATGTCTTTTTCTTTTTTTCTTTTTTATTTTTTATTATTTTTTTTTATTATACTTTAAGTTCTAGGGTACATGTGCATAATGTGCAGGTTTGTTACATATGCATATATGTGCCATGTTGGTGTGCTGCACCCATCAACTCGTCAGCACCCATCAATTCATCATTTATATCAGGTATAACTCCCCAATGCAATCCCTCCCCCCTCCCCCCTCCCCATGATAGGCCCCAGTGTGTGATGTTCCCCTTCCCGAGTCCAAGTGAGCTCATTGTTCAGTTCCCACCTATGAGTGAGAACATGCGGTGTTTGGTTTTCTCTTCTTGTGATAGTTTGCTGAGAATGATGGTTTCCAGCTGCATCCATGTCCCTACAAAGGACACAAACTCATCCTTTTTATGGCTGCATAGTATTCCATGGTGTATATGTGCCACATTTTCTTAATCCAGTCTGTCACTGATGGACATTTGGGTTGATTCCAAGTCTTTGCTATTGTGAATAGTGCCGCAATAAACATACGTGTGCATGTGTCTTTGTAGTAGCATAATTTATAATCCTTTGGGTATATACCCAGTAGTGGGATGGCTGGGTCATATGGTACATCTAGTTCTAGATCTTTGAGGAATTGCCATACTGTTTTCCATAATGGTTGAACTAGTTTACAATCCCACCAACAGTGTAAACGTGTTCCTATTTCTCCACATCCTCTCCAACACCTGTTGTTTCCTGATTTTTTAATGATTGCCATTCTAACTGGTGTGAAATGGTATCTCATTGTGGTTTTGATTTGCATTTCTCTGATGGCCAGTGATGATGAGCATTTTTTCATGTGTCTGTTGGCTGTATGAATGTCTTCTTTTGAGAAATGTCTGTTCATATCCTTTCCCCACTTTTGGATGGGGTTGTTTGTTTTTTTCTTGTATATTTGTTTGAGTTCTTTGTAGATTCTGGAAATTAGCCCTTTTTCTATATACATTTTTTTTTGTAAAGTTTGAAAATAATTAGTTTGCATTTTTTAAACATCTTTGGTAAAATTTAATAATGAATCCTTCTGGTACTGGGTTTTTTTTTGGGGGGGGGAGATTTTTTATTATGGATTAAATTTACTTATTTATTTTAGGTCTATTCAGGAATTTGTACTCCTTCCTGCATCATCTTTGGTATTTTCTGCATTCTCAGAATTTGTCCATTTTATCTATCTATACAACTTAGTGACATATAGTTAGTTATTCACAGTAATATTTTATAAATGATTTTATTTCAATAATGTCAGTAGTAATGTTTATTATTTATTTCTGAATTAAGTAATTTTGCCCTTATTCAATCAAGGTAAAGGTTTTGCAATTTTGTTGTTTTTTTTTCCAATAAACCATTCTTGGGCTGTATTGATTTTCTATATGATTATTTTTTCTTTATTTTGTATATTCGTGTTCAAAGTACTTAGAATTTTTTTCCTTCTGCTACTTTTGGCATTAGCTTTCCATTTTCTGGTATCTCAAAGTGTACAGTTAGATTATTTATTTTAAATATTTACTCTTTTTAATAAATTCATTTACAAATATAAGTTTCCATTTTAGCACTACTTTTGCTGCATTCCATGAGTTTTAATATGTTGTGTTTTCATTTTCATTTGTATTGAAGCATTCTCTCATTTACCACAACATTTTTTTTGACCTCTTAGCTAACTGAGGTTATGTGTTTGACTTTCCATATATCTGTGATATTTCAAGTTTTCCTTCTGCAATTGACTTCTGGTGTTTTTCACTGTCATAAGAAAAAAATATTTTGTATAATTTCGGTTTTGAAGTTTAAGACTTGTGGCCTCACACATGATCTGTTCTTAAGGGTAGTCTTTGTGTACTTGAGAAGAAAATATATTCTACTGTTATTCAGTGAATTGTTCCTATATATTTATTAGATTTATATTTTTGGAGTTTTTTTCACTTCATCTGCTTTCTTTTTTATTATTATTATACTGAAAGTCATAGGGTACATGTGCACAATGTGCAGGTGTGTTACATATGTATACTTGTGCCGTGTTGGTGTGCTGCACCCGTCAACTCGTCAGCACCCATCAACTCATCATTTACATCAGGTATAACTCCCAATGTCATCCCTCCTCCCTCCCCGTGCCCCATAATAGGCCCAGTGTGTGATGTTCCCCTTCCTGAGTCTAAGTGATCTCATTGTACAGTTCCCACCTATGAGTGAGAACATGCGGTGTTTGGTTTCCTGTTCTTGTGATACTTTGCTCAGAATGATGGTTTCCAGCTACATCCATGTCCCTACAAAGGACATGAACTCATCCTTTTTTATGGCTGCATAGTATTCCATGGTGTATATCTGCCACATTTTCTTAAACCAGACTGTCACTGATGGACATTTGGGTTGATTCCAAGTCTTTGCTATTGTGAATAGTGCTGCAATAAACATATATGTGCATGTGACTTTATAGCAGCGTGATTTATAATCCTTTGGGTATATACCCAGTAATGGAATGACTGGGTCATATGGTATTTCTAGTTCTAGATCCTTGAGGAATCGCCATACTGTTTCCCACAATGGTTGAACTAGTTTACAATCCCACCAACAGTGTAAAAGTGTTCCTATTTCTCCACATCCTCTCCAACACCTGTTGTTTCCTGATTTTTTAATGATTGCCATTCTAACTGGTGTGAGATGATATCTCATTGTGGTTTTGATTTGCATTTCTCTGATGGCCAGTGATGATGAACATTTTTTCAGGTATCTGTTGGCTGTATACAAGTCTTCTTTTGAGAAATGTCTGTTCATATACTTTGCCCACTTTTTGATGGGGTTCTTGTTTTTTTCTTGTGAATTTGCTTGAGTTCTTTGTAGGTTCTGGATATTAGTCATTTGTCCGATGAGTAGATTGCAAAAATTTTCTCCCATTCTGTAGGTTGCCTGTTCACTCTGATGGTAGTTTCTTTTGCTATGCAGAAGCTCTTTAGTTTAATTAGATCCCATTTGTCAATTTTGGCTTTCGTTGCCATTGTTTTTTGTGTTTTAGACATGAGGTCCTTGTTGATGCCTATGTCCTGAATGGTATTACCTAAGTTTTCTTCTAGGGTTTTTATGGTTTTACGTCTAAGATTTAAGTCTTTAATGAATCTTGAATTAATTTTTGTATAAAGAGTAAGGAAAGGATCCCGTTTTAGCTTTGTAGTTATGGCTAGCCAATTTTCCCAGCACCATTTACTAAATAGGGAATCCTTTCCCCATTTCTTGTTTTTCTCAGTTTGTCAAAGATCAGATGGCTGTAGTTCTGTGGTGTTATTTCTGAGGGCTCTGTTCTGTTACGTTGGTCTATATCTCTGCTTTGATAACAGTACCATGCTCTTTTGTTTACTGTAGCCTTGTAGTATAGTTTGAAGTCAGGTAGTGTGATGATTCCAGCTTTGTTCTTTTGACTTAGGATTGCCTTGGCAATGCGGGCTCTTTTTTGGTCCTATGTGAACTTTAAAGCAGTTTTTTCCAATTCTGTGAAGAAACTCATTGGTAGCTTGATGGGAATGGCATTGAATCTATAAATTACCTTGGACAGTATGGCCATTTTCACGATATTGATTCTTCCTATCCATGGGCATGGTATGTACTTCCACTGATTTGTGTCCTTTTTTATTTCACTGAGCAGTGGTTTGTAGTTCTCCTTTAAGAGGTCCTTTACATCCCTCTTAAGCTGGATTCCTAGGTATTTTATTCTCTTTGAAGCAATTCTGAATGGAAGTTCATTCATGATTTGGCTCTCTGTTTGTCTGTTACTGGTGTATAAAAATGCTTGTGATTTTTGCACATGAGTTTTGTATCCTGAGACTTTGCTGAAGTTTCTTATCAGCTTAAGGAGATTTTGGGCTGAGATGATGGGGTTTTCTAAGTATACAGTCATGTCATCTGCAAACAGGGACAATTTGACTTCTTCTTTTCCTAACTGGATACCCTTGATTTCTTTCTCTTGCCTGATTGCCCTAGCCAGAACTTCCTACACTATGTTGAATAGGAGTGGTGAGAGAGGGCATCCCTGTCTTGTGCCAGTTTTCAAAGGGAATTTATCCAGTTTTTGCCCATTCAGTATGATATTGGTTGTGGGTTTATCATAAATAACTCTTATTTTTGTGATATACATTCCATCAATACCGAATTTATTGGAGTTTTTAACATGAAGGGGTGTTGATTTTTTCAAAAGCCTTTTCGGAATCTATAGAGATAATCATGTGTTTTTGTCTTTGGTTCTGTTTATATGCTGGATTATGTTTATTGATTTGCATATGTTGAACCAGCCTTGCATCCCAGGGATGAAGCCCACTTGATCATGATGAATAAACTTTTCGATGTGCTGCTGGATTCGATTTCAGGATTTTATTGAAGATTTTTGCATGGATGTTCATCATGGATATTGGTCTAAAATTCTCTTTTTTTGTAGTGTCTCTGCAAGATTTTCATATCAGGATGATGTTGGCCTCATAAAATGAGTTAGGAAGGATTTGCTCTTTTTCTATTGATTGGAATAGTTTCAGAAGGAATGGTACCACCTCATCCTTGTACCGCCAGTAGAATTCGACTGTGAATCTGCCTGATCCTGGACTTTTTTTGGTTGATAGGCTATTAATTATTGCCTCAATTTCAGAGCCTGTTATTGGTCTATTCAGGGATTCAACTTCTTCCTAGTTTAGTCTTCGGAGAGTGTAAGTGTCCAGGAAATTATCTATTTCTTCTAGGTTTTCTATTTTATTTGCATAGAAGTTTTTATAGTATTCTCTGATGGTAGTTTGTATTTCTGTGGGGTGGATGGTGATATCCCCTTTATCATTTTTTATAGCATCTATTTGATTCTTCTCTCTTTTCTTCTTTATTGCTCTTGCTAGTGGTCTATCGATTTTGTTGATCTTTTCAAAAAGCCAACTCCTGGATTCATTGAGTTTTTGGAGGGTTTTTGTGTCTCTATCTCCTTCAGTTCTGCTCTGATCTTAGTTATTTCTTGCCTTCTGCTAGCTTTTGAATGTGTTTGCTCTTGTTTCTCTAGTTATTTTTATTGTGGTGTTAGGGTGTCAATTGTAGATCTTTCCAGCTTTCTCTTGTGGGCATTTAGTGCTATAAATTTCCCTCTACACACTGCTTTAAATTTGTCCCTGGTATGTTGTATCTTTGTTCTCATTGGTTTCAAAGAAGCTCTTTATTTCTGCCTTCATTTCGTTATGTACCCAGTAGTCATTCAGGATCAGGTTGTTCAGTTTCCATGTAGTTGAGCCGTTTTGAGTGAGTTTCTTAGTCCTGAGTTCTAGTTTGATTGCCCTGTAGTTTGAGAGACAAATTGTTATAATTATTGTTCTTTTACATTTGCTGAGGAGTGCTTTACTTCCAATTATGTGGTCAATTTTGGAATAAGTGTGATGTGGTGCTGGGAAGTATGTATATTCTGTTGATTTGGGGTGGAGAGTTCTGTAGATGTCTATTAGGTCTGCTTGGTGCAGAGTTGAGTTCAATTCCTGGATGTCCTTGTTAACTGTCTCTCTCATTGATCTGTGTAATGTTGACAGTGGGGTGTTGAAATCTCCCATTATTATTGTGTGGGAGTCTAAGTCTCTTTGTAAGTCTCTAAGGACTTGTTTTATGAATCTGGGTGCTCCTGTATTTGGTGCATATATATTTAGGATAGTTAGCTCTTCCTATTGAATTGATCCCTTTACCATTATGTTATGACCTAATTTGTCTCTTTTGAACTTTGATGGTTCAAAGTCTGTTTTATCAGAGACTAGGATTGCAAGCCCTGCTTTTTTTTGTTCTCCATTTGCTTGGTAGATCATCCTCCATCCCTTTATTTTGAGCCTATGTGTGTCTCTGCATGTGAGATGGGTCTCCTGAATACAGCAAACTGATGGGTCTTGACTCTTTATCCAGTTTGCCAGTCTGTGTCCTTTAATTGGACCATTTATTCCATTTACATTTAAGTTTAATATTGTTATGTGTGAACTTGATCTTGTCATTGGGATATTTATTGGTTATTTTGCTCATTAGTTGATGTAATTTCTTCCTAGCATCGATGGTCTTCACATTTTGGCATGTTTTTGCAATGGCTGGTACTGGTTGCTGCTTTCCATGTTTAGTGCTTCCTTCAGGATCTCTTGTAGGGCAAGCCTGATGGTGACAAAAATCTCTAAGCACTTGCTTGTCTGTAATGGGTATTATTTCTCTTTCACTGATGAAACTTAGTTTGGCTGGATATGAAATTCTGGGTTGAAAATTCTTTTTTTTAAGAATGTTGAATATCTCTCTTTTCTTTTAGAGAGCCCCCACTCTCTTCTGGCTTGGAGAGTTTCTGCTGAGAGATCTGCTGTTAGTTTGATGGACTTCCCTTTGTGGCTAACCCTACCTTTTTCTCTGGCTGCCCTTAACAGTTCTTCCTTCATTTCAACTTTGGTGAAACTGACAATTATGTGTCTTGGAGTTGCTCTTCTCGAGGAGTATCTTTATGGCATTCTCTGTATTTCCTGAATTTGAATGTTGGCCTGTCTTACTAGGTTGGGGAAGTTCTCCTGGATGATATCCTGAAGAGCGTTTTGCAACTTGGTTCCATTTTCCCCCTCACTTTCAGGCACACCACTCAGACGTAGATTTGGTCTTTTCACATAATCCCATATTTCTTGGAGGCTTTGTTCATTTCTTTTTCCTTTTTTTTCTCTACACTTCTCTTCTCGCTTCATTTAATTCATTTGATCTTCAATCAGTCATAGTCTTTCTTCTGGTTGATCGAGTCAGTTACTGAAGCTTGTGCATTTGTCACGTGTCTCTCGTGTCATGGTTTTTATCTCTGTCAGTTCATTTATGGCCTTCTCTGCATTGATTATTCTAGTTATCCATTCTTCCATTCTTTTCAAGATTTTTAGCTTCTTTGCACTGGGTATGTAGTTCTTCCTTTAGCCCTGAAAAGTTTGATCAACTGAAGCCTTCTTCTCTCAACTTGTCAAAGTCATTCTCCATCCAGCTTTGATCCGTTGCTGGCGATGAGCTGCGTTCCTTTGGAGGGGGAGATGCTCTCTGATTTTTTGAATTTCCAGCTTTTCTTTCCTGCTTTTTCCCCATCTTTGTGGTTTTATCTGCCTTTGGTTTTTGATGCCAGTGACGTACTGATGGGGTTTTTGTGTGGGTGTCTTTTCTGTTTATTAGTTTTCCTTCTAACAGTCAGGACCCTCAGCTGTAGGTCTGTTGGAGATTGTTAGAGGTCCACTCCAGATCCTGTTTTCTTGGGTATCAGCAACAGAGTCTGCAGAAGATAGAATATTGCTTAACAGCAATTGCTGCTGTCTGATTCTTCCTCTGTAAGCTTCGTCTCAGGGGTGTACCCCACCTTGTGAGGTGTGAGGTGTCAGTCTGCACCTAGTGGGTATGTGTCCCAATTAGGCTACTCAGGGACCGGGGACCCACTTGAGCAGACGTGTGTCCGTTATCAGATCTCAAACTCCGTGCTGGGAGATCCACTGCTCTCTTCAAAGCTGTCAGACAGCTGTCAGACTCCACTCAGAGGTGGAGTCTACAGAGTCAGGCAGGCGTCCTTCAGCTGCAGTGGGCTCCTCCCAGTTTGAGCTTCTGGGAGGCTTTGTTTACCTACTTAAGCCTCAGCAATGGAGGACGCCCCTCCCCCAGCCTCGCTGCCACCCTGCACTTAGATCTCAGGCTGCTGTGCTAACCAGGAGGAAGGCTCCATGGGCGTGGGACTCTCCAGGCCAGGTGTGGGTTATTATCTCCTGTGTACCATTTGCTAAGACTCTCGGTAAAGCGCAGTGTTAGAGTGGGAGTTACCTGATTTTCCAGGTGTTGTGTGTCTCAGTTTCCCTTGGCTAGGAAAAGTGATTCCCTTCCCCCTTGTGCTTCCCAGGTGAAGTGATGCCTCCTCCTGTTTCAGTTCTGGGTGGTTGGGCTGCACCAGCTGACCGGCACCAATTGTCCGGCACTCCCCAGTGAGATGAACCCGGTACCTCAGTTGAAAATGCAGAAATCACCCGTCTTCTGTGTCACTCACGCTGGGAGCTGAAGGCTGCAGCTGTTCTTATTCGGCCGTCTTGCTCCCAACTCCACTTCCTCTGCTTTCTTATGGATCAGTTGTCTTGTTGTTCATTCTATCATCTTGTTGCTCATTCAATCGAGCTATAGTAATCTCGAACACTCTAGAACTATTTCTTTAATTCTTTTCATTAATGCTGCACATATTTGAGGAATCTCTTGTAAAGTGCATATCTATTTATAATTGTTATATCTTCTTGATGAATTGAAAAATTTATCAATATACAATGTCCTTTGTCTTGTTTGACCTTTTATGACTTAAAAAAATCTATTTTGTCTGATAATCTTTCATCTTTCAGACTATCACTGATCCAGAAATTGTGTGAGGCAAGAGAAAACATACCATCACAAAACTTTTAAAGTTACTTTTTTTTAACTTGGCTTTTCTTGGTGGCTATAAATCTTTGACTGTTTTTCATATTTATGATAGTTGGATATGACCAGTTTCTGGTTATTTTTTGATGTTTCTGTAAAGAAACAAAAGTTTGAAGGTTACTACTCCACTAATTCCTGTTGTCATTTCATATTGTGTTAATTTTTAGTCTTACTTTTCTCTTCATAGGATTTTTTTGAGACAGAGTTTCACTCTGCTTTCAGATTCTCCTTTTGCTTTATGTCTTTCAAAAAATTGACAATGCTGTGTCTCTGTATGGATCTTTTTGAGTTTAATCTGCTTGGAATTTGTTGGGCTATTTTATATGTAGTTTATGCCTTTCATTAAGTTTTCTGAATTTATCAACTATTACTTCTTCATATACCCCGTCTTCCTCTTTATTTTTCTGTTGTCCTTCTGAGACTTCCATAATGTATATGCTGGTTTGATTGATGGTGTGCTACAAGTACTTTAGACTCTGTTCTTTCTGTCCCTCAGATTTAAAAAAATCATTTGACCTAATCATTATATATGCTGATCCTTTCTTCTGCCTACTCAAATTTGTTTCTAGAATTATCTAGTGATTTTTTTTTCATTTTGATTATTGTACTTTTCAGCTCCAGAGTTTTTATTTATTTCTGTAATTTTTATCTCTTAAATAATAACCTAATTTTGATCTTGCATAGTTTTATTTGTTTCTAATCACCACAAAACTTTTAAAGTTACCTTTTTTGATTTGGCTTTTTTTTTTTTTTTTTTTTTTTTTTTTTTTTTTTTTTTTTTTTTTTTGAGACAGAGTCTCACTGTGTTGCACAGTCTGGAGTGCAGTGGCTGGATATCAGCTCACTGCAAGCTCCACCTCCCAGGTTTGCACCATTCTCCTGCCTCAGCCTCCTGAGTAGCTGGGACTATAGGTGCCCACCAACTCACCCGGCTAGTTTTTTGTAATTTTTAGTAGAGACGGGATTTCACAGTGTTAGCTAGGATGGTCTCGATCTCCTGACCTCGTGATCCACCCGTCTCGGCCTCCCAAAGTGCTGGGATTACAGGCTTGAGCCATCACACCCGGCGATTTGGTTTTTCTTTGTGGCTATAAACCTTTGACTCTTTTTCATATTTCTGATACTTGAATATGACAGTTTCTGGTTATTTTTTGATGTTTCTGTAAAGAAATGGGAGTTTGAAGGTGACTCCACCCATTCATGTTGTCACTTCATACTGTGTTGATTTTTTGTCTTTTTTTTCTCTTTATAGAACTCTTATTTTTTCTTAAGACACAGTCTCATTCTGTTGCCCAGGCTGGAGTGCAGTGGCATGATCTCAGTACACTGCAATCTCTGCCTCCCGGGTTCCTGCAATTCTCATGCCTCTGTGATCTGAGTAACTTGGATTAGAGACATGGAGCACCAGCCCAACTAATTGTTGTATTATATGAGGAAAAAAAGGAGGAACTGCAAACTAAAATTAAAACACTGTGTGTTTTGCCACATAGTTACCTTACAGATGACTTAGTTTTTCATATAGCTTTAAGTTATTGTTCAGTGTCCTTTTATTTCAGCCTGAAGGACTTCAATTAGTATTCTTGTAGTTCTTGTCTTACAGAAACAACCTCCCTCAGCTTTTGTTTATCTGGGAATGTCTTAATTTCTCCTTCATGCTTAAAAGAGTATTTTTGCCAGATATAGAATTAATCATTGATTGTTTGGGCTTATTTTTTGGCATGTGAAATGTATCATTTCACTGCATCCTGGATACCATTGTTGCTGATGATAAATCAGCTGTGCATCTTACTGAGAATCCTTTGCAAGAGATCAGTCACTTCTTGCTCTGTCACCCTAGGCTGGAGTTCCGTGGTATGATCTCAGCTCACTGCAACATTTGCCTCCCAGGTCCAAGTGATTCTTCTGCCTCAGTCTCCCAAGTAGCTGAGATTGGGCATGTACCACCAGCCCAACTAATTTTTGTATTTTTAGTAGAAATAGTGTTTCCCCATGTAGGCCAGGTTGGTCTCAAATTCCTGGCCTCAAATGATCTGCCCATCTCAACCTCTCAAAGTGCTGGGATTACAGGTGTGAGCCATGATGCCCAGGGAATTCCTACTGTCAGATATTATACTCATTTATTTTATGTCCTGATACTCAGTTGTCTGTTCATATTTAAGAATGATTTTGCCTTTTAATAAGTATTTAATGGTTTACCTTTGTTTCTGTGTGTATAGAATTGTGTCCATAATTGGCCTTTTTCCTTAATGTGAAGCTTGATTAGGGGTGCTTTGTACATTGGTAAGATGTGTTACTTTGCAAGGTTTCATTTTGGGTGCATTTGTGTGGAGTCTTACCAGTACATTGTGGAGTAGATTGTGGGAGTCCTTCAAGTGACAGAATGAGGGTATCTTTATTCAACTATATCATATTCCACATTTGGAACCCAAGTCCTTTGCAGTCAGTTTATTCACTTTCTTTATTAAATAAACCTAAGGGGATTTTGCCTGCTGGTAACTACCAAGTTTCCTATCATTCTCGAAGGGGTGTGTGTAGGCGGGGTGCATGGAAAGGTACTAATTAGTGATGTTTCCCTGTTTTCAGCCTTATATCTTTCCTGTGTTCTGTACTTGCCTGCAACTTCTCTGGCATTCCTCTTGAAATATTGGATCATTTCTCCACACTGTGTACATGCTCTGCTCTACCTATCCTGTTAATATGCTCTCATTAACTTTCTATTTTATGTAATTATTTCTTTGTAATTTTTTATTTCCTGTCATTTCATAGGATTTTAAAGAGAAATGAAGAGTGAAAAATGTGCTCAGTCCACTCAGTGGAAATTAAAACATACCAAAATGATAGTATTTTGCGGGGTGATGTTTCTTGCCATCAAAACCGTGCTGAAAGAAATTTTCAGTTGTATATCACTTTGGAAAATAAAGAAATAAGAAGTAGGCTAGGAGCGGTGGCTCACACCTGTAATCCCAGCACTTTGGGAGGCTGAGGTGGGTGGATTATGAGGTCGAGAGATCAAGACAATCCTGGCCAAGATGGTGAAACCTGTCTCTACTAAAAACACAAAAATTAGCTGGGTGTGGTGGCCCTTGCCTGTAGTCCCAGCTACTTGGGAGGCTGCAGCAGGAAAATCACTTAAACCCAGTGGATGGAGATTGCAGGGAGCTGAGATCACTCCGCTGCACTCCAGCCTGGTGATAGAGTAAGACTCTGTCTCAAAAGGAAAAAAAAGAAAGAAAGAAAGAAAGAAAGAAAGAAAGAAAGAAAGAAAGAAAGAAAGAAAGAAAGAAAGA
>NC_045445.1:70749902-70767601 GCF_002776525.5 Piliocolobus tephrosceles
AGAAAGAAAGAAAGAAAGAAAGAAAGAAAGAAAGAAAGAAAGAAAGAGAAAGAAAGAAAGAAAGAAGAAAGAAAGAAAGAAAGAAGAAAGAAAGAAGGAAAGAAAGAAAGAAAGAAAAGAAAGAAAGAGTATTAAAGAGGAAAAATGCCTGGGCTTTATTATGGGAAGTTTAGTCAAATATAAAGAGGAATTTGTGAGAGGAAAAATTAGAGGCTTTAAACTTAGACACCAGCCTAAAATTCTTCTATTGGCAAAACAAAGCGGGAAGGGGATAAATCTGAAAAGAATATCTATTGAGTAATTTTCATTATTATGTGACAAGTGGAAATCATGAGCTAAAACTTTATTTGCTTTGTTACAAAACTTTATTAAAGTTTTAAGTTAATATAATTGAGGCTGTGTCATGTTAACATATTAAAAGAGCAATCTTCTGTACTTTAAAAATAAGTCTTTACTGTTTGAAAATTATGCATCTCCTGGACTAAGAACTGCTTTAATGGAATTAGCTATGACAAAATTGCAAAGTGGTATTAAAAAGGAACAAATGACATGACCTAGACATTCCCTCATTATATAGTACCAAGTATAAAAACTGTATTTTTTTCTCTGGGTTTCAAAATATGTAAAATTTTAGTCCAAAACAATGAAGCCCTTTCTAGGTTTACTGCTTTTTTAACCCTTTTTTATTCATTAATTGGGTCAATATTTATTAAGCACCGACTGTATTCCAGGCACTTATAGGGGTATTGTGAACGTAATGGTTAATAAAATAGACAAGATCTCTGTCTTTATGGAGTTTTCTGGGAATTCAGAAAATAAAAATGTAAAAATAACATAGAATAATTATAAATCCTAGTAACTACAAAGAAAACATATATTGTTAAAAAATAAGAAGTTGAGAATATTTTAGATAGTATAAACAGAAAAAAATAACTTTCAAAGAGATGATATTTAAAATAAAACTTGAAGACTTAGAAGGTGCTAAACATCAAAAATGCAGGAATGGAAATACAGAAGGACATTTCTGGCAGATGAAACAGCAAGAATGAAACCTTGAGGCTAAAGCCCTAGCAAAATTTTTAAATGAGTTTACTCATATGGAAATTACAGTTGACCCTACAACAACATGGGTTTGAACTGCATGGGTCCACTTATACATGATTTTTTCAATAAATATCTATTTTCTCCCCTTCCACATTCTCCATGTCTTTTGCCTTTGTTATACCCATGAAAGCATGACCAACCTCTCTTCTTTCTCCTCCTTTTCAGCCTACACTACATGAACACAGTAAAGACAAAGACCTTTGTGATGATTCATTTCCACTTAATGAATAGAAAATATATTTATTAGGGCAGTTCCAAGATGGCCAAATAGGAACAGCTCCAGCCTCCAGCTCCCAGGGTAAGCAACACAGAAGACAGGTGATTTCTGCATTTCCAACTGAGGTATGGGGTTCTTCTCACTGGGGCATGTCGGACAGTGGGGACAGAACAGTAGGTGCAGCCCACCAAGTGAGAGCCGAAGCAGGGTGAGGCATTGCCTCACCTGGAAAGTGCAAGGGAGAAGGGAATTCCCTTTCCTAGCCAAGGGAAACCATGATACACAACATCCGGAAAATCGGGTCACTCCCACCTTAATACTGCACTTTACCAAGAGTCTTAGCAAATGACACACAAGGATATTATATCCCGTGCCTGTCTCGGAGGGTCCTATGCCCACGGAGTCTCCCTCATTGCTAGCACAGCAGTCTGAGGTCTGACTGCAAGGTGCAGCGAGTCTAGGGGAGGGGCGCCCATCATGGCTAAGGCTTAAGTAGGTAAGCAAAGCAACCAGGAAGCTTGAACTGGTTGGAGCCCACTGCAGCTCAAGAAAGCCTGCCTGCCTCTGTAGACTCCACCTCTGGAAACAGGGCATAGCTAAACAAAAAGCAGCAGAAACCTCTGCAGATGTAAAAGTCCCTGTCTGACAGCTTTGAAGAGAGTAGTGGTTCTCCCAGCATGGAGTTTCAGATCTGAGAACGCACAGGCTGCCTGCTGAAGTGAGTCCCTGACCCTCAAGTAGCCTATGTGAAAAGACCAAATCTACGTCTGATTGGTGTACCTGAAAGTGACAGAGAGACTGGAACCAAGTGGAAAACACTGCAGGATATTGTCCAGGAGAACTTCCCCAAACTAACAAGGCAGGCCAATATTCAAATTCAGGAAATACAGAGAATGCCACAAAGATACTCCTCGAGAAAAGCAACTCCAAGACACATAATTGTCTGATTCACCAAAGTTGAAATGAAGGAAAAAATGTTAAGGGCAGCCAGAGAGAAAGGACAGGTTTCCCACAAAAGGAAGACCATCATACTAACAGTAGATCTGTCAACAGAAACTCTCCAAGCCAGAAGAGAGTGGTGGCCAATATTCAACGTTCTTAAAGAAAAGAATTTTAAACCCAGAATTTCATATTCAGCCAAAATAAGTTTCATAAGTGAAGGAGAAATAAAATCCTTTACAAAGAAGCAAATGTTTAGAGATTTTGTCACCATCATACCTGCCCTACAAGGGCTCCTGAAGGAAGCACTAAACATGGAAAGGAACAAGTGGTACCAGACACTGCAAAAACATGCCAAAATGTAAAGACAATTGATGCTAGGAAGTAACTGCATCAACAAACGAGCAAAATAACCACCTAATATCATAATGAAAGGATCAAGTTCACACATAACAATGTTAACCTTAAATGTAAATGGATTAATTCATCCAATTAAAAGACACAGACTGGTAAATTGGATGAAGAGACAAGACCGATCAGTTTGCCATATTCAGGAGACCCATCTCACATGCAGAGACATACATAGGCTCAAAATAAAGGGATGGAGGAAGATCTAACAAAGGAAGGGAAAACAAAAAAAGGCAGGGGTTGCAATCCTAGTCTCTGATAAAACAGACTTTAAACCAATAAAAATCAAAAGACACAAACAAGGCCATTTCATAATGGTAAAGGAATCAATTTAACAAGAAGAGTTAACTACCCTAAATATATATATATATGCACCCAATACAGAGGCACCCAGATGCATAAAGCAATTCCTTAGAGACCTACAAAGAGACTTAGACTCCCACACAATAATAAAGGGAGACATTAACACCCCACTGTCAACATTAGACAGATCAACGAGACAGAAAGTTAACAAGGATATCCAGGAATTGAACTCATCTCTGCACCAAGCGGAACTAATAGACATCGACAGAACTCTCCACCCCAAATCAACAGAATACACATTTTTCTCAACACCACATCACACTTATTCCAAAATTGACCACATAATTGGAAGTAAAGCACTCCTCAGCAAATGTAAAAGAAAAGAAATTATAACAAACTATCTCTCACACCACAGTGCAATCAAACGAGAAATCAAGATTAAACAAACTCACTCAAAACGGCTCAACTACATGGAAACTGAACAACCTGCTCCTGAATGACTACTGGGTACATAACGAAATGAAGGCAGAAATAAAGAGGTTCTTTGAAACCAATGAGAACAAAGATACAACATACCAGAATCTCTGGGACACATTTAAAGCAGTGTGTAGAGGGAAATTTATAGCACTAAATGCCCACAAGAGAAAGCAGGAAAGATCTAAAATTGACACCCTAATATCACAATTAAAAGAACTAGAGAAGCAAGAGCAAACACATTCAAAAGCTAGCAGAAGGCAAGAAATAACTAAGATGAGAGCAGAACTGAAGAAGATAGAGACACAAAAACCCTCCAAAAAATCAATGAATCCAGGAGTTGGTTTTTTGAAAAGATTAACAAAATTGATAGACCGCTAGCAAGACTAATAAAGAAGAAAAGAGAGAAGAATCAATAAAAAATGATAAAGGGGACATCACCACCGACCCCACAGAAATAAAAACGACTATCAGAGACTACTATGAAAACCTCTACACAAACTAGAAAACCTAGAAGAAATGGACACATTCCTGGACACCTACACTCCCCAAAGACTAAACAAGGAAGAAGGTGAATCCCTGAATAGAACAATAGCAAGCTCTGAAATTGAGGCAATAATCAACAGCCTACCAACCAAAAAATGTTGAGGACCAGACGGATTCACAGCCAAATTCTACCAGAGGTACAAAGAGGAATTGGTACCATTCCTTCTGAAACTATTCCAATCAATAGAAAAAGAGGGAATCCTCCCTAACTCATTTTGTGAGGCCAACATCATCCTGATACCATAGCCTGGCAGAGAAACAACAACAAAAAAAGAGAATTTTAGACCAATATCCCTGATGAACATCAATGAAAAAATCCTTAATAAAATACTGGTAAACCAAATCCAGCAGCACATCAAAAAGTTTATCCACCATGATCAAGTGGACTTCATCCCTGGGATGCAAGGCTGGTTCAACATATGTTAATCAATAAACGTAATCCAGCATATAAACAGAACCAAAGACAAAAACCACATGATTATCTCAATAGATGCAGAAAAGGCCTTTGACAAAATTCAACAGCCCTTCATGCTAAAAACGCTCAATAAATTCGGTATTGGTGGAACGTATATCAAAATAATAAGAGCTATTTATGACAAACCCACAGCCAATATCATACTGAATGGGCAAAAACTGGAAGCATTCCCTTTGAAAACCGGCACAAGACAAGGATGTCCTCTCTCACCACTCCTATCAAACATAGTGTCAGAAGTTATGGACAGGGCAATCAAGCAAGAGAAAGCAATAAAGGGTATTCAATTAGGACAAGAGGAAGTCAAATTGTCCCTGTTTGCAGATGACAGGATTGCATATTTAGAAAACCCCATCATCTCACCCCAAAATCTCCTTCAACTGATAAGCAACTTCAGCAAAGTCTCAGGATACAAAATCAATGTGCAAAAATTACAAGCATTCTTATACACCACAAACCAACAAAGAGAGAGGCAACTCATGAGTGAACTCCCATTCACAATTGCTTCAAAGAGAATAAAATGCCTAGGAATCTAACTTACAAGGGATGTGAAGGACCTCTTCAAGGAGAACTAAAAACCACTGCCCAGTGAAATAAAAGAGGACTCAAACAAATGGAAGAACATTCCACGTTCATGGATAGGAAAAATCAATATTGTGGAAATGGCCATACCGTCCAATGTAATTTATAGATTCAATGCCATCCCCATTAAGCTACCAATGACTTTCTTCACAGAATTGGAAAAACCTGCTTTAAAGTTTGTATGGAACCAAAAAAGAGCCCACATTGCCAAGACAATCCTAAGTCAAAAGAACAAAGCTGGAGGTATCACGCTACCTGACTTTGAACTGCACTACAAGGCTACAGTAATCAAAACAACATGGTACTCATACCAAAACAGAGATATAGACCAATGGAACAGAACAGAGCCCTCAGAAATAACACCAGACATCTACAGCCATCTGATCTTTGACAAACCTGACAAAAACAAGAAATGGGGAAAGAATTCCCTGTTTAATAAATGGTGCTGGGAAAACTGGCTAGCCATAAGTAGAAAGCTGAAATTGGATCCCTTCCTTACACCTTATACAAAAATTAATTCAAGATGGATTAGAGACTTAAATGTTAGAACTATAACCATAAAAACCCGAGAAGAAAACCTAGGCAATACCAATCAGGAAATAGGCATGGGCAAAGACTTCATGTCTAAAACACAAAAAGCAATGGCAGCAAAAGCCAAAATTGAAAAATGGGTTCTAATTAAGCTACAGAGCTTCTGCACAGCAAAAGAATCTACCATCAGAGTGAATAGGCAACCTACAGTAGGAGAGAAAATTTTTGTAATCTACTCATCTAACAAAGGACTAATATCCAGAACCTACAAAGAACTGAAACAAATTTACAAGAAAAAACAAACAACCCCATCAAAAAGTGGGCAAAGGATATGAACAAACACGTCTCAAAAGAAGACATTTATGCAGCCAACAGACATGAAAAAACTAGCCATCAGAGAAATGCAAATCAAAACCACAATGAGATACCATCTCACACCTGTTAGAATGGCGATCATTCAAAAGTCAGGAAACAACAGGTGCTGGAGAGGATGTGGAGAAATAGGAACACTTTTACACTGTTGGTGGGACTGTAAACGAGTTCAACTGCTGTGGAAGACAGTGTGGCGATTCCTCAAGGATCTGGAACTAGAAATACTATTTGACCCAGCCATCCCATTACTGGGTACATACCCAAAGGATCATAAATCATGCTGCTATAAAGACACATGCACACATATGTTTATTGTGGCACTATTCACAATAGCAAAGACTTGGAACCAACCCAAATGTCCATCAATGACATACTGGATTAAGAAAATGTGGCACATATGCACCGTGGAATACTATGCAACCATAAAAAGGATGAGTTCATGTCCTTTGTAGGGCCATGGATGCAGCTGGAAACCATCATTCTCAGCAAACTATCACAAGAACAGAAAACCAAACACCACATATTATCACTCATAGATAGGAATTGAACTATGAGAACACTTGGACACAGGGTGGGGAGCATCACACAGCGGGGCCTGTTGTGAATTGTGGGGAGGGGGAAGGGATATACCTAATGTAAATGACAAGTTAATGGGTGCAGCACACCAACATGGTACATGTATACCTACGTAACAAACCTGCACGTTGTGCACATGTACCCTAGAACTTAAAGTATAATAAAACAATAAAATATATTTTCTCTTTCTTATGATTTCTTAATGAAATTTTCTTTTCTCTAACCTACCTTATTGTGAGAATAAAATATACAATTCACATAACATTGGCAGTATTATTTTCTGAAAGATTTTATGTAACTAGAGAAAAAAGAAAATATTTGTTAATTTCTTATTCATGTTATTGATAAGGCTCCCAGTAACAGTAAGCTACTAGCTTCTTTTTAGACTTTTATATTATGTTCAAGTGTAAATGTGCAGGTTTGTTATATAGGTAGAGAGTGTGTCATAGAAGTTAATTGTACACTTTATTTCACTCTCCATGTAATAATCATAACACCTAGTATGTAGTGTGTTTTTTTTCTCATCCCCCTCCCTCCCTCCACTCTCAAGTAAAGCCAAGTGTCTATTGTTTCCTTCTTTGAGTGCATGTATACTCAATGTTTTGTTGCCACTTATAAGTGAGAACATGTAGTATTTAGTTTTCTTTTCCCGTGTTAGTTCAGTTAGGTTAATGACCTCCAGCTCCATCCATTTTGATGCAAAGGACATAATCTTGTTCTTTCTTATGGTTGTGTAACATCCCATGGTTTATATGTATCACAGTTTTGTTATCCAGTCTCCTGTTGATGGGCATCTAGGTTGATTCCATGTCTTTGCTATTATGAAGAGTTCTGCAATTAACATGAATGTGCATGTGTCTTTATGATAGAAAAATTTATATTCCTTTGGATATACACAATAATGAAATTGCTGGGTTAAAAGGTAACTCTGCTTTGAGTTTTATTGAGAAATTACCAAAATGCTTTCTCCAATGCCTGAAGAAATTTACATTCCCACTTGCAGTGTATAACTATTCCCCTTACTCCACAACCTCCTCAGATTCTCGTTTTTTTTTTTTTTTTTTTTTTTAATGTTTTAATAATAGCTGCTCTGACTGGTGTGAGACAGTATCTCATTGTGGTTTTGATACAAATTTCTCCAAAAATTAGTGATGTTGTGCATTTTTTCTTGTGCTTGTTGTCCATGTGTGCATCTTCTTCTGTAAAATGTCCATTTGTGTCATTTGCCTACTTTTTAATGGAGTTTTTTTTTTTTTTTTTCTTGTTGATTTGTTTAATTTTCTTATGGAATCTGGATATTAGAGCTTTTTTGGATGGATAGTTGTCTCCCATTCTGTAGGTTGCCTGTTTCCACTGTTGATAATTTATCATGATGTGTCGAGCTCTTTAGTTTAATTAAGTCTCACTTGTCAATTTTTGTTTTTGCAATTGTTTTTAACGTCTTCGTAATGAAATCTTTGCCAGGTTCTTTGTCCTGAATGGTATGTCCTAGGTTATTTCCAGGGTTCTCATAATTTTGTTTTTTACACTTAAGTCTTCAATTCATCTTGAGTTGATTTCTGTATGTGATGTAAGGAAGGGACCCAGTTTCAATCTTCTGCATATGGGTAGCCAATTCTTTTATTGAAAAGGGAGTCCTTTTCCTGTTGCTTGATTGATTGACTTTGTCAAAGATAAGATGGTTATCAAAGATAAGAAACATTGTTTCTGTGCTCTTTATTCTGTTTCATTTGTCTACATGGCTTTTATTACCAGTACCATGTTGCTTTGGTTACTGTAGCCTTGTAGTATTGTATAAAGCTGGATAATGTGAATCCTCCATCATTGTTGCTCTTGCTTAGGGTTGCCTTCGTTATTCAAGCTCTTTTGTGGCTTCTATAAAATGTAAAATACATCTTTATGCTTCTGTGAAAAGTATCGTTGGTAGCTTGATAGAAATACCATTGAATCTGTAAATTGTTTTCGACAATTTGGCTATTTTACAATATTCATTCTTCCTATCTATGAACATGGAATGTTTTTTCATTTTTTTCATCTGTGATTATTATTATTTATTTTGAGACAGAGTTCCTCTTGTTGTCTCACTGCAGCCTCTGCCTCCCTGGCTCAAGCAATTATCCTGCCTCAGCCTCCCAAGTAGCTGAGATTACAGGTGCCCACCACCATGCCTGGCTAATTTTTTGTATAATTTTGTAGAGACGGAGTTTTGCCATGTTGGCCAGGCTGGTCTCAAACTCCTGGCCTCAGGTGATCCACCTGCCTTGACCTCCCAAAATGCTGGGATTACAGGTGTGAACCACTGTGCCTGGCCAGTCACCTGTGATTTTTTAAGCAATGTTTTGTAATTCTCATTGTAGACATCTTTCACCTCCCTTGTTAGCTTTATTCCTAGGTATTTTATTATTTTTGTTATTATTGTAAATAGAATTGGGTTCTTGATTTCGCTCTCAGCTTGAATGTTGTTGGTGTATAGGAATGTTACTGATTTTTGTACATCGATTTTGTATCCTGAAATTTTACTGAAGTTGTTTATTAGCTCAAGGAGCTTTTTGGAAGACACAGTTGGGTTTTCTAAGTATAGAATCATATTGTCTGCAAACAGAGATAGTTTGACTTTCTCTTTACCCTTTTTAAATGCCTTTTATTTCCCTTTCTTAACTGATTGCTTTGCACAAGACTTCCAGTACTATGTTGAATAAGAATGGTGAGTGAGAACATCCTTGTCTTGTGCCAGCTTTCAAGGGGAATGTTTTCAGGTGTTGCTCATTCAGTATAACGTTGGCTATGAGTTTGTCTTAGATGGCTCTCATTCTCTAATTATTTTGTTGTATGTTCTTTTAATGTCTAGTTTGTTGAGGGCTTTTAATATTAAGTGATGATAAATCTTATCAAAAGCCTTTTCGGCATCTATCAAGATAATTCTGTGGGTTTTGTTTTTAGTTTTGTTTATGTGGTAAATCACATATATTGATTTGCATATGTTGAACTAACCTCACATTCCAGCGATAAAGCCCACTTAATCATGATGGATTTGCTTTTTGATGTGCTGCTGAATTTAGTTTGTTAGCATTTGTTGATGATTTCTGCATATATGTTCATCAAGAATATTACCCTGAAATTTTATTTTATTTTTTGCATCTCTGCCAGGTTTGTTATCAGGATGATGCTGGCCTCAACGAATGGTTTAGGGAGAGTTCATACTCCTCAATTTTTCGAATAGTTTTAGTAGAAATGGTACCAGCTCTTATTTATACATCTGGTAGAATTTGGCTTTAAATCCATCTAGTCCAGGATTTTTTATGGTTGGTAGGCTTTTTATTACTGATTTGATTTCAGAATTCATTATTGACTTGTTCAGGGATTTAATTTCTTCTTTTCAATCTTGGTAGGTTGTATGTTTCCTAGAATTTATCCATTTCTTCTAGGTTTTCTTTGTGATGTGCATAGAGGTTTTTGTAGTAGTCTCTGTTTTTTTTTTTTTTTTTTTTTAATTTTGTTCAGTCAGTGGTAATGTCCCCTTTGTCACTTCTGATTTTATTTTTGTCTTCTCTGTTTCCCTCTTTATTTATCTAGCTATCTGTTTATCCATCTCATTAATGTTTATAAGAACCAACTTAGATTTGTTGATTAATTTTAAGGATTTCCCATCTAAATTTTATTCAGGTCAGCAGATTTTGGTTACTTTTTGTCTTCTGCTAGCATTGGAATTCTTTTACTCATGTTTCTCTAGTTACTCTAGTAGTGATGTTAGGTTGTTAATTTGAGATCTTTCTAACGTTTTTATGTGGGCATTTAGTGCTATAAATTTTCCTCTTAACACTGCTTTGACTATGTTTCAGAGACTCTGGTAAGTTGTATCTTTGTTTCAATTAGTTTCAAAAATATTAATTTCATTTTTTTTTCATCATTCAGGAGCAGGTTCTTTAATTTTCATGTAATTGCATGGTTGTGAGCAATTTTCTTAACATTGATTTTTGTTTTTATTGTTCTGTTGTCCAATAATTTGTTTCGTATGATTTCAGTTTCTTTGAATTTGCTCTGGATTGCTTTATGTCTGACTGCAGAGTCGACATTTAGAGTATGTGCCATGTAGTGAAGAGAAGAATGTATACTCTGTTGAGTTTTGGTGGAGAGCTCTGTAGATGTGTATTAGGTCGATTTGGTCAAGTGTTGAGTTCAGGTCCTGAATGTCTTTGTTAGCTTACTGGCTTAAACATCTGTTTGTCAGTGTGGTGTTAAAGTCTCTTGTTATTTTGGGGTGAAAATATAAATCTCTTCATAGGTCTCTAAGAACTTACTTTATAAATCTGGGTGCTCCTGTGTTGGATGCATCTATATTTAGGAGAGTTAGGTGTCCTTGTTAAATTGAATATTTTACCACTATGTAACGCTCGTCTTCATCTTTTATGATCTTTGCTGGTTTAAAGTCTATGTTGTCTGAAATTAGGATAGCAACTCCTGCTTTTGTCTGTTTCCTATTTGCTTGGTAGATTTTTCTCCATCCCTTAATCTTGAACCTATGGGTATCATTGCATGTGAGATGGGTCTATTGAAGACAACGTAGACAGTGGGTCTTCCTTCTTTTTCCAGCTTTCCACTTTGTGCCTTTAATTTGGACATTCAGCCGATTTACATTCAAGGTTAATATTTATCTATGTGGATTTGATCCTGTCCTGTGTTGTTAGTTTTTTGTTTTGCAAACTTTTTTGTGTGGTTGCTTTATAGTGTTGATGATGTGTGTACTTAAGTGTGTTTTTGTAGTGGCTGGTGATCGTCTTCTCTTTCTATATATTTAGCACTCCCTTAAGGGCCTCCTGCAATGTGGGTCTGATGATAATTAATTCCCTTAGTGTTTGTTTGTCTGAAAAGAATATTATTTCTCCGTCACTTATGAATCTTAGTTTGGCTGGATATGAAACTCTTGGTTAGAGTTTCTTTTTTTTTAAGAATGCTAAACATAGGCCCCCAGTCTCTCTTCTGGCTTGAAGGTTTTCTGCTGAAATATCCACTGATGAGGTTTCCTTTGTACGTGACCTGCCCCTTCTCTCTAGCTGCATTCAATATTTTTTCTTTCATTTCGACTTTGGGGACCTGATGAAAGTATGTCTTGGGGATCGTCTTCTTGCGTAGTATTTCACAGGGGTTCTGTGGATTTCCTAAATTTGAATGTTAGTATCTCTAGCAAGGTTGAGGAAGTTTTCATGTATAATATTTTGAAATGCTTTTCAAGTTGTTTGCTTTCTCCCACTCTCTTTCAGGGACACCAACATGTCATGGGATTTTTCTCTTTATATAATCGCATATTTCTCCAAGGTTTTGTTCATTCATTTTTATTCTTTTATTTTCAGTTTTGTCTGACTTAGTTCAGAGAACTCCTCTTCAATCCCTGAAATTCTTTCCTCAGCTTGATCTACTCTGCTGTTAATAGTAGCCATTGCATTCTTACAGTGTGTTATTCAGCTCTACCAGATGAGTTTGGTTCTTTCCTATAGGGGCTATTTTGTCTATCACCTCCTTTATTGCATTACTGTAATCCTTAGCTTACTTGGAGTGAGTTTCAACTTTGTCCTTAAGCTCAACGATCTTCATTCCTATCCATATTTTGAATTATATTTTTGTCATTTCAACCATTTCAGCCTTGTTCATAAGTTTTGCTGGGGAACTAGTGTAATCATTTGGAGCAAAGAAGACATTCTGTCTTTTTGAGTTGTCAGAGTTCTTGTGCTGTTTCGTTCTTATCTGTGTGAGCTGATGTTTTATTAACTGTGGTATAATTTGAGTACAGTCAGTTGACTTATTTTCTGGATGCTTTCAGAAGGCTGAGGCTTTGTTCAGGGTCTTCGTTTGTAGCAGAGCCCTTGTCCTTGGTTTCACAGAGGGTAATATTAGCAAAGTATTTTTCGTATTGAAGTTTGGGTCATGACCCTGTAGATAGTGCTCAAGCATAATGGCTGGTATACAGGCTCTTGCTTAGTCACATGGATCCTTTGTATTTCCTCACAATTGCAGTCAGTATCCCTCTAAATGCTCTAAAAATTTTGGCTTCTCTCTCATGTGACTGTTGGCTGCAGCCCTTGGCTTGGCATTTCCAGGCTGTACACTGCAGCCCTGGGGCAATCTCAATCTTTAAGTTCTTTCCCCAGCTTGGAGGCAGTAGAAGAAAACTTGGAAGTGGTAATTGCAGAGGATCTTTCACTTGTTTCTTGGGGCTCCACCCCATAGAAATGCAGAGTCACTACTAGTCAGTGAAATTGACTTGGAATGGGACCACTACATTGTGGGCCCAAGCTGGGGGGCCCTGCCTGGTGAGTAGTGGGAGAAGGGTGGCTCACTGGGGAGACCAATGGTGTCTTCTGCTTAGGACAGCTGCACTTGCTGGAGATGTGGTTAAAACACTAAAGATCTTTGCTGTTCTCCAGTTCAAGAGCAGCAATGGCAGTACCACTGCAGTGACAGTGATGGAAGGGCTTTCAGTTGCCTCTGGAAGCTCCACCTTAGAGATACACAGGGCCACTACTACTGGGAATTTTCTGCCAGGGGATGGAGCAGCTACTCTGCTGGCCCAAGACAGGGGCCCAGCTTATTGAAGAACAGGGGGTCTAGGGTTTACAGAGAGGAAAAACTGAGTTCTTCTCCTTATGTGACTGTGTCATGCTGGGAGTGCAAGTAAAACCCCTGATCAGGCTCTTTGTTCCTTCTCTAGTCCAAGGTGAGCAGGGGCAGAACTGCTGTTGCTGTTGTGGCAGTGACAAAGGGGTTGTTGGTTACCTCTGGAAGCACTTCCCCAGGAAAACATGCCACCTTAGCAGTGGAAATGCTCAGTCTGGCATGGGGCAGCTTTTCTGAAGTCCCAAGATGGGGACCTTACTTGGGGAAGAATGAGGGTTGAGGGCTCACAGGGAGGAGAAATGGAACTCCACACCCTATGGCATAGGGAGGGCATCACGCTGCAATCATGAGTAAAGCCCTCAGGCTCTGTTTTCTCTCCAGTCTGAGTTCAGCAAGGGCAGAACCATTGCCTTGGCAGTGGCAGAGGGGCTGTTGTTTTCCTCTGGGAACCCCTCACAGGGAAACACAGAGCAACAAGCAGTAGAAATGCTTAGTCATGAGTGAGGCAGCTGTTCTATGGTTCTGAGCCAGGGCCTTGTCTGGTAGAGAGTAGAAGGTGGAGGCTCACAGGGTAGAAACACTGGGTTCCTCTTCAAACGGTGACTGCAGTGTGCTGGAGGGTCCAGTACAGTGACCAGGCCCTTTGTTCCTTCCGAACCCAAGGACATTACGGGTGGTACCACTGCAGCTGCATTGGTAGAGGGGCTGTAGGTTGTCTCTGGGATTTCCTCCTCAGAGCAATACAGAGCTGCCACCAAGTAAAATGTTCAGGTAGGGGCAGGGTGATTGTGCTTGGAGACCAGGTCAGGAAGCATTGCCCAGCAAAGAGTAGCAGAGGTGGGTAATTGTGTGGAAGATAGTCTGACCATTTTTCTATAAGGCTGCTGCTCTGTACAGGGAGGGAGTTGTTGGTGGCAGGGAGGAATGGGGGGTTGGTCAGGGTGGAAGTCTGAGTCTGTCCCCAACCACTATACTCCCTCCAGAACCAGTAGACAATAGGAGTGAAGGTTGTAGAGCAGCAAGAACAGCAGTCTGCCTCTCCCTCTGGAAACTATGCCCCAGGGAATTGCAGAGTTTCCCCCAGTGCCAGAAGTTAGATGGGGTTGGGGTTACCTCACTAGCATGCCAGGTGAGACTTATCCTGTGAGGTGCGATGGAGGTGAGGCCTGAAGTGCGTTGCTGCTAAGTCCTGTGGATTCTGTCCATTTTCTAGAGGCACATGAGCGATCCAGGCCTCCCTTATTGCTGGAGCTGTAGCTGCTGGTGCTGGGATGCCCAGGGATCCAAGGCTCCCAGGACTCGACGTGTACCTGAGCATCAGCTCTGTCCAGACCCCATGTAGCTTTCCATGTCAGTCTGGATGTTCTGGTGGGGAGGGCTCACAGAGGAGCTCCTGAACCTTAGAGGTGTAAAGTTCCATGGTAGAAGCTTGTGTCCCTGAGGACTGTCAATCATTCACTGTTTCCTGGCAGTAGGGAAGAAGAGAACAACCTGACCCATGGTCTCCCCTGTCTTCATGTCAATCCTCAGTGGGCAGTTTTCCTATCTTACTCATCTCCATTTTCTATAGGTCAGATTGTTTCCTTGATGAATCCCAATGTGTTTACCTGCAGGTCACTGAGTGACAAACAGAGGCTGCAGCAGAGTCACCTAGGGCCTCCTGGTGATGAGCGGTGGTGAAGGGGTGGCTCACTAGAAGAACAACTGGCATCTTCTGCTTCACGCAGCTGCATTTAAGGGACATCTGGCTAAAGCACTAAGGATCTTTGCTGTTCCCCTTTGCCTAAAGGAAACTGTGACAAAGGACATGGAGCAGTGGAGATGGGATACAAGCTGGGCTGGCTATTAGTTTTTGGGGGTCAAAAGTTATACATGGATTTTCAACTGTGCAGAGGGTTGGTGCTCCTAACCTCCATGTTGTCCAACACCCAACTGTATATGTTTATAGAGGTAATATAGTATTAACACTTAAGTGTATGATCTTTGAAGATCAGATAGCTGGTGTTCAAATCACAAATTTATCACTTCCCTTCAATTTTTACACTAGTTGTAAGATCCTGCCTTGTCAAGTAACTTCATCTGTGAACCAAACACATCATAAGCACTTGGTAAATTATAGTTATGATTTTTTCTTCATTCCTTACTAGACTATGAATGACTTTATTTCACAAACTATAGCTTAGTAATTATTATGTATCAAAAGCCTATCAAAGTACATGTTCGGTTAAGAGTAAAGCATATATATATATATATATGCGGATGTTTTATATGGAGTCACTGGAGTAAGTTTATCTAGGGATATATTAAATGCATAATTTAATGGGGTTTATTTTTGGAAAGTTTTCATAAAATGCCTATTGTAGAACAACCCAGAAACAGACCAACCGCCTGATTAGAGTTCAAACCAGTAAATAGTAAACAACAGTTTTTTTTCATCATATTGCAAACAACATGTTGCCAGCTATCTTTGTTACCTTACTAGACCACCAGAATCACCAGATATATGCATCATCTAACATTTATTCTACACGTGATATCTCATGTAATTTTTGCTATGACCTATGAGTTGGATGATATCATATCCACATTATATAGGTAAGGAAATGAAGGCATAGGGAACATATATAACTGGTCCCCACGTTTACAGTTAATAGAGGGTAGATCCAGGTCTTGAACTACACAGGCTGCCTCTAGACCTAACTCTCTTAATCATTATGCTATATACATAAGATAAGAGAAACACAGCTGACTCAGGTCCCTTTTGTACAGATAATTCAAAAGAGGGTAGACAATTACTTTCATCTAAAAAAAAATGGGCTTATTGCCAAAGGCACGTAAACATGGAAAGTTTAACAAGTACAAAGATATGCAAATCAGTCCAAAATCAGAGTACTCAAAAATTAAAAGCATGTCTTATTCTATTACAGTATAGTTTTAGTTTTTCTAATTTACTCAAGATTATTTAGGTAATACACAACTTTCTCATTTAACTCGCTAAACGTTAGGTTTCAGTAGCACTGAATTATTGTGATTATACTCTGTAACGTTTAAAAAATACCAGCAATAAATTATACATTATAGAGAGAGTATAAAATATACCCTTATTGCAACTTCTTGGCAATAAGTAAATCCTTGACCTGCCTTTGGAGAAAAGACATGTAAAACAAGGAGAATGTAGTTCAAGAGGAAAATATACCAAGCCTTAAAAAATAAAACAAAATAAAAACCTTTCTTCTTTTATAAGTCTAGATCTATGGGAAACATTTAGTTACTAAAGTTTGCTTTGGGGTCCACTTCCCCTTTCACAAGATTCACTTTTCCCCACTTCTCTTCCTCTATTCTCACAAATAATTAATGAGGATCTTGCCTGCTGCCTATAAAATACATATATTCATAGTAATCAATTTCTGGGCTGTGAGATATTTGAATGCCTGCAAGGAAGGCATTCAAAGAAAAGCATGTGTTATCCTCTCAGGCACTCAGACTTGATCAACAGAAAGTTATTTGCATGAACTTCATTTCCCTAGCTTCTGTTAAGAATAGCTCTCAATGCACTATCATTTACAGTTATGCTTTTGGCCTTTATCATAAGTTGATAAAGAAAAGCCACTGGAAGATTATTTGCTGTTTATCTGTTGTCAAACAAGTGTCTCAATATATCAATCAATGTCCTCTAAAAAAGGTACTGTGTGATAAATTACTCTGTGTTTCTAGCATTAGAAAAAGTTTGTTTTTGCTGAATATTTGATAAGCTTCTGTTTATCAAATAATAAATGAAAAAGGCAGAGAAGTAGCAATCAGAAAATAACCAGGAGCATGCAATATCATGGGGCTCAAGAGAAGAAAATTATCAAAATTTGTAAGTGGTCAGAAAAGGGGATGATTTGTGGGATAATGCTTCAATTTGTTCACTGGTAACTTTTGTCAGAGTAGATTAAGAGGGGCTGGCATTGAGTCAGTCATAGTCTAATGTTTTGGCCTTAGCTTTCCCTCCTGTCCCCTGGGGTCTTTATACAGAGCCTCATTCAATTTTCTTAACCTAGGACAGCCATCCAGAGTTTCTAGTGACTATGCTAGTACTCAACCATTAAAATTCCTCTCATATAAATTTCACCCTTTTGGGGAACAAGTCACATTTTTTCTTTTCTGAGTAAAAGGAAATATCTTCTTGGCAACATATATTTTATACCAGAGCTTTAAAACTTCTGTCTTTGTTCCTTAACCCATTTATCGCACTGATGAGGATGAATAGATTCATCCAAAGGCTAGCTTTCCAAAATCTCTCAAATCAAACTGCTTAAGCATTTTTCTACCATGCTTCATTATAGATGCTGGAGTAGGCCAACAACCACAAAATGACAATCTCATTAAATTACATGTATTAAAAATATGATAAATATTTGCCTTATTAGGTACTTTTTCATCACAAATTGTAAAAAAACAGTCTTTGATAGAGTGTTTAGCATAGTCCTTCTTCTTCTTCTTCTTCTTCTTCTTCTTCTTCTTCTTCTTCTTCTTCTTCTTCTTCTTCTTCTTCTTCTTCTTCTTCTTCTTCTTCTTCTTCTT
>NC_045445.1:70767611-70776736 GCF_002776525.5 Piliocolobus tephrosceles
TTCTTCTTCTTCTTCTTCTTCTTCTTCTTCTTCTTCTTCTTCTTCTTTTTAAACAGAGTCTTGCTCTATCATCCAGGCTGGAGTGCAGTAACGTGATCTCAGCTGACTGCAACCTGCAACTCCTGGGTTCAAGTGATTCTCCTGCCTCCGTCTCCCAAGTAGCTGGAACTACAGGTGTCTGCCACCACTCATGGCTAATTTTTGTATTTTTAGTAGAGACAGGGTTTCAATATGTTGGCCAGGCTGGTCTTGAACTCTTGACCTCGTGATCCCTCCACCCCAGCCTCTCAAAGTGCTGGGATTACAGGGGTGAGCCACCACGCCTGGCTCTGAATAGTCCTTCTTTATAAGAAACAATAATAGACTGATAATTGGAATTTAAAAAATAGACCACTACCATTTATCTTTTAATTTATTGTATTTTAAGATCTTTATTCAAAGCTCAGATAAATGTAAAGGTGGCATAGAGGGAAAGAAATTGCACTTGAAACTAATTCTGCTTTTTATGGGGCTTTCATTCAAGAATGAGTACATTAATTTTCCATATGTCCTTTCTGAGACCACACCCCACAAAGTCTCAGAAATTAAAGGCACTATATATAATAAAAAGTGAGTATAAAGTGAAGGATTAAAACAAGAAGCTATGCAGAAAGTCTATATGAAGAGCATTAGACACCCAGATCTCTTCCTCTTGCCTGGTTAGCTAGAAGACATTATCCATATTTCATCCTTTAAGGAGTAGAACATTTGTTCTTTGTGGAAACTAAGTGAAAAATTCTCCAAGATCTTGAATACCGGGAAAGGTTAGTCATAATATTTAGGGGCTACAAAAGAGATTAAACAAAAGTTTATGTACTGAATGCCAAGACATCAGTTCTGTCCCCTGTCTAGATCCCAGTATTCTGATATATATTTCAAAGGTTCCAAAGAGCAATGATGAGATCATCCACATTCTGGGTGATATGGCAGCAGAAAAGACAAGTGTTGGAGGAGAGTAAATAAGGCAATA
This sequence comes from Piliocolobus tephrosceles, assembly GCF_002776525.5. Taxonomy (NCBI): domain Eukaryota; kingdom Metazoa; phylum Chordata; class Mammalia; order Primates; family Cercopithecidae; genus Piliocolobus; species Piliocolobus tephrosceles. Next base: position 70,768,621 of record NC_045445.1, read on the forward strand.
GAAACAATTCTCATAAGGACGTCAAATCTCTCATAAGTAACTCATGGGTAGAAACTAATAGAATATTGTTTCAAAATTATTAGAAAAATGATTTCGAACCTGGATATCTAGACTCAGCTAAACAATAAAGTTAGAGATGTGACTACAAATTTTCAGATATGCAAATATACATGCTTACCTTTGAGTGGCATAAGGAGAAGAGCATTGTCAAGAGTTTGAAATACTTCAGAGTGAAAAATTAGTTATCATAAAATAAAGTTCACAGAATTTACCAAAAAGAAACATATTCTGTCAGGTTTCGAATAACCTTTAAAAAAAAAAAAAAAAAAAACTTGAAGTAGGTGGAGTAAATTGGAAGTGAGAAAGAGAAGTCAGAGTGTACAGAAAATTCTGTCAAAAGCTAACTGTGAAGAGGAGAGAAAGACAGGACAGAACAGTCTTTTTATAAAGTTGATTTTGTTTTTTATGTTTTCCCTCTAAGCTCTTGAAGTCATTCTTTAAGAAGAGCTCATTTATTGAGAGGAAATTAAGTGTACATGTATGTTGATGGAAGTAGACAGAATGCAAGCAATAAAAAGCCTGGAGGTAGAAAGTCAGAACTGATGTAGCAGTTCAAGTTATCACAGATATATGTTATTTTTATCTTTGTGTTCCACTTCTTAATACATGACTTCCATTATCAAGGTCATGTCATAGTCCAAGATGGTAATTGCCATCAGCAGGAAGAAAGTAGAAACAAGGAACAAAAAGTGAATTCTCCTCAATCAACTTTCTTTAAGGAACATTCCCAGAAGAGCCTCATAGAAGTTTCACATACAACTTCTAGGCCAGAGCTTAGTCATATGGTACATTTAGCCACAAAGAAATCTGGAAAATGTAGTCTTTTATTTTAAGTTCCAAAATGCCCAGTTATAATTTGGCATTCTGCCTATGGGCATCTCTGTATCTGGGATGACTCTTCAAAGTTACTATGCTCTTTTATCCCTGCAACAGACAGACTCCAATATAAACTTTCCTCTGGGAAAGAGTATAACCTTGGCAAAGGTCAATACACAATTTTATGGACAAAGCCATGAGCTGTCAGTAGTTTATCTTTTTAGTTGTTAAGCAATGGATACAGTCAGGAAGAAGGAATCTGGGAAGGGCACTACAATATGCACTGTATCTGGTAAATGTGGTGGAGACAAAAATAGGTAAGTGATGAGTATATTGATAAGTGAATTGTTAGAGCACAAGGTTGCAACTATATAGGGAAGGATAAGGACTAACAGCAAGAGACTATAAATTCTTATTAGTTGGATACAGAACGGTAAAAAGTTTATATTTCTAACTCTAAAGTAATTCAAGACTAGAATTTCTGGTAGGCATGTAGTAATTGGTAAATCTATAATCAAAACCTGGGAAAACTGAATCCAGTACCTTTGTTCTTATCTCTCTGACAACAGAGCTTGAGATGTAGTGGAAGCCAGTAATTCAGCTGTCATGTACTAAAAAATGACAATGAGTGACTGAGAGGCATAAACCTGACAGAGGGAATGAGGGAAAAATATTGTGTGACATGAATCTCAAAAGATTAATTTTTAACAGCAATATGAGAATGTAAGACTATAATTCTGGATCAAGAAAGATGCCATACCCATGGTACGATGGCACCAGATCAATTTTCAGTTCTGACCTTAAGAAGAATGTGATTTTTTTTCCATCAAAACATTCAAAGATGATTTCTCCCCTACTTATCAATCTAGCCACTCACCCACTTGGAGATAAGACTGCTAAGCTGCCTGAGGTGTGGGAAGTTAATCTCCATAAAAGAAGCTAGATATTCTGCACTCATGTTCAAAATTGTAAAGCCTTCTGTAGACTTTCCTAGGATCAACAAGTAATTGTAACCCAAGGTTCTCAGGTTTTGGGGGACACACTGAAAAATTATCCACTGGTGACTTGCACCTTGATTTCTTGTTAAAGAAAAGTTTCTGGAAAAAGCCTAGCCCTGGTACAACAAAAACCGATTGGATTCAGAGATGACTGAGGTGGAGATGAACTTTTTTGAACTCTTCTCATTGCCATACTAAAAATCCTGCCAGAGACAAGCTTACTGTCCATTTTCTATACATTTGACATATGTAGAAGCATGATTGACAACTGTGCCTGTGTTGACTCCGTCTCTACATAAAATTACTCAGCTAAATAGCCTAATAAAAGCCCTGTTTTCACCTTGTTTTGAGAAGTCACTATTTGGTGGTACTATCCTCAGTGTCTACATTTCTTGTTGCAAGTAATAAAATCCCCTTCTTGGAACAACACACACTGAGGCTTGTAGGGGGCCAGGGGGAAGGGAGAGCATCAGGATAAATAGGTAATGCACGCGAGCTTAATATTTAGGTGATGGGTTGATAGGTGCAGCAAACCACCATAGCACAGGTTTACCTACGTAACAAACCTGCACATCCTGCACATGTATCCCGGAACTTAAAATAAAATAAAATTTCCTTGTTAAATCCTCCTTGATGACTAATAACAATCTGTGATAAGTCATGAGGGCTTTGAAACAACAGCTTAACAAATGTAGAAATGTAGTAGAAAAAATGCAGCATGGCATGCCTAACAAAAGATAAGTTCTTCATATTATGGGCTGCAGTAGTCTTAGTTTCTTATTGAGGAAGGAAGAGTGACTATACCAGAACCTGATGTTTACCCTCCACATTTTACATGCCATATGCAAATATAGTAAACTGCATGAGTTCTTACTCCTTAGGGTGAGGCTGGTCATTTTCAACAAATCTATATTAGGACTATTACCATCAAGAATCTGATACGAAGTGCATAAAACTTGAAAACAACAAGATTTATAGAATGCTACTTCTATTAAACTTATTAATCTGTTTGTGTGCTACACATTACACAATATATTGGATACATAAATAATACCTGAAATTTAATTGATTACCATAGACGTAATTGACCAATCACATCATAAGCAAAGCATATTCTTTGTTCAGTTAGTTTGATCATAGAACAAAGATGCAGAAGCTGGAGCTTTCTAACTCAGTACTGCTCTGTCATTGTTTCTGTTCTGCTCTGAATTTTTTCTCATATGATAGCTGTAAAATAATAATAATACTTTATATTATATAGCTGTGAAAATGCTAAGCTGTTGATAGGCAATATCCCATTTTTCAAAACAATTAATAATGTATTGTATTTAACTCAATATGAACAAAATTTTGTTATTTCAACATGCAATGAATATAAAAATAATGAGGTATTTCATAATCTTCTTTTATTTTCTTAATTTTATTTTCATTTGACAATTTTTTTATATTTATGGGATATGATATGTTTTGATGTATGTATACATTGTGAAATAATTATATCAATCTAAATAACATATTATTCACATACTTTTTTATAGAGAACATTAAAATCTATTATTTTAGCAATGTTGAAATATATAATGCATTATTATTGACTATGTTTGCCATTTTGTGCAATACAGCTACAAAATTTATTCCTCCTCTTTAACTAAAATTTTGTACCCTTTGGGTAATGTATTTCCATTCTTCACCTCACCCTATCCCAGACTCTGGGTAACCATCACTTTACTCTCTACTTCTGTAAGTTCACTGTTTTTAGATTCCACATATAAGTGAAATCATGTGGTATGCATGGCTTTGCCTGGTTTACTTCACTTAGCATAACGTCCACCAGATTTATACATGTTGTCACAAACGACAGAATTTTCTTTTTTGTGTGTAAGGCTAAATAGTAATTCCAATGAGTGTATTTGTATTTATATATAAATATATACATGTATATGCATGTATACACACACATACACACATGCACCCACACGTAGCATTTTCCATACCATTTGTCCATTCATGGATACAGAGGTAGATTTAATATTGTGAATGTTGTAAACAAATCTACAAAGAACATGAAAGTGCAACTATCTCTTTGAAATACTATTTCATCTCCATTGACTATATACTCAGAGATGGTATTGCTTAATTATATGGTAATTCTACTTTTAGTTTTCTGAGGAAACTCTAATTCATTCTCCATAATGTCTGTACTAATTTACATGCCCATCAACAGTGTGCAAGGATTCCCTTTGCTCTGAATCTCTGCCAACACTTGTTATCCTTCATCTTTTGGATAATAGCCTTTCTAACAAGTGTGAGGTAATATCTCACTGTGATTTTAATTTACATTTTCCTGATAGTAATGCTGAAAATTTTTTATAAACCAGTTGGCCATTTGTATGTCTTCTTTGAGAATTGTCTATTCAAGTATTTTGCCCATTTTTAATGGAGTTAAAGGCATACCTCCTTTTATTGTGCTTTGCTTTACTTTATCTGTGCTTCACAGATAATAATTTTTTTACAAAATGAAGATTTTGTGGCAACCCTTTTTTAAGCAAGCCTATCAGTGCCATTTTTTTCAGCAGTATGGGCTCACTTCATGTCTCTGGGTCACATTTTGGTAACTCTTAAATATTTCAAAGTTTTCATTATTGTTATACCTGCTATGATGATCTGTGATTAGTGATCTTTCATATTGTTATTATAATCATTTTGGGACACCACGAACCATGCCCATACAAGATGGCAAACATAACCAATAAATTTCGAGTGTATTCTGATTGCTCCACCAACAGGCTGTTCACCCATATCTCTCCCTTTCCTCAGACCTTTCCATTCCTTCAGACACAACAATATTGAAATTAGCCCAATTAGCAACCCTACAATGGTCTCTAAATATTCAAAAGAAAAGTTACGAGTCTCTTACTTTATATTAAAAGCCAGAAACAACTTATCTTACTGAGGAAGGGATGCTGAAAACTGAGATGGATCAAAAGCTAAGCCTCTTACATCAGTAAACCAAGTTGTGAATGCAAAGAAAAAGTTCTTGAAGGAAATTAAAACTGTTACTTCATTGAACACGTACATGATATGAAAGCAAAACAGTCTTATTGCTGATCTAGAGAAGTTTTAGTGGTCTGGATAGAAAATCAAATAAGCCACAACATGCACTTAAGCCTAAGCCTAATCCAGATGAAGACCCCTAATTTCTTCCATTTTATGAAGGCTGACAGGTAAGGAAGCTGCAGGAAATATTGATTCGTGAGTTTTAATAAGTTTAGCCTTATCCATAACATAAAAGTGCAAGGTGAAGCAACAAGTGCTGATGTGGAAGTTGCAACAAGTTATCCAGAAAATCTACCTAAGATAACTGATGTAAGTGGCTACACTAAACAACAGATTTTCTATGTGCAAACAGCCTTATACTCACATAAGATGCCATAGAAGCCTTTCATACCGCAAGAGGAGATGCCAATGCCTGGTCTCAAAGCTTCAAAGGACAGGCTGACTCTCTTTTTAAGGGCTAATCCACGTAGTGACTTTAAGTTATGCCAATGGCCATTTAATATTCTGAAAATCATAGGGTCCCTAAGAAATGTGGTAAACATACTCTGCCTGTGTTGTATAAATGGAACAACAAAACCTGAATAACAACAAAGTCTGGATGACAACACATCTCTTCAGAGCATAACTTATTGACTATTTTAAGCCACTGTGAGACTCACTGTTCAGAAGAAATTTTTTTTTCCAAAATATTACTGCTCATTGACAATGTATACAGTCACCCAAGAGCTCATATGAGCATCTATAAGGAGATTTTTATGACTGCTAACATAGCATCCACTCTGTGGCCCATGGACCAAGGAGGAATGTTGACTTTTAAGCCTTATTACTTAAGAAATACATGTTATAAGACAATAGCTGCCATAGATAGTGATTTATCTGATGGATCGTGGCAACTGAAATTGAACAGCTTCTGGAAAAAAATTCATTATTCTAGATGCTATTAAGAAAATGTGTGATTCATGGGAAGAAGTGAAAATATCAACATTAATAGAAGTTTGGCATAAGTTTTTTCTAATGCTTAGCAATAATTTTTGAAGGGTTCAAGACTTCAGTAGAAGAATTCACTGTATATGTGGTAGAACTAGCAAGAGAACTAGAATTAGACATGCAGCCTAAAGATGTGAATTAATTACTGAAATCTCATAATAAAACATGAATGAATAAGGAAATGCTTTTTATGGGTAAACCAAGAAAGTGGTTTCTTGAAATGGAATCTACTATTAGTGAAGATTCTGTGAACATTGTTCAAATGACAACAGAGGATTTAGAATAAAGACACATGCACACATATGTTTATTGCAGCACTATTCACAATAGCAAAGACTTGGAATCAACCCAAATGCTCATCAATGATGGACTGGATAAAGAAAATGTGGCATATATACACCACAGAATATTATGCAGCCATTAAAAAGGATGAGTTCACGTTCTTTGCAGGGATATGGATGAAGCTGGAAACCATCATTTTCAGCAAACTAACACAGGAACAGAAAACCAAACACCAAAAGTTCTCACTCGTAAGTGGGAGTTGAACAATAAGAATACATGGACACAGGGAGGGGAATATCCCCCTTTGGGGCCTGTCGGGGGTGGGAGGCTAGGAGAAGGATAGTATTAGGAGAAATACCTAATGTAGATGATGGATTGATGGGTGCAGCAAACCACCATGGCACGTGTATACCTATATAACAAACCTGCACATTCTGCACATGTATCCCAGAACTTAAAGTACAATTTTAAAAAGGCATTATAAAGATGTATCAAGCAATTAATAAAAATATAATGTGTGGAAAAAAGAATATGATACAAACCTAGTTGGTAATGCAGTGGCAGAGTTTGAGAAAATTGACACCAATTTTGAGAGAAATTCTACTGTGAGTAAAATGATATGAAACATCATCTCATCATGCAGATAAATCTTTTCATAAAAGAAGTCAATAGATGTGACAAAGTCTATCATTGCCTTATTTTAAGAAATTGCCAGAGTCATCCCAAACTTCAGCAACCACCACTCTGATCAGTCAGTAGTCATCAGCATAGAGGTAAGACTCTTCACCAGCAAAAAATACTATTGAACACCTATCAGTAGTTATGAACCAACACTACACACCTATTAGAATGGCTAAAATCCACAAAGCTGATGATATCAATTGCTACTGAGGATGCAGAGAACAAAAATTCTACCACTTGGTAGACATTTCAGCAGTGTCCAACAAAGTTAAAGATAGTATTACCATATGACCAAGGAGTCATGTTCTAGGTATTTACACAACTGATTAGAAGAATTACATTTACACAAATACTTGTATGCAAATGGATTATGGTAGTCTTGTTTATAGTTGTCAAATTGTGAAAACAACCAAGATACTCTTTAATAGATCAAGGGAAATACAAACCGTGCTACAATTATAAAATCGCATATTATTTGATAGAAAAAGAAACTATGGGTATATTTAGCAAGCTTAATAACATTTAAATAAATTTTGCGTAACAGAGTGATGGTGAATACAAAAATCTAAGCATTTGTCAAAACCCATAAACCTTTACTGCACAAAGGATCAACCATAACTATTCAAAATTTTTTTAGAGTGTATCAATAAAGATACTGGAGGAATACCAGAATGGAATCCAAGCTGTGATGAAAAATTCTAACTGCATTACCGGTGTATGAGATAAACTCATTGAAGAAGGTATGAGATAAAAGTTGAGCTAAGTAACTTTGTCGAACAGTGTTTTCACTGAAAAGCATCAGAGTAAACACAAAAGAAACTCTGCCACAGGTACTGGACCCCCATCGATAGAACTGTTTCTCATAAGAGTATGGGTTAACAATTATAAACTGCTGCGTGTTTATACTGGGATTGGGCAATTGATAACAGAAATGAGATTATCTAGTGATGATATCTGATATTTCACCTTCAAATATCTGATCACTGATATTTCACCTTCAAAGGAGAGTTTTGTTTTGTATTTTTGTTCTGGTGTAATGGGTAAGACTGAACCTGAGAGTGGAAATAAGTTTACTTCCTTTCAGATTTGAAGAAATGAGTAAGTGAAAATTTAGGCTGCTTATTATAAATTAGTCTCTTGACACAATGCTAATTATAATACCACAAATGATACTTGCAGATCTGATGTCTAAATTGTTCTTGCTACTTGTAAGGAACCCCCTTTTTTTTTTTTTT
>NC_045445.1:70781736-70821311 GCF_002776525.5 Piliocolobus tephrosceles
AAAGTCTGTTTTATCAGAGACTAGGATTGCAACCCCTGCTTTTTTTTGTTCTCCATTTGCTTGGTAGATCTTCCTCCATCCCTTTATTTTGAGCCTATGTATGTCTCTGCATGTGAGATGGGTCTCCTGAATACAGCAGACTGATGGGTCTTGACTCTTTATCCAGTTTGCCAGTCTGTGTCTTTTAATTGGACCATTTAGTCCATTTACATTTAAGGTTAATATTGTTATGTGTGAACTTGATCCTGCCATTATGATATTAACTGGTTATTTTGCTCAAGAGTTGATGCATTTTCTTCCTAGCCTCGATGGTCTTTATATTTTGGCATATTTTTGCAATGGCTGGTACCGGTTTTTCCTTTCCATGTTTAGGGCTTCCTTTAGGGTATCTTGTAAGGCAGGCTTGGTGGTGACAAAATCTCTAAGCATTTGCTTATCTGTAAAGAATTTTATTTCTCCTTCACTTATGAAACTTAGTTTGGCTGGATATGAAATTCTGGGTTTAGAATTCTTTTCTTTAATAACGTTGAATATTGGCCCCCACTCTCTTCTGGCTTGTAGAGTTTCTGCCGAGAGATCTGCTGTCAGTCTGATGGGCTTCCCTTTGTGGGTAACCTGACCTTTCTCTCTGGCTGCCCTTAAGATTTTTTCCTTCATTTCAACTTTGGTGAATCTGGCAATTATGTGTCTTGGAGTTGCTCTTCTGGAGGAGTATCTTTGTGGCGTTCTCTGTATTTCCTGAATTTGAATGTTGGCCTGGCCTGCTAGGTTGGGGAAGTTCTCCTGGATGATATCCTGTAGAGTGTTTTCCAATTTGGTTCCATTTTCCCCCTCACTTTCAGGCACCCCAATCAGACGTAGATTTGGTCTTTTTACATAATCCCATACTTCTTGCCAGCTTTGTTCATTTCTTTTTCTTCTTTTTTCTTTTGGTTTCTCTTCTCGCTTCATTTCATTCATTTGATCCTCCATCGCTGATACTCTTTCTTCCAGTTGATCGAGTCGGTTACTGAAGCTTGTGCATTTGTCACGTATTTCTCGTGTCATGGTTTTCATCTCTGTCATTTCGTTTATGACCTTTTCTGCATTAATTAGTCTAGCTGTCAATTCTTCCACTCTTTTTTCAAGATTTTTAGTTTCTTTGCGCTGGGTGCATAATTCCGCCTTTAGCTCTGAGAGGTTTGATGGACTGAAGCCTTCTTCTCTCATCTCATCAAAGTCATTCTCTGACGAACTTTGATCCGTTGCTGGTGATGGGCTGTGCTCCTTTGCAGGGGGAGATGCGCTCTTATTTTTTGAATTTCCAGCTTTTCTGCCCTGCTTTTTCCCCATCTTTGTGGTTTTATCTGTCTCTGGTCTTTGATGATGGTGACGTACTGATGGGGTTTTGGTATAGGTGTCCTTCCTGTTTGGTAGTTTTCCTTCTGACAGTCAGGACCCTCAGCTATAGGTCTGTTGGAGATTGCTTGAGGTCCACTCCAGACCCTGTTTGTCTGGGTATCAGCAGCTGAGGTTGCAGAAGATAGAATATTGCTGAACAGCGAGTGCACCTGTCTGATTCTTGCTTTGGAAGCTTCCTCTCAGGGGTGTACTCCACCCTGTGAGGTGTGGGGTGTCAGACTGCCCCTAGTGGGGGATGTCTCCCAGTTAGGCTACTCAGGGGTCAGCTACCCACTTGAGCAGGCAGACTGCCCCTTCTCAGATCTCAACCTCCGTGTTGGGAGATCCACTGCTCTCTTCAAAGCTGTCAGACAGAGTCATTCGCGACTGCACAGGCCTCTGCTGCTTTAGTTGAGCCCTGTCCCCAGAGGCGCAGTCTACAGAGACAGGCAGGTTTCCTTGAGCTGCTGTGAGCTCCACCCAGTTCGAGCTGCCCAGTGGCTTTGTTTACCTACTTAAGCCTCAGCGATGGCGGGCGCCCCTCCTCCAGCCTCGCTGCTGCCTTGCGGTTAGATTGCCGCAGACTGCTGTGTTAGCAAGGAGGGAGGCTCCGTGGGCATGGGACCCTCCCAGCCGGGCGTGGGATATATTCTCCGGTGTGCCGGTGTGCTTACAGCGCAGTGTTGGAGTGGGAGTTACACGATTTTCCAGGTGTTGTGTGTCTCAGTTCCCCTGGCTAGGAAAAGGGACTCCCTTCCCCCTTGCGCTTCCCAGGTGAGGCGATGCCTCACCCTGCTTCAGCTCTGGCTGGTCTGGCTGCAGCAGCTGACCAGCACCGATTGTCCGGCACTCCCGAGTGAGATGACCCCAGTACCTCAGTTGAAAATGCAGAAATCACCGGTCTTCTGTGTCGCTCGCGCTGGGAGCTGGAGACTGGAGCTATTCCTTTTCGGCCATCTTGCTCCGCCCCCCTCAAGAACCCTTTGTTAACTGTGATAAGGAAATCCCATGAAGACAACCACTAAGGTCTTAGAATTGTTTTTTCTTTTATTTACACAACAGCTGCCTTCTAGTTTGCCTTTCAATGTGTATAATTTATGCTCTGCAGAACTGCATTAAAATGTTTTAAAAATCTGACATTTTATTTGTTTTACTGGGTTGTAAATTTTTTAATGGCAGAGAGTATGTCTTTTGTAATTTAGAGTATTTCATAGTGCTGCACATAGAGTAGAAATCAGTAAACATCTGTTGAAAAATCAAGTTTTGAAATAATCACACTTTGGAAAAAGGATTTTGAGTTAAAATATTTCAAATTTAAAATTCTAAAGTTTAACATTGAATTAAAATGTACAAAAATTCTAGTTAAGATAATTACATTTACTTTCATAATATTTGTTGTCTTTTCTTAGAAATCCACCAAAAAACAAATACTCTTGGGGCACTTTTTTTTTGAAAAGAGAGTTACTATTGTCGGAGCTCCTCTAAAAGAAATAAAGATTTTATTTTAAAAGGGAATGACAGAGAGAGACAAAGAAAAAGTTGGAAAGGGTAGAAAGAAGTAAAGAAAGGGAGATGGACAGGAGGAAACTGAAGCAGAGATTGAGAAAAACAGAGAAGAAAAAATGATGCAGAGAGAGCAAAACAGAACAAAATAAGGCACAAATACACTACAGAAAATAGGGAGACGGAAGAAAATAGAGAGAGTGAGAAAGGGTGAAAAATATAAAAACTAATGAACATATACAAAGAGAAAGGAGTCATGAAAGAAAGAAACAGATAAAATCTGGAAAGAGATTAAAAGAGAGATGGGTTTAGATCAGAAGAGATGGGGTAAGCACACTCCTTCGTCTCTCTCCCACTGAATGCAACTATCCAAGGATTCTAAAATGTAAATGGTAATAGGAAAATTGGAGAAATAGATCAGAATTTGATATACCACCAAGCCAGGAGTAAGTTTCCTATGCCACACCACTTTTCCTGGTATTGACTGACTTGTCTAAAAGACAATTCAAAATCTAGACTACCATACTGAGTGCAGACAAAAAGAGCTTTAGAAGAATACCTTTCTATCTGGTCTAATGTACAGGAAAGGGAGTGTCTAAGTTTCAAAGAACTTTGGGGAAATTATTTTAGTTATTTTGTCTCTTCAATCTTATTCCAACACCCAGGTATGCTATTGTGTCAAAGTGGTAGTTTGGGCTGGGTAGATGTCTAAAACTCTCAGAGATAAAAGAGTCTCTCTCTGTGACAGAAGAAGTTGTCCCAAGAGTGTGTGGTGTATCCCAATTATATTTGGTTTCTATGTCCACTAACTGCTTTCCCTGGAATGCAGCCACAGTGGTGAAATATTTACAGCAGAGTAAAGAAACTAAGGCCTTGTATTTCTGGTAAAAAACAACAGGAGAGTATTCAGGAAACTATAAAGTGTGGAAGAAATCATGGAGTTGATGGAAATAATAAGCAATTTCATAAAGTGGTATATGTATACCTGGGGTCATCTCTAAGGATCACATGCATGGATCTATCTTATAGAGCACACCAATGGCTTTAAAAATTTATCTCCAGAAGAAACTACCACTAAGGTTACAGAATAGATACTTGGTGGTACACATGCAAGATTCATCCAGATAACGTTATAAAGGTTATATAAACTGAGCTGGTGATATTTGATTCACAGACCACAGAGGGCATGTAGGAATTTATGGACTAGACCAAGTTTATTTCCTACTAAACAAACAAAACAAAAAAAGAAATCAAGTTTCTCCTTATGATTCAAAATTCAGTGCCTAAAGAGTCAAGCTCACTGTACAGATTGAAAATGCTATAGAGACTGTGAAAACTGTAGTGACATTTGAAAAAAAAGCCCACAGAATGTGGGTAGAAAATTGTGGCTTGACTCTCATTAAGTCAATTGCTTCTAATACAAAACAAAAGACAAATCAAAATTCCACTTAGAATTTAAACAAGATCTAAGTCTCCATAATATAATATCCAAAAATACAAGAAATAATCGAACAACACATGGCACATAAAGAATCAGGAAGTCACATCTTTCAAGGGAACTGATAATTAGCAGATATAAATCCAAAAATGATACATGTGTTATAATTATAAAAAAATCAGACTTTAAACCAGCTATTATATAATTATATTCCAAAAAGTAAAGGCTCCCCCTTTTCAAACAAATGGTAAAATAGAAAGTATCAGCAAAGTAATAGATGTAAAGAAGATCCAAATAAAAATTAGGGATATGAAAAATCCAAAAACCAAAATAGAAAACTTACTATATTAGATTAATAACAGAATGGAAATGACAGAGCAAAACGTTGACATACTTGAAGAAAAATAAAAAAAAAATATTCTGTCTAAAGACTAACAAAAATTAAAAGATCCGTGGAGGAGTACAGGACTGCAACAGAAACTCTAACATTCAAACATTAGCAATACTTAACATTAAAGGTAGCTGGTCCAAATATACCATTAAAAGGGCAGAGATGGTTTGAGTGTAGTTTTTAAAAAGACTAAATCATATGGTATCTGCAAAGAAACCTTATTTGCTATAATGACATAGGTCCTTTAAAGGAAACAGGATAAAAATATTTCTCATTGAAACTAATTTAAAGAAAACTTGAATGGCATTATCAAACATAGGAGATTTCAGAGCAAGGAAAAGTACTATATATCAAAAGGGGAACATTATGTAGTTATAAAAGGGTCACTTCATCAAGAAACTATAACATAATAATTCTACAGGTACATGCACCTAATAATATATAAGTATAAAAAGCAAAAAATGCTTAAAATGTCTAAAGCAAAAAATTGATAGAACTGAAAAGAGAAATAGAAAATAGAGAAAGGAGAAATGGAAATTGATAGATGTTAACAACCAACTCAGAAATTCATAAACTTCTAGACAGAAAAAAATCAACAAAGATGTAGAAAAAACTGAACATCATCATCAATAAAGATGATATAAATGACATTTGTAGAACCTTCTACTCAGCAATAGCAGAATACAAATTTCTTTCAAGAGTCCGTGGAGTCTTCACCAAAAAAGATTATGTCATGGGTTATAAAACAAACCTTGATTAATATAAAAGAACTTCTGTCATATAGAATACATTGTCTGACTATGTGGAATATAAATCAGATATCCATAACAGAATGATAGACAATACATTTCCAACACCTGGAAATTAAACAATGCACGTCTGAATAATCTGTGGGTTAAATTAAAGTCTCAAGGGAAATTAAAAATATTTTATACTAAATGAAAATACAATGAGTATTCACTTATAGACCCAACAGATCTTAAAAGAGTAACGAGAGAATGCTACGAATAATTATATGCGTATAAATCCAGCAACTTTAAATAACTGGTCCAATTTCTTCAAGCTAAAAGCTCATCCACTAACAGAGAAATGTTCAGAAATTGTCTTATGTCTATTAAAAATGGACTTTGTGGTTTAAAACCTTCCTACAAAGAGAACTTCAGGCCCAACTGGTGTTATTGGCAAATTCTACTAAATATTGAATAAAGAAATAATTCCAAATTTACATAATCTCTTCAGAAAAAAAAAAGAGGCAAAACTGCCATTCCAATTCATTTTATGATTCACTATTAGCCGACGAGGAAACAGTCAGAGGTGTCCTAACTAGAGTGATTCCATCTTAAATATAGGCTGGATAAGGCCAAATCTGTTGGGTTACATTCCCAAGGGGTTGGACACTGTTGGTCTCAAAATGTTTATGGTTGAAGGAACAAGTTAATAATGCTACCTGTGATGGTTAATACTGAGTGTCAATTTGATTGGATTGAAGGATGCAAAGTATTGTTCCTGGGCATATCTGTGATGGTGTTGCTAAAGGAGATTAACATTTGAGTCAGTGGACTGGGAAAGGCAGACCCACCCTCAATTTGGGTGGGCACAATCTAATCAGCTGCCAGTGGGGCTAGAATAAAAGCAGGCAGAAGAACATAGAAGGATTAGATTGGCTGAGTCTTCTGGCCTCCATCTTTCTCTTTTGCTGGATGCTTCCTGCCCTCGAACATCAGACTCCAAGTTCTTCAGCTTTTGGACTCTTGGACTTACACCAGTGACTTTTGCCAGGAGCTCTCAGGCCTCTGGCCACAGACTAAAGGCTGCACTATCGGCTTCCCTACTTTTAGGTTTTAGGACTTGGACTGACTTCCTGGCTCCTCGGCTTGCAGAAGACCTATTGTGGGACTTTACTTTGTGATCGTGTGTGAGTCAATTCTCTTAATAAATTCCCCTTCTTATGTTCATCTATCCAAATAGTTCCATCCCTTTAGGGAACTTTGACTAATACATTAACTAAATAAAGACCCAGCACTTACGAAAATGTCCCAATATGTTAAGAACAAAAAGCATTCTTTGTTTTAAGAGTAGATTTTGCATTAAAGATAGTAGTACACTCATACATTCTTGCTGAAATCAAAAGTAACAGAGAAAAATCACAATATCAATAGCTTGTCACAAGCTGATCACAAGCTTTTGTAATAAAGAACATTGTTCTTAAAAACTTGTGTAAGCTAACACTACTTTTAAGGTAAGGGCATTCCTCCTTTTGCTTTGTGAGGATGCCTTACTCTGTACTAGAGGAGTCACTAATAAACTGTTTTCACTTTACTATGCTCTGCGATTCACCCTGAATTCTTACTGTATGAAATCCAAGAACTAGCTTTTGGGGTCTGGGATGAGATCCCTTTTCTGGTAACAAAACCATAGAACGTGTAGGAAAAAAAAAATAAATGACCAACACCTTCCACAGACATAGATTCAAAACTTCTCAATAAAAGAGTAGCAATTATAACCTAGTAATATTTATATAAAACAATACACAAATACAAATTGAGGTGTAAGCCAGGAATATGTCTTGTTTAATATGCAAATATCAATCATCGTGATCCACTATATTAAGATATTAAATACCAATGGCTAAATGATGATATTTATTCACGTAGAAAAAGTGTTTGATACCATTCAACAACCATTCCAGACAAAAATTTTCAATTAACTAGTAATATAAGAAAATTTTCTCAATCTGGTAAGGCATTTACAAAAACCTGTAGCTAGCAGCAATTTTCAGTTAAAGACTAAGTGTTATATCCCTAAAATTTGGAACAAAGTAAGAATGTCCATTCTCACACAACTATTAAATATTGTGTTGGAATTCCTAGCCAGTGTAACAAGGCAAGAAATAGAAATAAAAGGCATACAAATTAGAAAGAATTATATGAAACTATCTATATTTGCAGATCACATTTGATATACAGAATTGTCTACATAGAAAATTTCAAGGAATATAAAGAATTTCTTATAACTAATATGTGAGTTTACTAAGGTCAGAAGTTACAAGACCAACCTGTAAAAATCCCTTGGGAGGCCTGGCACAGTGGCTTATGCCTGCAATTCCAGAGTTTGGGAGGCCATGGTGGGAGGATTGGCTGAAGTCAGGAGTCTGAGACCAACCCGATCAAGATAGTGAGATTCTATCTCTACAGAAAAGCAAAAGCTAAAACTAAAATATAGTTGTGTTTTATTACATTAGCAAATTAAAAACAAGAATCATTACAATAGCTCTAAAACAAACACAAAGACATACTTAGGTATAAATATAACAAAACATGTACATTTTCTGTACACAGCAAACTGCAATGCTGATGAATTAAATAAGTAATTTGTAAATAAATAAGCAGATAAACTGTGTTCATGGATTGGGCAAGTCAATATAGATAGTATGTTAAGTCTCCTCAAATTTATCTATAAATATAATGCAATTCAAATCTTAATTACAGCAGAATTTTTGTTTACATATGAATTAGCTTATTTTAAAAATTACATAGAAAGGCATGGAAATTAGAATAATCAGAATAGTGCTGAAAAAAATAGAGTTGGAGGTCACACATTTTTTTCTTTTAAGACTTTTTATAAAATAAAACTTATCAATACTGTTTGCTATTGGTGAAGGGGCATGCATACTGGCAAACTGAACAGGTTAAAAGTCTAGAAATTAATCCATACAAATAAGTCCAACTGATTTTTGACAAAGATACAAAGGTAATTCAGTGAATAAAATATAGTCTTTTCATCAATGGAGTTAAAACAAATAAATACTCATATAAAATGAAATTTGATTTTAGCCGTAAATCTTTTCTAAAACTTACCTCAAAATAAAACATAGCTTTACAATTGTATTTTACATGCACACATACATACACACACACACACATACACACACACCCCTACACAGCATGATAGCATGAGTATAAAGACAAAAAATGAGAGTTTTTTGCGGTGTTGTAACTGTTCTGTATCCTGACTGTGTTAGTGTTATATGTACTGTACATGTGTTAAAACTCATATTACTCTCAACTAAAAATAAATTTAATTTATTCTGTGTAAACTATAAGGTAAAATTAAATCATAGGAAATTAAAATAAAAAGAAAGAGAAAAAACAAACAAAATAGGAAATACGAAGGGACCCCAGAGGTACAACCAAGGTAGAACGAGACAAAGGAGGAGGGAGGGTAGTAGGGAAAAAGAGATAAATAGGAAAAGACTTAGAAGAAAAGAGAGGCAGAGATCAGGAGAAAGAGAGAGAACAAGCAAATGAGAAATAGGGATATACCTTTGGATAACAATATATGTAGACAAATAAAGAAGGAGGACAGTGAGAGAGGAAGTTAAAGAAAAGAAGATTGAAAGGGAGAAACAAAGAAACACACAGACCAAGAAAGGAAAATAAAGAGAAATAGAGTGAGATTGATAGAATCATAAAAGGTAAACATAAACTGGAAAAGAGTGGAAGTAGAGAGAAAGGGATAACTAGAGAGAGACAGAAAAAGGGAGAAAGAGAAGGGGAGGGAAATTAAAAGAGAAAGAGAAGGAGGGTGGAAGAAAGAGGAGAGGAGAGAAGAGCGGAGAGGAGGGAAAATTAGTGAAACAGATAAGAGAGAAAGAGAAATGATTAATACAGACTGTTTCAAATATAATATATATTACTTGTAGCAAAATCAGAAAGTATAAATAATTGTAATTATAATGAAAAGTTGTGTGTAAGAGCTGTGTTTTCTCCTTTCCTTGTGAATTTTCACCATAGCTAATACAATTCATATTGAGTGCTAATTAACTACTGTTTGAGAATCAAGCACTGACAACAGTGAATGGATCTATATAAATTCTGTAAACCTGGACTATTTGCCTCAGTACTTATTTGAAATTTATTTACTATGGATTAAATTACTTACAATAGTTATGCCATAGTTTGAAAAAAGTATGCGTAAATTTGGGAATTACCAACAATTCAGGGCCAAGGAAGAGTGAAAAAGCAGTCCAGTGTTATTCTTAAATTGAACTACAGTGTTCTAAATATAGTTGTAGCTCATCCTTTCTTTCTTTTTAATTAGCATATAATAATTGTACAGATTTATGGGGCACCATGTGATATTTTGATACATGTGTACAATGTGTAATGATCAAATCAGGATAATTTGCAAATCAATCACTTCATGTGTGTAGGGAGATTTATAAAACTATATGTCTATTGTTTTTTTTTTTTTTTTTTTTGACAGCTCACTCTCAACCAGGTTGGAGTGCAGTGGCATGATCATATGTCACTGTAGCCTTAAAATCCTGGTCTCAACAAATAATTCTCCTGTATCAGCCTCCCGAATAGCTAAGAGTACATGTGTGTGCCACAAAGCCTAGTAATTATTTATTATTTTATTATTATTATTATTATTATTATTATTATTATTATTATTCATAGAGATGGGCTCTTATTATGCTGCCCAGGCTGGTTTCGAACTCCCTGTCTCAAGCAATCCTCCCATAATGGCTTCCAAAGTGCTGGGATTATAAGCATGAATCACAGTATCTGGCTTCTAGCTATATGAACAAAACAAAATTACTCTAAAAACAAAACAAAGCAATAAATAGCTAACTATAGTCACCTTACAAAGTTATGAAACACTAAAATGTATCGATCCTATCTGGCTATAATTTTGTATCCATTAGCCAACCTCTCCTAAGCCCTGTCTTTCCTATACTCCCCCTAGCCTTTAGTAATCACTATTCTACTCTCTACTTCTATGAGATTAAATGCTGGCAAGGATGTGGAAGAAAAGGGAGCTTACACGTGATTGGTGGGAATGTAAACTAGTATAGCCATTATGGAAAACAGTGTGGAAGTTCATCAAAAAACTAAAAATAGAACTATCATATGATCCAACAATCCCACTGCTGGGTATATATCCAAATGAAAGAAAATCAGTATGTCAAAGAGGTGTTTGTATCACCGTGTTTATTACAGCACTATTCACGATAGGCGAGATGTGGAATCAACAGAATAAACAGATAAATGATAAACAAAATGTGGTAAGTATATATATAATGGAATACTATTTAGCCATATAAAAACAATGAAATTCTGTCATTTGCAGCCACATACATTAGCCTGGATGATATTATGTTAAGTTAAATAAGCCAGGCACAGAAAGGCAAATGCTGCATGTTGTCACTCATACATAGAGGCATCAGTTTTCTATACAAGAGTGAGCATTGGTGCCCAGTAGGAAAAGTTGAAGGTCTAATGTATCCTTATTGTCAAAGTTTTGGTAAATATTCCCAGAAAATTGGAGCTTAGGGTCCCAATGAGGTATATACCTTATCAATGGACCTTGGTCACCGGGTGTAAAGGAAAGTCACAAGCCTGGGTGGGAACTCTTACTATGAAACTATGAAACGTCTTGTTAGTTCCATACATGTTTTATGTGCTAGGGAAGAAAACAGGCTCTCAATCCCTTTAACTCAGCCATGGCTATAGCAGTAGTTGGAATGGAAACTCAGTTTTCTGCTGACTAGGGATAAAGACGTAATGTTATGGGTTTCCAATTAGGGTGATCTCAAGAACAAGGCTGATATGAACAATGAATGACAGAATTCATCAATAGTTCTAAATGCTCTCTAATATTAAGTTCTGTAGTCAGGAACTTCTATGTGTCTTAGCACCCTACTATTGGGGGTTTGCCTATTGTATCTAGTCCTATTGATACAAGCTTTTTGGTGGAGTTGAAGTTGGTAGCTATTGCAATAAAATTTGATCTCCAAAACTATCTGATGGTTCAAAATTCTCCAAGGTATGAATTGTAGGCAGGATCCAGTTATTTACTGTTCCACCCAAATTACAGATATTTTGAGGTTATGCTGAGGACACAGAATAGATGAGCATGAAACATTAAATTGAGGTGACATCAATGTGGCATCTTTTTATAGAGCCACTAGAGATGACCCATATGGGTCACTTTTGTGAAATGTGGCCAGATCTATCATAACGTAGGCATAGCTGCTAAATCTAAGCTAACCCATTGTCTTTTATCAGTAGGTCATGGCTGGTCCCTCTCACTGGCTTCAGCTTATTATCCAGTCCTACCCTGAAAGTGTGTCATTACAGATTATTGCAAATGCTGCTGAGGAGATGAGATTTGAGGCTTAGTTATGCCTTTATTGGGTGTAGAGTTTATTAGCTTGGTTAACTGCAAGGCTAAAAAATATGGGCCAATTCGTTTCTTAAATCTGATGAAATATGCTCCTAGAACTAGGTCAAACAACAGCAGCTTTCCATGACCTCTCTTTGAGATTAAATTGTGTTTTACAAAACTAGACTGGCTCCTTAATCTGATGAAAGCTACAAATGGTAGCATTCATTTGCCATGGTATTTTCAGTATGATTATCAGGCATGCTATGAAAGGCATTCAGAAAGCTTTTTCTCCTTTACATATAACTACTTGATAACACACACTTACTCTGCGGTTCTGCTGAACTGCTTCCAGAGAAGATATTGCAATGGCATTGGAGAAGCTACGTTTGTAGATGGTGGGACCCATAAACCACACAGCAAGAGGCCTGCCTTTTTTAAATTGCTTCTAGAAGTTTATGAGATCCTCCTTTTGAATCAGGTTCCTCAAATGGATTTATTAGTGAGCAGCCATTAGCTATTAGCCCTAGCAGTAGGAATTATGTTGGCTAAGGTCGTATATACAAAACGACCAAAAGCAGGAAGACTCAGAGGTAGTATCCAAACCAAGTTTTAAAATGTTTAGAGGTCCAATTCTGGAAAGCATGAATTCAGTCATTTAATGTAAAAGACAAGAATTGGTGAAAATGGGAGATAGTCAAGCAGTGAGCAACTAGGATGAACTGGAATGGAGTTGAAGTCAGGTCTGTTTCAGAGGTGGCTCTTTTCAGGTGATGGATGGAAAAGAGACAAATTCATCAGGGATCTCAAACTATCACAAAACCAAATATGTCTGGACTATCACTTACAGATTTTTTAATGGAAACAGATTAAAAATGTAGTATAAAATTTATGCAGTGATTTAAGTACTAAGGGAGGCAAAATCAGTTAACACATTGCTTCTTTCTTACTATGAAATTACTGATTGTGTTATATTTCCATGGCATTTTTTACCAATCAGTATTTCATTCATGAGCACGCAGTGAGGAAAAAACAATAAGAACTATGTTAAGAGAAGAAGAACCTTGGGCATTCATTTTATTATTCAGCATATAAACATCACTTACTATGTCCCAGTCACAGATAATGAAGTAGACGATGACATAATCTTTGCTGTAGAACATTTTATTGTGTAACAGGGTTTAGAAAATTCATGCACAGAAATGAAGTTGTAAGCTTATAAAATGTACAGAACTTATCCAATTCAGTGAGTACTTGTTCTCATCAAAGGAAAAGGCTGGGGAAATTGTAAAGTAGTTCCTGAGATGCTGCTATTGCTCAAGGTATTTTTGAAATTTTTTTCTCGACATTCCTTAATACCTTTTGGCATATTTTTTCTGAACAATATCAGTGGGATAAATTTATAGTGTAATAATGTGGATAGATTTTTAGAAATAGTGAAAAGATATATGGAGGAAAGACAGTGACAATAGAAGCTTGAAGATGGAAAAAGTACCAGGAGAATAACAATGGACAAATGGCTTGAGGTTTTATAGGTTAAAAAAATGAATTTCGATAATATCTCTCAGAAAATGTTGATATGCTTGGCTCTATGACAAAACTATAGAATGGATTATCAATCAGATGATTTGTAAGCACTTAGAAAATAACTTAGTCATTACTAGCAGGAAGCTTAATTTTTTAACTGAGTTCTTTGGCATCTCATATCTCCAGTAACACTAATAGAATGGCTCAATTAGAGTACTGGTAAATATGCAAAAGAAAGATACTTAACATTTCTTAAATGTCTACTAGATATTTGGCCCTGTGCTAGGCACTTAACATGCTTCATATTATTTCTTCATCACCAACATCCTGCGAGATAGATATGATCACTGCTATTTTACTGATAAAGAAGATGAGGCTCAACGGATTTAAATAATGTCATGCATAACCAGTAACTCTCAAATTGAGCTCAAGTTTATCTGACTACAAAATTCGAGTGTTTTTTATTTTAAAAATTACATAATATTTCAAGCATACAGAAAAGTACAGTGATTAGTATAACCAACACCCACCTAGATGCCCTCAACATTTTCTAATATGTTAGCCATTTCTAATGTTAGAAAATGTTAACCCTTTCTCATATTTTCTTCCAATTTTTAAAGAAAGAAACATTGCAAATGCAATTGAAATTCCTTCCTACTTTTCACCATTCCTTTCTTGTGCTTCTCCTTCAGGGGCAACTGTTATATTGAAGTTGATCCATGCTATTTATATTTTTGTGTAAGTATTCACATATTATTTGGTTTTGTTTTTATGTTTTATAATGTGCTTCAATTACATTATATTGTATATATTCTTGCAGAACTTCCTTTTCTCATTCCATATTGTTATTCAGATATATTCATGTTGATACATGTGGTTCTATTTCAATTTTTTCAGTGGCTGTACCATGTTTTATTGTATTATTTTAAACCATATTTTCATTTTAGTTTCTACTCAAATTTCCATTGTGGTAAAAAATGCTACAATAAATATTCAAATATATGATTTCTTTGTATACATGCAATAGAGGTTCTTTATGTACCATAGAGTGGTATTGGTGAATTGTTGGTTATATAAAATTCATGTTTGTTTCTTCAAATTGTTCACCAAAATTGTTGACTGATTTACCATCCTTTTAGTGTTGTTAATTGTTTTTTTAAATTTTGCCAGAGCTATGGGTTTGGACAAATATGTCATTGTTATATTACCTTGCTTCTTTATGATTAGTAAAGTTTATGTTTTCTTATACTTACTGCTTATCTAGATTTCTTGCTTTAGAAATTACCCATCATGTGTCTATTTTCATATATGTTCTTTAACTTATTGGTTTCTGTAAGTTAAGTTTTATCAATTGAATTTTTTTATTATTATTATACTTTAAGTTCTAGGGTACATGTGCATAACGTGCAGACTTGTTACATATGTATAGTTGTGCCATGTTGGTGTGCTGCACCCATCAACTCGTCAGCACTCATCAACTTATCAGCACCTATCAACTCGTCATTTACATCAGGTATAACTCCCAATGCAATCCCTCCCCTCTCCCCCATCCCCATGATAAGCCCCGGTGCATGATGTTCCCCTTCCCGAGTCCAAGTGATCTCATTGTTCAGTTCCCACCTATAAGTGAGAACATGTGGTGTTTGCTTTTCTGTTCTTGCGATAGTTTGCTGAGAATGATGGTTTCCAGCTGCATCCATGTCCCTACAAAGGACATGAACTCATCCTTCTTTATGGCTGCATAATATTCCATGGCATATATGTGCCACATTTTCGTAATCCAGTCTGTCACTGATGGACATTTTGGTTGATTCCAAGTCTTTGCTATTGTGAATAGTGTCACACTAAACATACGTGTACATGTGTCTTTATAGCAGCATGATTTATAATCCTTTGGGTATATACCCAGTAATGGGATGGCTGGGTCATATGGTACTTCTAGTTCTAGATCCTTGAGGAATTGCCATACTGTTTTCCATAATGGTTGAACTAGTTTACAATCCCACCAAAAGTGTAAAAGTGTTCCTATTTCTCCACATCCTCTCCAGCACCTGTTGTTTCCTGACTTTTTTTGATTGCCATTCTAACTGGTGTGAGATGGTATCTCATTGTGGTTTTGATTTGCATTTCTCTGATGGCCAGTGATGATTGGCATTTTTTCATGTGTCTGTTGGCTGTATGAAGGTCTTCTATTGAGAAATGTCTGTTCATATCCTTTGCCCACTTTTTGATGGGGTTGTTTGTTTTTTTCTTGTAAATTTGTTTGAGTTCTTTGTAGCTTCTGGATATTAGCCCTTTGTCAGATGAGTAGATTGCAAAAATTTTCTCCCATTCTGTGGGTTGCCTGTTCACTCTGATGGTAGTTTCTTTTGCTGTGCAGAAGCTCTTTAGTTTAATTAGATCCCATTTGTCAATTTTGGCTTTTGTTGCCGTTGCTTTTGGTGTTTTAGACATGAAGTCCTTGCACATGCTTATGTCCTGAATGGTATTACCTAAGTTTTCTTCCAGGGTTTTTATGGCATTATGTCTAACATTTAAGTCTCTAATCCATCTTGAATTAATTTTCATATAAGGAGTAAGGGAAGGATCCAGTTTCAGCTTTCTACTTATGGCTAGCCAATTTTCCCAGCACCATTTATTAAATAGGGAATCCTTTCCCCATTTCTTGTTTCTCTCAGGTTTGTCAAAGATCAGATGGCTGTAGATGTGTTGTATTATTTCTGCGGGCTCTGTTCTGTTCCATTGGTCTATATCTCTGTTTTGGTACCAGTACCATGCTGTTTTGGTTACTGTAGCCTTGTAGTATAGTTTGAAGTCACGTAGCGTGACGCCTCCGGCTTTTTTCTTTTGACTTAGGATTGTCTTGGAAATGCAGGCTCTTTTTTGGTTCCATATGAACTTTAAAGCAGTTTTTTCCAATTCTGTGAAGAAACTCATTGGTAGCCTGATGGGGATGGCATTGAATCTATAAATAACCTTGGGCAGTATGGCCATTTTCATGATATTGATTCCTCCTATCCATGAGCATGGTATGTTCTTCCATTTGTTGGTGTCCTCTTTTATTTCACTGAGCAGTGGTTTGTAGTTCTCCTTG
Organism: Piliocolobus tephrosceles; assembly: GCF_002776525.5. Lineage (NCBI taxonomy): Eukaryota > Metazoa > Chordata > Mammalia > Primates > Cercopithecidae > Piliocolobus > Piliocolobus tephrosceles. Next base: position 70,798,240 of record NC_045445.1, read on the forward strand.
AAGAGGTCCTTTACATCCCTTGTAAGTTGGATTCCTAGGTATTTTATTCTCTTTGAAGCAACTGTGAATGGAAGTTCATTCCTGATTTGGCTCTCTGTTTGACTGTTACTGGTATATAAGAATGCTTGTGATTTTTGCACATTAATTTTGTATCCTGAGACTTTGCTGAAGTTGCTTATCAGCTTAAGGAGATTTTGAGCTGAGACGATGGGGTTTTAGAAATATACAATCATGTCATCTGCAAACAGGGCCTATTTGACTTCTTCTTTTCCTAATTGAATACCCTTAATTTCTTTCTCTTGCCTGATTGCCCTAGCCAGAATTTCCAACACTATGTTGAATAGGAGTGGTGAGAGAGGACATCCCTGTCTTGTGCCAGTTTTCAAAGGGACTGCTTTCAGGTTTTGCCCATTCAGTATGATATTGGCTGTGGGTTTGTTATAAATAGCTCTTATTATTTTGATATACATTCCACCAATACCGAATTTGTTGAGCGTTTTTAGCATGAAGGGCTGTTGAATTTTGTCAAAGGCCTTTTCTCCATCTATTGAGATAATCATGTGGTTCTTGTCTTTGGTTCTGTTTATATGCTGGATTACGTTTCTTGATTTGCATATGTTGAACCAGCCTTGCATCCCAGGGATGAAGCCCACTTGATCATGATGGATAAGCTTTTTGATGTGCTGCTGGATCCGGTTTGCCAGTATTTTATTGAGGATTTTTGCATCGATGTTCATCAGGGAGATTGGTCTAAAATTCTCTTTTTTTGTTGTGTCTCTGTCAGGCTTTGGTATCAGGATGATGTTGGCCTCATAAAATGAGTTAGGGAGGATTCCCTCTTTTTCTATTGATTGGAATTCTCCTCTGGTAGAATTCATCTGTGAATCCATCTGGTCCTGGACTTTTTTTGGTTGGTAGGCTATTAATTATTGCCTCAATTTCAGAGCCTGCTATTGGTCTATTCAGTAATTCAACGTCTTCCTGGTTTAGGCTTGGGAGAGTGTAAGTGTCCAGGAAGTTATCCATATCTTCTAGATTTTCTAGTTGATTTGCATAGAGGTGTTTATAGTATTCTCTGATGGTAGTTTGTATTTCTGTGGGGTCGGTAGTGATATCCCTTTTATCATTTTTTATTGTGTCTATTTGATTCTTCTCTCTTTTCTTCTTTATTAGTCTTGCTAGCGGTCTATCAACTTTGTTGATCTTTTCAAAAAACCAACTACTCGATTCATTGATTTTTTGGAGGGTTTTTTTGTATCTCTGTCACCTTCAGCTCTGCTCTGATCTTAGTTATTTCTTGCCTTCTGCTAGCTTTTGAATGTGTTTGCTCTTGCTTCTCTAGTTCTTTTAATTGTGAGGTTAGAGTGTCAATTTTATATCTTTCCTGCTTTCTCTTGTGGACATTTAGTGCTATAAATTTCCCTCTACACACTGCTTTAAATGTGTCACAGAGATTCTGGTATGTTGTAGCTTTGTTCTCATTGGTTTCAAAGACCATCTTTATTTCTGCCTTCATTTTGTTATGTACCCAGTAGTCATTCAGGAGCAGGTTGTTCAGTTTCCATGTAGTTGAGCGGTTTTGATTGAGTTTCTTGGTTCTGAGTTCTAGTTTGATTGCACTGTGGTCTGAAAGACAGTTTGTTATAATTTCTGTTCTTTTACATTTGCTGAGGAGTGCTTTACTTCCAATTATGTGGTCAATTTTGGAATAAGTGCGATTTGGTACTGAGAAGAATGTATATTCTGTTGATTTGGGGTGAAGAGTTCTATAGATGTCTATTAGGTCTGCTCGCTGCAGATATTCCATTCCTGGATATCTTTGTTAACTTTCTGTCTCATTGATCTGTCTAATGTTGACAGCGGGGTGTTGAAGTCTCCCATTATTATTGTATGGGAGTCTAAGTCTCTTTGCAAATCTCTAAGGACTTGCTTTATGAATCTGAGTGCTCCTGTATTGGGTGCATATATATGTAGGATAGTTAGCTCTTCCTGTTGATTTGATCCCTTTACCATTACGTAATGGCCTTCTTTGTCTCTTTTGATCTTTGATGGTTTAAAGTCTGTTTTATCAGAGACTAAGATTGCAACCCCTGCTTTTTTTTTGTTCTCCATTTGCTTGGTAGATCTTCCTCCATCCCTTTATTTTGAGCCTATGTATGTCTCTGCATGTGAGATGGGTCTCCTGAATACAGTAGACTGATGCGTCTTGACTCTTTATCCAGTTTGCCAGTCTGTGTCTTTTAATTGGAGCATTTAGTCCATTTACATTTAAGGTTAATATTGTTATGTGTGAACTTGATCTTGCCATTATGATATTAGCTGGTTATTTTGCTCGTTAGATGATGCATTTTCTTCCTAGCCTCGATGGTCTTTACATTTTAGTATGTTTTTGCAATGGCTGGTACCGCTTGTTCCTTTCCATGTTTAATGCTTCCTTCAGGGTCTCTTGTAAGGCAGGCCTGGTGGTGACAAAATCTCTATGCATTTGCTTATCTGTAAAGGATTTTATTTCTCCTTCACTTATGAAACTTAATTTGGCTGGATATGAAATTCTGGGTTTAAAATTCTTTTCTTTAAGATCATTGAATATTGGCCCCCACTCTCTTCTGGCTTGTAGAGTTTCTGCCGAGAGATCTGCTGTTAGTCTGATGGGCTTCCCTTTGTGGGTAACCCAACCTTTCTCTCTGGCTGCCCTTAAGATTTTTTCCTTCATTTCAACTTTGGTGAATCTGGCAATTATGTGTCTTGGAGTTGCTCTTCTGAAGGAGTATCTTTGTGGCGTTCTCTGTATTTCCTGAATTTGAATGTTGGCCTGCACTACTATGTTGGGGAAGTTCTCCTGGATGATATCCTGAAGAGTGTTTTCCAACTTGGTTCCATTTTCCCCCTCACTTTTAGGCACCCCAATCAGACGTAGATTTGGTCTTTTTACATAATCCCATACTTCTTGCAGGCTTTGTTCATTTCTTTTTCTTCCTTTTTCTTTAGGTTTCTCTTCTTGCTTCATTTCATTCATTTGATCCTCAATCGCTGATACTCCTTCTTCCAGTTGATCAAGTCAGTTCCTGAAACTTGGGCATTTTTCACATATGTCTCGTGTCACGGTTTTCATCTCTGTCATTTCGTTTATGGCCTTCTCTGCATTAATTATTCTAATTATCAATTCTTCCCCTCTTTTTTCAAGATTTTTAGTTTCTTTGCCCTGGGTACGTAATTCCTCCTTTAGCTCTGAGAAATTTGATGATCTGAAGCCTTCTTCTCTCATCTCGTCAAAGTCATTCTCCATCCAGCTTTGATCCGTTGCTGGCGACAAGCTGCGTTCCTTTGCAGGGGGAGATGCGCTCTTATTTTTTGAATTTCCAGCTTTTCTACCCTGCTTTTTCCCCATCTTTGTGGTTTTATCTGCCTCTGGTCTTTGATGATGGTGACGTACTGATGGGGTTTTGGTTTGGATGTCCTTCCTCTTTGTTAGTTTTCCTTCTAACAGTCAGGACCCTCAGCTGTAGGCCTGTTGGAGATTGCTTGAGGTCCACTCCAGACACTGTTTGCCTGGGTGTCAGCAGCAGAGGCTGCAGAAGATAGAATATTGCTGAACAGCAAGTGTACCTGTCTGATTCTTACTTTGGAAGCTTCTCTCAGGGGTGTATTCCACCATGTGAGGTGTGAGGTGTAGGTCTGCCCCTAGTGGGGGATGTCTCCCGGTTAGGCTTCTCAGGGATCAGGGACCTACTTGAGCAGGCAGTCTGTCCCTTCTCAGATCTCACCCTCCGTGTTGGGAGATCCACTGCTCTCTTCAAAGCTGTCAGACAGAGTCGTTTGCGTCTGCAGAGGTTTCTGCTGCTTTGTTGTTGTTGTTGTTTAGCTGTGCCTTGTCCCCAGAGGTGGAGTCTACAGAGACAGGCAGGCCTCTTTGAGCTGCTGTGAGCTCCACCCAGTTCCAGCTTCCCAGCATCTTTGTTTACCTACTTAAGCCTCAGCAATGGCAGGTGCCCCTCCCCCAGCCTCGCTGCTGCCTTGCGGTTAGATCGCAGACTGCTGTGCTAGCTATGAGGGAGGCTCTGTGGGCGTGTGACCCTCCTGGCCAGGTGTGGCATATAATCTCCTAGTGTGCCCTTTTGCTAAGACTGGTATTGGGGTAAAGCGCAGTATTGGGGTTGGAGTTACCTGATTTTCCAGGTGTTTTGTGTCTCAGTTCCCCTGGCTAGGAAAAGGGATTCCCTTCCCCCTTGCACTTCCCAGGTGAGGGGATGCCTCCCCCTGCTTCAGCTCTAGCTGTTCGGGCTGCAGCAGCTGACCAGCACGGATTGTCCAGCACTCCCTAGTGAGACGTACCCAGTACCTCAGTTGAAAATGCAGAAATCACCTGTCTTCTGTGTTGCTCGCACTGGGAGCTGGAGACTGGAGCTGTTCCTATTTGGCCATCTTGCTCCACCCTGAAAATATTTTATCCTAGATTCTAGCATGGATTTTCGGTCTGTTTAGAACATTTTTCCATGGAGTATTTTGTTAAAATGTAATCAAATTTATTAATATTTTCTCTTATGGTTTGTGCTCATTGTATCTTACTCATGAACCCTCCTTCTTTATCTTGGTATGTATATTCTTGCACTTTTTAATAAAAGAGCTGTCGTTTTTCCTATTTCTTTGATGTCTTCAGTAAATATGGTATTCACTTTTGTGGGATGTGTGAGATAAAAATTAATTGTATTATATTTCATACAGATATCCACTCACTCCAAAATTTGATACTGCACAGAACATTTTTCCCTACCAGTCACTAATTCCACCTCTGTTTGGTAATAACTATATTTTTATATATATGTATATATGCAGAAATATATTCATGTTTTTGGACTCTATAGTTTGTTCCATTAATCTTGTAATCTGATCATATGCAAATACCATTTTTTAAAAAATTAATTATAGCTTTATAACATATCTGGATATCTGGTAGGAAAATATCTCTACTTTTTATTCTTCTTCAAACTTGTTTGGTCTATTCTTGTACATTACACTTTCAAGTAGTTTTGGAACAATTTTCTGAGTAAATTATATTATTATTTGAATTGGAATTGCAATTAATTTAGGACACTAAAGAGGAGATGATTATCATCTTTATGAAATTATTTTTTTCATTTAGACACATACATATCTCCATTTATTCAGGTATTTTTTAAAATATATTTCTTTTTTATTTCTTTTATTTTATTTTGAGATGGAGTCTTGCTCAATCTCACATCACTGCAACTTCCGCTTCCCTGGTTCAAGTAATTCTCCTGTCTCAGCCTCCAGAGCAGCTGGTATTACAGGTGCACACCACCATGCCCAGTTAATTTTTGTATTGTAGTAGAGATACGGACCATGTTGGCCAGGCTAGTCTCGAACTCCTGACCTCAAGTGATCTACCCGCCTCGGCCTCCCAAAGTTCTGGGATTGCACGCATGAGTCACTGTGCCTGGCCATAAAAAATATATTTAAACATTCTCTTTACATCTTGTCATTTAGCATCAGGATCATATCTCTATTGAAAATAAAAATATATTGATAGCATGGACCTTGACATATGTGTCTTTGTGTCTTCTACAGTATTTATTATGTTGTTAGATATATGAAATTAAATACACAGTTTATACTTGAATTTAAAATGACAGTTGACAATGTGGTTCTTACATTATGCTCACCACAATTCCTTAATACTAGATAAAAAATGTTTCACGAGAAAACTGAGATGGTTATAAACATCAAGACAAAAATAGCAAATAAATTATTTGTCATTTAATGTCAGATAACAGAGTTAATTCTGTGTGGTAAAGAAGTTGTTCATGCCTAATTTAAGGCAAATTTAACTTATGTACTATTTTGTTATTTTTGTTGTTGAATTTATTTATCTGTTTAGCTTTTATTATTATTTTAGTTGACATATTAATTGTCCCTATTTCAGGTACAGTGTAATTTTTGATACATGTGTACAATGCATAATGATTGAGTTAGGGAAATCAAAATATCTATTACCTCAAAAATTTACTATTTTTATGTGTTGAGAATATTCAAAATGATCTTTTCTAGCTATTTGAAAATATACAATAAATTATAATTAACTGTAGTCACCCTAAGTGTTATAAAACACTAAAATGTATTCCTCCAATTTGTATCAGCTAACCAATTCCCCCATTCCCTATATCCCTTCCCCACTTCCAGCTTTAAATAACCACTATTATAATCTCTGCATCTATCAGATCATTTTTATAGCTTCCATATATGAGTGGTAATGTGCGGTGTTTATCCTTCTCTGCCTAGATTTTTTCACTTAAAGCGATCTATGTTTTTCTGAATGGCAGGCTTTCATTTTTATGGCTAAATAGTATTCCATTGAGTTTATATACTATATTTTCTATTTTCTAAATGTTAACTTTTATTTTAGGTTTTGAGGGTACATATGTAGGTTTTAAATATGAACATTTTGCATGACGGTGAGGTTTGGGGTATGAATGACCCCATCAACCAGTCACTGAGTGTATTACCGAACAGGTAGTTTTTTCACCCTTGACCTCACTGTCCCTTCTCTCTTTTGTAGTCTCCAGTGTCTATTGGAACCATTGTTATATCCACCTGTTGTCAATGCTTTGCTCACACTCATAAGTGAAAAAATGTGGTTTTTCATTTTCTATTTCTTCATTAATTCACTTAGAATATTAGCTTCTAGCTGCATCCAGGTTGCTACAAAATATATGATTTTTTTTTTTTTTTGTTTTGCTTTATGGCTGCATAGTATTTCATGTCGTATTATATACCACATTTTCTTTATGCAGTCCACCATGGGTGAGAACCTAGGTTGATTTTATGTGTTTCCTATTGTGGATGGTGCTGCAATGAACATACCTGTGCATGTCTTTTCGTTAGAACAATTTATTTACTTTTGGGTATGTATCCAGAAAAGGGATTGCTGGGTCAATGGTAGATTGTTGAGAAATCTGCAAGCTGCTTTCCACAGTGGCTGAATTAATTTACATTCTGACCAAGTAATTAAGTGTTCCCTTTTCTCTGCAGCCTCACCAGCATAGGTTTTTTTTTTTTGTTTTTTTGTTTTTTTTTTTCTTATCAATAATAGCCATTCTGACTGGCATGAGATGATATCTCATTATTGCTTTGACTTGCATTTCTCTGATGATTTAGTGATGTTGAGCATTTTTTACATGTTTGTTATCTGTTTGTACGTTTTCTATTGAAAAGTGCTTGTTTATGTCTGTTGCCTAAATTTTCATGAGGTTATTTTTCTGCTTGTTTGCTTTGGTTTTTCAGTAGCTTAAATTCCTTATAGATTCTGGATATTAGACCTTTGTCAGATGCATTGATTGTGAATATTTCTATAATTCTGTAGGTTATCTTTCTATTCTGTTGGTAGTTTCTTTTCCTGTGCAGAAGCTCTTCAGTTTCATTAGGTCCCACTTTTCCATTTTTATTTTTATTGCAATTGCTTTTGGGAACTTTGTCATAAATTATTTGCCAAGGCTGATGTTCATAATGGTATTTGCTGGGTTTGCTTCTAGAATTTTTATAGTTTTAGGTCTTAGATTTAAGTTTTTAATTTACATGGAGTTAATTTTTTGTATACTGAGGAAAAACAGAGGTAGTTTCCTTCTTACGCATATGGCTAACCAGTTATCTCATCACCCTTTATTGAATAGTCTTCCCCAGTGCTTACTTTTGTCAACTTTGTCAAATATCGGTTAGTTGTAGGTACATGGCTTTATTTTTGTATTGTCTATCCTATTCTTTCATTCTACGTGACTATTTTTGTACCAGTACCATGATGTTTTGGTTACTACAGCCTTATAGTATTGTTTGAAATCGGGTTATTTGTTGCCTCCAACTTTGTTCTTTTTGCTTAGAATTGTTTTAGCTATTCAGTCTCCTTTGTGATTCCATATGAATTGTATATATTTTTTTACTCTCTGAAAAAAGACATTGGTGGTTGGATAGGGAGAGAGTTGAATCTGTGGATTGCTTTGGGAATTATGGACAATTTTATGATTATGATACTTCCAATCCATGAGCATGTTATGTGTTTCTATTTGTTTGTGTCATCCATGATTTCTTTCAGCAGTGTTTTGTACTTCTGCTTGTAGAGATCTTTCACCGCATTGGTTAGATGCATTCCTACATATTTCATTTTCTTGCGGCTATTGTGAGGTGGATTGCCTACTGGATTTGAATCACAGCTTCAATGTTATTGGTATATAAAAATGGTACTGATTATCATTTGTTGGTTTTGTGTATAGTAAATTCACTGAATTAATTTATCAGTTTTTAAAATCATTGGTGGAGTCTTTAGGTTTCTCTAAATGTAGAATCAAATAATCCACCAGGAGAGATAATTTGACAAAGAATGGTGAGAGTGTGCATTCTTGCTTCATTCTTGTTCTTAAGGGAAATGCTTCCAGCTCTTGACTATTTGGTATGATGTTGTCTAGTGGATCATCATAGGTGGCTCTTATTATATTGAAGAACATTCTTTGATGACTAGTTTGTTGAGGATTTTTATCATGAAGGAATCTTGAATTTTGTCAAAGTTTTTTCTGTGTCTATTGAGTCCATTATATGGTTTTTGTTTGAATTCTGCTTATGTGATAAACAACATTTATTGATTTGTATATTTTGAAACAATGCTAAAACTCTGGAATAAAGTCTACTTGATCAAGATGAATTAACTTTTGTTGTGGTGCTGAATGTTTGTTGCTAGTATTGTGTTTAAGTTTTTTGTGTCTATGTTCATCAGGAATATTGACCCATAGTTTTATTGTGACTTTGCCAGATTTTGGTATCAGTTACATTGGCCTCACAGAGTGAATTAGGAAGGAGTCCCTCAATTTTTTGAAATAGTTTACATAGGATCAGTACCAGCTTTTCTTTGTACCTCTGGTAGATTTCAGCTGTGAATCCATCTGGTCCAGGCCTCTTTTTGGTTCCAGTAATGTATTTACTTCCTTTACATTTTCTAGTTTGTGTTTATAGAGGTATACCTAATAGTCTTTAAGGATTTTTTTTGTATTTCTATAGCATCTATTGTAATATAACTTTGTCATTTATGATTTCATTTATTTGGATCTTTTCTCTCTCTTTTGTTTATAGAGATGACAGTGTATTCATTTTGTTTATCCTTTCAATCACCAGCTTTTGGTTTCATTGACACTGTGTGGATTTTTGAGTCTAAATTTCATTCACTTCTGCTCTGATTTTAGTTATTTTATTCTTGTTTTTCTGGTTCCTCTAAGTGTGACGTTAGAGTATTAATTTAAGATCTTTCTAACTTGATGTAGGTGTCTAGCTCTATAAATTTTACTCTTCACACTGTTTTTTTGTGTATCCCCAAAATTTTAATACATTGTGTCTCTATTTTTATTTAAAGAAGTTTCTGTTTTTTGCCTCAAATTCGTTTTTAACTAGCAAGACATTCAAGAGAAATGTTTAATTTCCATGTAATTCTGTGATTTTGAGATATCTTAATGGTGTTGATTCATATTTTGTTCCACTGTGGTCCAAAATTATAGTTGGTATGATTTTGAATATTTTGAATTTATTAAGACTTGTATTATGGCTGAACACGTGGTCAATCTTAGACTGTTTTACATGTACAGAAGACAAGAATGCATATTCTATTCTTGATGGGTGGAGTGTTTCATAGATGTCTATTAGGTCTAATTGGTTGTGTCAAATTTATATTCAGTATTTATTTATTAATTTTCTTCTTCAATGATCTAATGCCATCAGTGGGGTGTTGAAGTCTTCCACTCTTGTTTTATGGCTGTTCTTTATTTTGTAGGTCTAGAAGTACTTGTTTTATAAACCTGGGTGCTCCAATGTAGGGTGCAATATTTAGGGTAGTTAAGTCTTTTAGTTAAATTGACTTTTTTATTTTTATAAATCCCTTAATTGTCCCTTTTTACTGTTGTTGGTTTAAAGTCTATTTCATTTAGTATCTGAGTAGTGACATTTGCTCTTTTTGTTTTTCATTTGTGTGATAAATTTTTCTCCAAACTTTTACTTTTTATCAATGGATGTCATTACATGTAATATGGGTAACTTGAAAACATATTTGAGAGAAGAATTCAATAACAAATTTTTAATCTTGCTAGAAAGCTAGCCATCCAGATGCATGAAATCCAGAGAATACCTACCAGATACTATCCAAAATGAACATCACCAAGGCATATACTCACTAAGCTGTCCAAGGGTCCAAGTTCAACACCAAAAAAATAAAAATTTTAAAAGCTGTTAGAGAAAAAGTCATACTATGGAGAAAGGGAACCCCATCAGGCTAACAGCAGACATTGCAACAGAAACCTTAGAAGCCAGAAGTGATTGGGGTCCTGTTTTCAGCCCTCTGAAGGTAAAAATAAATTAATTAATTAATAAAACAATAATAATAATTCCAACTAATAATTTCATATCCTGCTTACTAAGCTTCATAAGTGAAGGAGAAATAAAGTCTTTTTTCCGACGAACAATTACTAAAGAAATGCTATACCACTAGATCAGCCTTACTTAAGATCCTTAAGGGAGTTCTAAACATGGAAACAAAAGAACAATACCTGCTACTACAAAATCACACTTAAGTGCATAGCACACAGATTGTGCAAAGCAGCTACACAATAGAAACTACAAAACAACCAGCTAACAACTACGTGATACAATCAAAACCTCATATATCAATGTTAACCTTGAATGTAAACGATCTAAATATCCCATTTAAATGCACAGGTGGCAAATTTGATTTAAAAAATGCAATTCATTCATATACAACATTTTCTTTAGCCATTTATTTGTTGATGGAAACTTAGGATGATTACATATCTTGACTATTGTAAATAGCACTGCAACAAACATTGGATTACAGATATCTCTTCAAAACACTGATTTTCTTTCTTTTGAATATGTATGCTAGATCTTATGATAGTTCTATTTGCAGTTGTTTGTGGAACCTCCATATATTTTTCATAATGGCTCTACAAATTTAATATCACACTAATAGTTCTCTGTTCTCTGAATCCTCATCAGCTTTTTTTGACTTTTTAATAATATCTATTATAATTGCTATGAGATAATTTCTCATTGTGCTATTATTTTGCATTTCTCTAATGACTAGTGATGGTTAGCATTTTTTATATACTACTTGGCCATTTGTATGTCTTCTCTTGATAAATGTCTATTCAGATCATTTCCTCATTTTAAAAATAAGATCTAATTTTTCTGTTGAGTTGTTTGAGTTTCTTGTATACACTGAATATCAATCCTTGTCAGATCAATAGCTTGCAAATAGTTTCATTCTACAGGTTTTCTTCACTGTGTTGTCAGTTATGGGGTGTTTTAGTTTGTTTTTGGTGTTTTTTGTTTTGTTTATGCTTTGTGGGAGTCTTTTAGTTTCATGTAATTTTAGAAAAAAAAATAATAATGTTATTGTCTGTTTGTGCTTTAGTTGCCTGTGCTTCTGAGGTCTTATCCATAAAATCTTTGCCCTGACAAATGTGCTGAAGAGTATCTTTTATGTTTTTTTTCTATTAGTTTCATAGTAGTGTCTTACATTTAAGTATTTAAGCCGTATTGTATACGGTGAGATATATGGTTCTAGTTTATTTATCTACATATTAATACCCAGTTTCCCCAGCAACATTTATTGGAAAGATTATCCTTTTCCCACTCTATGTTCTTGGCTCCTTTGTTGATAACCAGTTGACTCTAAATATGTAGATTTTTTTCTGTTATCTCTGTTATGTTCCATTGGTCTATTTTTTCTTTTTTTCTTTTTTTTTTTTCTTTTAATGCCTGGACAATTGTGTTGATCTTATTGGACTGTTGTACAATTCTATGAATTGGTTGCCTACTCATGTCTGAAAACGTGTTGACAGAGTACAACAGAGAGAAACTACTGTGAATTATCAACAAGAATGTTACCTACTGAAACTAAAGAACTAGTAGTGTCTTTTAAAGGTGCCAATGCACATTATCATAGATATGAGCTGTAAGTCATCTAGTCTTAGTAATAACAATATCAGGTTTTTAAAAATTGTGATAGTTGACTGAAAAGTAATAAAATGGCAGACATGTTTCTATTCAGCATAGTACTGAAAGTCCCAACCGGAGCAATTTGGCCAAAAAAAAAAAAAAAAAAAAAAAAAGTCAATGAAGAGTATGCAGATTTGATAAGAAGAAGGTAGATTCTCATGTAGATGGTGTGATCTCATATCTAGAAAACAACAAAGGCTGAACTGAATTAAACCTTTTAGACCTAATACACACATTTAGTAAAGGCTCAGGATGCAAAATCAACACACAACATTCAGTTGCATTTCTATAAACTAGCAACTAATTGCCCCCCAAAAATCAAGAAAATAATTCAACTTACACTAGTATCGAAAGAATTAAAGTGAAAGAATAAATATAACCAAGGTGGTAAAAATCTGTAAACTAAAAACTGTAAAACATTTATGAAAGACATTGAAAATGTCACAAGTAAATGAAAATATATTTTATGTCCATGAACTTGAAGAATTAATATTTTTAAAATGTTGATACTACACAAAAGATCTGAAGATTCAATGCCATCCCTAACAAAATCCCAGTACTGTATTTTACGAAATTTTAAAAATCCCAAAATTTGTATAAAACCCACAAAAAACTGAAATAGCTACAGAAATCTTGAGAAAGAAGAATAAAGCTGAAGTCATGACACTTAATGATTTCAAGTTATTTTACAAATCTATAGTAATCAAAATAGTATGGTACTGGCACAAAAACAGATGCATAAAACAATGGAACAAAGCAGAGAATGCAAAAGTTAGCTCACACATATATGGGTTGCTAATCTTTGACATACGTACCAAGACTACAATAAATGGTGTTTGGAAAACTGGATATCTACACGCAGAAGAATGAAACTAGATCCTTATTTTACATGATTCAAAAAATTAAACTAGAATGGATTAAAGGCTTAAATGTAAGACTATAAACCATAAAACCTCCGGAAGAAAAATAGGGAAAATCTCCTTGACATTGATACTGGCAATGGCTCTTTGGATATGACACCAAAAGCACAGGCAACAGAGGCAGAAATAAATAAGTGGAACTACATCAAACTAAAAACTTTCTGCAGAGCAAAACAAACAACCAAGAGAATGAAAAGACAGCCTATGGAATTGGATAAATATATACCTGATTGGGGTTTATTATGCAAAAAAAATAAGTGACTGCTGCAATTCAGTGGCAAAAAATTCAAATAACTTCATCAAAATATGGGCAGAAGACGTGAATAGACTTTTTTTTTCAAAGAAGAAATACAATGGCTCATAAATATATGAAAATGAGATCAAATACATCATCATCAAGAAAATGCAACTTAAAACCATAATGAGATATTAACTCATACTTGTTAGAGTGGCTATTATTTAAAGAATAATAGATAAGAAATGATGGCACATTGTGAAGGAAAAGTGGCCCCTGAACACTCTTGTTGGGACTGTAAATTGGTTCAGCTGTTTTTGAAAACAGCATGGAGGTTCCTCTAAATATTACCAGTGTAACTACCCTGTACTACAGAAATTCCACTTCTAGGTATATATTTAAAAAAAAATAGAAATTAGCATCCTAAAGAGAAGTCTGCCTTCTCCTGCTCATTGTGCATTATTCATGGTAGCCAAGATGTGGACATATCTGTTTGTTGATGTATAATTCAATTAAAAATATAATATTGGTTGGGGCAAAAGTAATTGCAGTTTTCGCATTGTTGAAATTTGCTGTTTTGATATTGGAATGCATTCTTAAGTAAATGTAGCTACATTGCACATCATTTAATGCACATTTATCATTTTATGTTTTTTTGCTAAAGACTTATTACTTGTTTTGTGTTTACTTATTACTTTATTTTGTATTTATTTTAGACCATGGAAATGATGTTAAGCAGAAAGCAAATTCAAGGGATTTTTCATTGGAGTTCAAAATGGGTTTTAAAGCAGAGGAGACAACTCACAACATCAACAATGCATTTAGCCCAGGAACTGTTAACCAACGTACAGTACACTGGTGGTTCACGAAGTTTTTCAAAGGCTATGAGAGCCTTGAAGATAAGGAGTGTACTGACTGCCCAAAGAAAGTTGACAACGACCGGTTGATTGCAGTCATCAAAGCTAATCCTCTTACAACTACACAAAAGTTACTTAAGAAGTCAACATTGACCTTTCTACAGTCATTTGGCATTAGAAGCAAATTGGAAAAGTGAAGGAGCTCGATAAAGGGTGTCTAATAAGCTGAGAAAAAAATATAAAATCATCGTTTTGAAGTGTCATCTTCTCTTATTCTATGCAACAACAACAAACCATTTCTTTTTTTTTCTTTTTTTATTATTATATTTTTATTTTCTTGTACATGTATCTTTATTTCTTCCAAGTATCTCTCTTTTTTTTATTATTATACTTTAAGTTTTAGGGTACATGTGCATAACATGCAGGTTTGTTACATATGCATACTTGTGCCATGTTGGTGTGCTGCACTCATCAACTCGTCAGCACCCATCAATTCATCATTTATATCACGTATAACTCCCAATGAAATCCCTCCCTCTTCCCCCCTCCCCATGATAGGCCCCGATGTGTGATGTTCCCCTTCCCGAGTCCAAGTGATCTCATTGTTCAGTTCCCACCTATGAGTGAGAATATGCAGTGTTTGGTTTTCTGTTCTTGTGATAGTTTGCTAAGAATGATGGTTTCCAGCTGCATCCATGTCCTTACAAAGGACGCAAACTCATCCTTTTTTATGGCTGCATAGTATTCCATGGTGTATATGTGCCACATTTTCTTAATCCAATCTGTCACAGATGGACAATTGGGTTGATTCCAAGTCTTTGCTATTGTGAATAGTGCCGCAATAAACCTAAGTGTGCAAGTGTCTTTATAGCAGCATGATTTATAATCCTTTGGGTATATACCCAGTAGTGGGATGGCTGGGTCATATGGTACATCTAGTTCTAGATCCTTGAGGAATTGCCATACTGTTTTCCATAATGGTTGAACTAGTTTACAACCCCACCAACAGTGTAAAAGTGTTCCTATTTCTCCACATCCTCTCCAGCACCTGTAGTTTCCTGACTTTTTAATTATTGCCATTCTAACTGGTGTGAGATGGTATTTCATTGTGGTTTTGATTTGCATTTCTCTGATGGCGAGTGATGATGAGCATTTTTTCATGTGTCTGTTGGCTGTATGAATGTCTTCTTTTGAGAAATGTCTGTTCATATCCTTTGCCCACTTTTTGATGGGGTTGTTTGTTTTTTTCTTGTATATTTGTTTGAGTTCTTTGTAGATTCTGGATATTAGAAAAGAGAGAGGAATCAAATAGATGCAATAAAAGACAAAGCTGATATCACCATCGACCCCACAGAAATACAAACTACCATCAGAGAATACTATAAACACCTCTACGCAAATCAACTAGAAAATCTAGAAGAAATGGATAATTTCCTGGACACTTACACTCTCCCAAGACTAAACCAGGAAGAAGTCGAATTACTGAATAGACCAATAGCAGGCTCTGAAATTGAGGCAATAATTAATAGACTACCAACCAAAAAAAGTCCAGGACCAGATGGATTCACAGCTGAATTCTACCAGAAGTACAAGGAGGAGCTTGTACCATTCCTTCTGCAACTATTCCAATCAATAGGAAAAGAGGGAATCCTCCCTAACTCATTTTATGAGGCCAACATCATCCTGATACCAAAGCCTGACAGAGACGCAACAAAAAAAGAGAATTTTAGACCAATATCCCTGATGAACATCGATGCAAAAATCCTCAATAAAATACTGGCAAACCGGATACAGCAGCACATCAAAAAGCTTATCCACCATGATCAAGTGGGCTTCATCCCTGGGATGCAAGGTTGGTTCAACATTCGCAAATCAATATACATAATCCAACATATAAACAGAACCAAAGAAAAGAACCACATGATTATCTCAATAGATGCAGAAAAGGCTTTTGACAAAATTCAACAGCCCTTCATGCTAAAATGGCTCATAAATTCGGTATTGATGGAACATACCTCAAAATAATAAGAGCTATTTATGACAAACCCACAGCTAATATCATACTGAATGGGCAAAAACTGGAAAAATTCCCTTTGAAAAGTGGCACAAGACAGGGATGCCCTCTCTCACCACTCCTATTCAACCTAGTGTTGGAAGTTCTGGCTAGGGCAATCAGGCAAGAGAAAGAAATCAAAGGTACTGAGTTAGGAAAAGAAGAAGTCAAATTGTCCCTGTTTGCAGATGACATGATTGTATATTTAGAAAACCCCATTGTCTCAGCCCAAAATCTCCTTAAGCTGATAAGCAACTTCAGCAAAGTCTCAGGATACAAAATTATTGTGCAAAAATCGCAAGCATTCTTATACACCAGTAACAGACAAACAGAGAGCTAAATCATGAATGAACTTCCATTCACAATTGCTTCAAAGAGAATAAAATACCTAGGAATCCAACTTACAAGGGACATAAAGGACCTCTTCAAGGAGAATTACAAACCACTGCTCAGTGAAATAAAAGAGGACACAAACAAATGGAAGAACATACCATGCTCATGGATAGGAAGAATCAATATTGTGAAAATGGCCATACTGCCCAAGGTAATTTATAGTTTCAACGCCATCCCCATCAAGCTACCAATGAGCTTCTTCTCAGAATTGGAAAAAACTGCTTTAAAGTTCATATGGAACCAAAAAGACCCCGCATTGCCAAGACAATCCTAAGTCAAAAGGAAAAAGTTGGAGGCGTCACACTACCTGACTAAAAACTATACTACAAGGCTACAGTAACCAAAACAGCATGGTACTGGTACCAAAACAGAGATATAGACCAATGGAACAGAACAGAGTCCTCAGAAATAATACCACACATCTACAGCCATCTGATCTTTGACAACCCTGACAAAAACAATAAATGGGGAAAGGATTCCCTATTTTATCAGTGGTGCTGGGAAAATTGGCTAGCCATAAGTAGAAAGCTGACACTGAATCCTTTCCTTACTCCTTATATGAAGATTAATTCAAGATGGATTAGAGACTTAAATGTTAGACCTAATACCATAAAAACCCTAGAAGAAAACCTAGGTAGTACCATTCAGGACATAGGCATGTGCAAGGACTTCATGTCTAAAACACCAAAAGCAACAGCAACAAAAGCCAAAATCGACAAATGTGATATAATTAAACTAAAGAGCTTCTGCACAGCAAAAGAAACTACCATCAGAGTGAACAGGCAACCTACAGAATGGGAGAAAATTTTTGCAAACAAACCATTTCTTAATCAGATTGTTATGTGTAATGTAAAATGAATTTTATATGACAACCAGCAACAACCAGCTCAGTGGTTGGACTGAGATGAAGCTCCAAATTACTTCCCAAAGCCAAACTTGCACCAAAGGTCATGGTCACTGTTGGTCTGCTGCTGGTCTGATCCACTACAGCTTTCTGATTCCTGGTGAAACCATTAAATCTGAGAAGTATACTCAGCAAATCAGTAAGATTCACTGAAAACTGCAAGGCCTACAGCCAGCATTAGTCAACAGAAAGGGCTTAATTCTTTTTTTTTTTTTGAGACGGAGTCTCGCTCTGTCGCCCAGGCTGGAGTGCAGTGGCGCGATCTCGGCTCAGTACAAGCTCCGCCTCCCGGGTTCACGCCATTCTCCTGCCTCAGCCTCCCTAGTAGCTGGGACTACAGGCACCCGCCACCTCGCCCGGCTAGTTTTTTGTATTTTTAGTAGAGACGGGGTTTCACCGTGTAGACCAGGATGGTCTCGATCTCCTGACCTCGTGATCCACCCGTCTCGGCCTCCCAAAGTGCTGGGATTACAGGCTTGAGCCACCGTGCCCGGCCAGGGCTTAATTCTTGTCCATGACAACACCTGATCACATGTTGTTCAACTAGTACTTCAAAAATCGAACAAATTGGTCTACAAAATTTTGCTTCATTTACCATATTCACCTGACTTCTTGCCAAGCAACTACCACTTCTTCAAGCATCTTGACAATTTTTGCATGGAAAATGCTTCCACAAACACCAAGATGCAGAAAATGCTTTCCAAGAGTTTATCAAGGAGTTTTACACTACAGCAATAAACAAACTTACTTATCATTGGCGAATAAATGTATTGATTTTAATGGTTCCTATTTTGATTAATAAAGATGTGTTAGAGACTAGTTATAATGATGTAATATTAACGATCTGAAACAACAAGTATTTTTGCCCTAATACACACACACACATATATATATATATTTTTTCAATGGAATATTATTTGGCTAAAAAGAGAAAGGAATCCTGCCATTTGCAATAACATGGATGAACCTGAAGGTCATTATGTCAAGTAAGATAAGCCAGACACAGAAAGACAAGTACTGTGTGATCTCACTTATATTTGGAATTTAAAATAAAGGCAAACTCATGGAAGCAGACAGTAGAATAGTGGCTGCCAAGGGCTTAGGTATGGGATAAATTGTAAATGTTAGCCAAAGGTTAGAAATTTTTAATTACAAAATGAATAATTTCTGGACATCTTATGTACAGCATGATGACTATTAATAATAATAATGTATACTTAATTTTTTCTAGAAGAGTAGACCTTAATGTACTTACCACATATACAAATGGATGAATATGTTTATTATGATATTAACATATGATGAATATGTTAATTTGATTGTGGCAATTATTGCAGTATATATAATTTATATATATAATTATCATATTGTGTACTTTGATTCTATACAATTTAATACCGTGAATTATATTTCAATAAAGTTGGGGAAAATTTTTAAAACAAAATAAAGTTGCAGACATAGAAACAACATACCAATTATTACATTGAATGGAAAAGTATAAATGCACCAATTAAAAGACAGAGATTGGCAGAGTTGATTCGCAAATAAAACAGGATGTAACTCTACACTATGTATAAGAAACTCACTTCAATCTCAATGACATAAATAGGTTGAAAGCAAAAAAATTAAAAGAGGCATATTAGCAAAAACAATGGGTATTTAATATAAAACAGACAAAGATGTTTACTAGGGGGTAAAGGACACTATTTAATCATAATAAGATTAATCTACCAAGAATGTATTGTAATTTAAAATTTTATACACCCAGCAACACTTAAAAATACATAGAGCAAAATTTGATAGAGCTAAATCAGTAATTTAAAAATACGGAAAGACTTCAATAACTCACTCCCAGCCATTGATATAATTACTCATCATAAAATCATCAATGGTATAGAAGAACTGGACAATACCAACAACCATCAGAACCAAATTAACATTTATAGAACAATCCACTTTACAACATAAAACTGCACATTCTTTTCCAAGCACCCATGGAACATTCACCAAGCTAGAACATATTTTTGATCATGTTACTAAACTTAACAAATGTACAAAACATTTATATTTTACAGAATATGTTTTCTGATCAAAACAGAATGAAAGTAGAAATTAATAACGTAAAGACAATAGGAAAAATCTGCAAGTACTAGGAAATTAAGCAACACATGTCTAAATAATCTATGATTCAAAGAGAAAGTCTTAAAGAAAACCAAAAAAATATATAGAACTCAATGAAAATGAAAACAAAATACATATTTAAATGTGAGGGATGCAGCTAAAGGAGTGCTGAGAAAGAAATTTATGCCACAAAATGTTTACATTAGAAAAGAGCAATAATCTCAAATTAATAATCTTAGTTCTGCTTTTTTTTTTTTTTTTTTTTCATTTTCTGTTTTGTCTTTTCTGGCTTCTAAAGCCTCTTCTAATTTCTTGGTTCGTGGCCTTCTTCCAGGTTCAAAGCCAGAAATGGCATCTCTGCAACCTCTATTACCATAATTATGTCTCCTCTTTTGACTCTAACTCCTCTGCCTACCTATTTTACTTATAAGTATATTTGTGATTACATTTGGCCTTTCTAGATAATTCAAGATAACTTCCCTTTTTCAAGGTAAAATTATTATCGATTATACTTCTGCCTGCAAATATGAATTTCCCTTGCTCTTTAGCATAACATATTCTTAGATTCTGGCAATTAGTATGTGGACATCTTTGAAGGGTGGCAGTGCTAGTCACTATTATTACTATCACACTCCCATATCAGACAAAGGACTTATATCTAGAACATAAAAATAAGTATTAAAACTCAACACTAAAAATAAAATTATCAAAAATTCTACATATATGTATACCAAATAAGCACATTAAATGATGTGCAATATCACTAGCCATTAAGAAATTGCAAGGTACCATCATAAGGAAATATCAGTGCATATCTATTACAATGGATAAAGTAAAACAAGACGATGATAACACTAAAATAATTTTGTCAAGAATTTTGAGAATCCAAGTCACTCATACATCGCTGGTCAAAATGTAAAAAGCCACTCTGTAAAATTGTTTTAAAACTAAAAATGAATTTATCAAATGTCTCAACAATTGCACTATTAAGCATATATCCCAGAGAAACAAAAGCTTATTTTTATAAGGAGCATTTTACACAAATATTCATAGCACCTGTGTTTGTAATAACCCCAAACTATAAAATACCCAAATGTCCTTCAATAGGTGAATATTTGAGTATTTAAACAAACTGTAATATACTAGGAAATGCTACTCAGCAATTAAAAGGAATCGAGCCACTGATACATGGAACAACTTGTTTGTAACTCAAGTGAGTTATGCTGAGTGAGAAAAGTCAATCTTGAATGGATACATATTGCATGATTTCATTTATTTAACATTTGTAAAATAATATAATTGTGGAGATGGAGAACAGATTAGTGGTTGCCAGTGGTTAAGGAGAAGTAGGGTTTTTTTATGGTGCGATTATAACAGAATAGCACCCAGGAATCATGTACTAATGGTGCAGTTAAGTATCTGGATTGTGGAGGAGGTCATATAAAAATATACATGTGTTAAATTGTATAGAGGTACACACACACACACACATACATGAAAACACTCATAATTCAAGTGTCAAGAAGATTTAGGTTTAAATCCTGACTCACTAGTATTGTATTATCTTTCACAGATGCATAAGCTTTTGAAACCTGAGTTTTCTCATTACTAACTATACTTTAGTATTAGGCACTTTAAAAGGTTTTTATCATCAAATGAAATTAATTTTTGTTCAGTGCTTAGCATAGTAGCAGACACACTATAAGTGCAAAATACATCTTAGCATAAATAGATGCCATCTTTTCTATAAGCTTCATTATCAGAATCACATAATAATCTGCCTGTACCAGGACTTGTAGTAGAGACATGGAGCTTGAACATTATTCTGAGATCAAAAGAACAAAGATAATGTTGAAGGAAAGTCTGCTTCTTTCCCATATTCTTTCTCCTTATAGAAATTATAACATTGCTCAGGGAAAACATATATTTATTTATAAAAGTAATAAAGTGCTATTATTTCTATCTAACAAAATGGATAACTCTACAGATGATATATGGAGAAATATAAATATTTTAGTTTTAGAAAATACCTTTGAGAACATTTGGTCTAACCAGTTTATTTCACAGATGATACAGTATACCTAGCTGACAAAGTGAGTAAGGTAACTTAGTCAAGGGCCAAGAATAGAATCAAACTCAAATCTTCCCAGCTCTCTGCATATAATTTATTATTTAGCAAACGATATAGTCAGGAAAGGCAACAATTTGTACATTTTCCGTATTTCCCCCATTTGTCTCAGTTTGGTATTGTTTTTTAATGTAACACAGTTTCTTAACTATAGTGAATTAAATGTGGTCAAAAGACACATTGTTTAGACATCATGACTATCCTTATGGCTAAATGCTGACAACTGTGTGACTCCTCTTTCATTGGAAGTGTATGATTTTTACTGCTTTAACTGGAATTATTTTTTAAGAGAGAAGGTTCAAATATGTTTAATGATAAATGACAAAAGTGACATTTCAAATAATCACCCAGAAATACAAAAGATCCTAGGAAAAACTCATGAACACCTCTATGAACACAAACTAGTAAATCTAGAGAAAATAGTAAAATACTTGGAAACATACCACTGCCAAAGATTGAATCAAAAAGAAATTAAAACCCTGAACAGACTAATAATAATCCAGGAATCAATTACTAATAAAAAAAATATGAAACCAAAAAACCCTAGACCACATGGATTCACATTTGAATTCTGCCAGATGTACAAAGAAGAGATGGGACACATTCTACAGAAATTATTCCAAAAATTTAAGCAGAAGAATGGGTCCTTAACTTACTGCCTAAACTGAGCATTATTCTGATACCAAAACCTGACAAAAACACCATGAACAAAAGAAAAATACAGATTTGTATTCCTAATTAACATACATTCAATTTTTTCAGCAAAATACTAGCAAACCAAATCCAGCAATACATTAAACAATTAATCCACCAAGATAAAATATACTTTATATCTGGGATGCAAAGTTGCTTCAAAATATGCAAATCAATAAACATGTTTCACCATACAAACAGAATTAAAAGCAAGTATCATAATCACCTCAGTAGGTGTGGAAAAAACTTTCATTAAAATTCAACATACCTTTATTGTAAAAATCTGTAACAAACTAGGCATTGAAGGAACGTACTTCACAATAATGACAGCCACATATGACAAACACACAACTGTCATACTGAATGGACAAAAGCTAGAAGCATTTCCCTTAAGAACAGGAAAAAGACAAGGAAACACCCTATCACACACCTATTCAATATGTTATTAAAAGTCCTACCCAGAGTAATCAGGCAAGAGATAACAATGAAAAACATCCAAATTCGAAAAGGAATCAAATTATTTCTCTTGACTGTCAACGTAATTCTTTTCTTTACAAAGAAAAGCCTAAAGACCCCATCAAATGCTCCTAGATCTAATAAATTATTTTAATAAAGTTTAGGAATACAAAATTAATGTAAAAATAGTAGCTTTTTCTTTTTCTTTCTTTTTTTTTTTTTTTTTTTTTTTTTTTTTTTTTTTTTTTTTTT
>NC_045445.1:70821411-70855103 GCF_002776525.5 Piliocolobus tephrosceles
TTTTTTTTTTTTTTTTTTTTGATGGAGTCTCACTCTGTCTCCCAGGCGGGAGTGCAGTGGCATGATCTTGGCTCGCTGCAACCTCCGCCTGCCAGGTTCAAGCGATTCTCCTGCCTCAGCCTCCCGAGTAGCTGGGATTACAGGCGCACACCAGCGTGGCCGGCTAATTTGCGTATTTTTAGTAGAGACGGAGTATCACCGTGTTGCCCAGGCTGGCCTTGAACTCCCGACCTCAGGTGATCAGCTGGCCTCGGCCTCCCAAAGTGCTGGGATTACAGGCTTGAGCCACCGTGCCCAGCCAAAAAATAGTAGCGTTTCTATATATCAACAATGTTCTGGTTGAGAACCAAGTCAAGAATAAAATTTTAGGGGACGGACACGGTGGCTTATGCCTGTAATTCCAGCACTTTGAGACGCCAAGGCAGGTGGATCACCAGAGGTCTGGAGTTTGAGACCAGTCTAATCAACATAATGAAACCCTGTCTCTACTAAAAATACAAAAATTAGCCGGGCGTGGTAGCGGACACATGTAATTCCAACTATGCAAGAGACTGAGACAGGATAATTGCACCAACCCAGGAGACAGAGGTTGCGTTGAGCCCACATCGCGCCACTGTGCCCCAGCCTGGGGACAGGGCAAAACTCTTTCTCAAAAATAAAATAAAATAAAATAATAAATAAAATAAAATAAAATAAATAAAATTAAATTAAAATAAAATAAAATAAAATAAATAATAAAATAAAATAAAGCCACAAAAATAAACTTAGGAATACACCTAACCAAGAAGGTAAAAAATCTCTAAAATGAGAATTACAAGACACTGCTGAAAGAAATCATGTATGACACAAACAACTGAAAAACATCTCCTGCTCATGGATTGGAAGAAGCAATATTGCCAAAATGGCTTTATTTCCTAAAAACAATCTACAGATTCTAATCTATTCCTATCAATATATCAACATCATTTTGCAGAGAATTAGAAAAATTATAAAATTCACAGGAAAACAAAAAAGACAATAGCCAAACTAAAGCTAAGCAAAAAGAACTAAGCCAGAGGCATCAAATTACCTGACTTCAAACAACACTTTAAGGCCATAGTAACCAAAACAACACTATCCTGTTAGAGAAACACACACAGACTAATGGAACAGGAAAGAGAGCTCAGAAATGAAGTTGAAAACCTACACCCATTTGATCTTCAGCAAAGTCAGAAAAAATAAGCAATGTGGAACAGACATTCTATTCAATAAATAATTCTGGGATAGCTGCCAAGCCACATGCAGAAAAAATCAAATAGAACCCTTTACCTTTTACCATATGCAAAAGTTAACTCTAGATAAATTAAATATTTAGCTGTAAGATCTCAAACTATAGAAATTCTAGAAACAAATTTAGAAAATAACATTCTGAACACTGGCCTTTGGAAAGAATTTATGACAAAGTCCTCAAAAGCAATTGTTACAAAACTAAAACTTGACAAGTGTGACCTAAGTAAATATAAGAGCTTCTGCACAGGAAAAAAAAATATTACCAGAGTAAACCGACAACCCTCAGAATGGGTGGAAATTTTTGCACACTGCATTCATCAAAGATCTACTATCCAGAATCCATAAGAAACTTAAATAAATCAACAAAGAAATAGCTATCAACTCCATTAAAAAGTGGGCAAAAGACATGAGCAAACACTTCTCAGAAGAAGACATACAACTGGCCAAAAATATATAAAAAGATACTCAGTATCACTAATTGTCAGATAAGTATGAATCAAAACCACAATGAGGTACTATGTTGTGCCAGTAAGAATGGCCATTATTAATAAGTTAAACATAACAGATACTGGTGAGGTTGAAGAGAAAAGGGAATACTTATGTACAATTGCTGGAAATGTAAATTAGTTCAGCCACTGTGGAAAGCTGTTTCAAAAATTCTCAAAGAAGTTAAAACAGAACTACCACTTGAACCAGTAATCCCATATAGCATACTGTGTGTGTGTGTATATATATATGTATATATAAATATGTATATATATAAATATGTGTATATATAAAAATAAGTATATATATATATGAAAATAAATTGCTTTACTAAAAAGACACATGCACTTGTATGTTTATCACAGCATAATACACAATATCAAAGACTTGGAATCAATCTAGGTGTCCATCAGTGGTGGACTATGTAAAGCAAATCAGACCTACCTCATAAGTGATTCTTATAGAGTGTTAAACAGGGAAACACAACACCAATATGCCACCACAAAAACACACTTATGTACATAGCCCACAGACACAAGCAAACATACAATCAAGTCTACATAACAACCAGATAACAACATAATGACAAGATCAATTCCCTATATATCAACATTGACACTGAATATAAATGGGCTAAAAGCCCCACTAAAAAGGCACTGAGTGCCAACTTGGATAAAGAAGCAAGACCCAATGGTATGCTCCCTTTAGGAGACCAATCTCAAAGAAAATGACTCTTATAGGTTCAAAGTAAAAGCATGTAGAAATATATGTTAATCAAATGGAAAAGAAAAGAGCAAGGGTCACTATTCTTATCTCAGACAAAACAAAACTTTAAACCAACAATAAACAAAAAGAACAAAGGGCAGTACATAATAATAATGAATGAATTTAACAAGAAGACTTGACCATCATATATATATATATGTAGCAATATTCATATAACAAGTACTTAAATACCTATAAAGATACTTGGATAATGACACAATAAGAGTGGGAAACGTCAATACCCAACTGAAAATGTTAGACAGACTATCGAGGCAAAAAAAACTAACAAAGATATTCAGGACCTAAACTCAGCACTTGACTAAGTGGACCTAACAGACATCTGTAGAATACTCCACCCTCACTCCACCCCTCCAAAAAATAGAATAGATGTTCTCATCTTCACATGGCACATACTCTAAGATATATTACATTCTTGTCCTTAAAGCAATCCTCAACACATTTTTAACAAAACTGAAATTACACTCACACTCACAGAGCACAACAAAATAAAAATAGAAATCAATACCAAGATCTCTCAAAACTGCAGAATTCTATGGCAATTTATAATCCTGTTATGAAATACTTTTTAGTAAAAAATAAAATTAAGGCAGAAATCAAGAGTCTTTGAAGCTAATGAAAAGGAAGATACAACATAGTAGAATCTATGGAACACAGCAAATGCAGTAAGAGGAAATTTTATAGTGCTAACTGCCTACATCAAGAAGTTAGAAAGAACTAAAATTAACTACCTAAGATTATACCTAGAGGAAATAGAAAAACAAGAGCAAGAACAAGCCAACACCAAAGCTAGCAGAAGAAAAGAAATAACCAAAAGAGACCTGAACTGAAAAAACTGAGGTGCAAAAGTTTAT
Source organism: Piliocolobus tephrosceles (assembly GCF_002776525.5). Lineage (NCBI taxonomy): Eukaryota > Metazoa > Chordata > Mammalia > Primates > Cercopithecidae > Piliocolobus > Piliocolobus tephrosceles. The sequence continues at coordinate 70,824,804 of NC_045445.1, forward strand.
ACAAAAGAACATAACCAAAATTTGTTTTTTGAAAGAAAAAACAAGATTGATAAAACTGCTGACTACATTAATAAAGAAAAAAGAGAGATCTAAATAAACATAATCAGAAGTGACAAAGGTGACATTACCACAGACCCCATAGAAACACACACACACACACACACACACACACACAAAATCCACAGAGACTATCACAAATACCTTTATGCACACAAATTAGAAAATCTAGAAGAAATGGATAAATTCCTGGAAACATACAACCTACCAATATTGAACCAAGAAAACCTGAAACACTAAAAAAAGCAATAATGAGTTCAGAAATTGAATTAATAACAGAAAATCTAATAATAAGAAAAGACCCTGTACCAGATGGATTCCCATCCAAGTATCAGCATATGTACAAAGAAGATCTGGTACCATGCATACTGCAATTATTCCTAAAATTTGAATAAGGTAAACTCCTCCCTAACTCATTCTATCAGGCCAGCATTGTTCTGATATCAAAACATGGCAGAGACAAAACACAAATAGACTACGAGTCAATATCCTTGATGAATATAGATGCAAAAATATCCTTAACAAAGTAGTAGCAAACCAAATCCAGTAGCATATCAAAAAGCTAATCCACCACCATCAGGTAGATTTCATGTCTGGGATGCAAGGTTGGTTCAACATATGCAAACCAATAAATGCGATTCATCACATAAACAGAACTAAAAACAAAAAACCACATGATCATCTCAATGTACACAGAAAAGACTTGCAACCTAATCCAACATCCTTTTATGTTATAAACCCTAAACAAAGCAGGCATCGAAGGAACATTCTTGAAAACAATAAGAGCCGTTTATGGCAAACCCACATCCAATAGCTTACCGAATGGGTAAAATTGAAGCATTCCCCTGGTGAAAAAGAACAAGAAAAAGATGCCTTCTCTTATCATTCCTATTCCACATAGTACAAAAAGTCCTAGTCAAAGCAATCAGGCAAGAGAAAGAAATAAAAGGCATCCAAAGAAAGAGAGGAATCCAAAGTTTGTCTCTTGACAGATTATATAATTGTGTACCTAGGAAACTCCATCATCTTATCCAAAAGCCATCTAGAACTGATAACAATTTTAGTAAAGTTTCATAATAAAAAAATCAATGTACAAAAATCAGTAGCTTTTTTTTATTATTATACTTTAAGTTCTGGGATACATTTGAAGAACATGCAGGTTTGTTACCTAGGTATCTATAAGAATGGAATAATGGGGTACTCCGGATATCTCAATTAAAAATTGGAAAGGCACAATATGAGAAAATGTGTGTGCAAATAATTTTCATATTTGTATGCATCATGATGACATGCACAAGATTATCATCTGGGGAAGAAGTGGGACTACAAAGTATGCAATATTTGCAATATTTGACTTACCATATTTTCAACTTATAATAAGTTTATCTGTATATACCCTACTGTAAGACAAGGAGTGTGCTTATTGAATATATATTGATTTTACACCATGGTAAAGTTAAGAAATCTTGAGGTGCACCATCATAAATTGGAGACTGTATTGCCAATAGCAAGGGTAGTTTGCTTTAGCCATGCTCTACTCTGAAGAATCTTGAAAGACCTACTCCTGCTTCTAAGAAAGAATACTATGGTCTTCATAGTCTACTACTGGCTTCATAGTCTACTACAGAATAAAGGTAGGATTCATGGCTTTCTTGTTCTTAACATCATTCATTGTTGCAAGGATGAGTCTTGCTGCATAAATGAGCAATGCCTGTTATGGATAGGGGTATACAAACAAAATATACCCAGAGGATATCAGATAAAAGGGACCCTAGGCATGGATCTAAGGCTCAACATTTATATGTATGTGGTACACATAATTCTACTGTGATGTTTGACCTCTGGAATTACTCCAGTGATTCTGCTGCATTACATGGTGATATGATTTGGCTGTGTTTCAACCCAAATCTCATCTTGAGTTGTAACTCTCACAATCTCCATGTGTCGTGAGAGCGATGAAGTGTGAGGTCATTGAATCATGGGGGCCGTTTTTTCCTGTGCTGTTCTCATGATAAGGAATAAGTCTCATGAGATCTGATGGTTTTACAAAGGGCATTTCCTCTGCACACGCTCTCTTGCCTGCTGCCATGTAAGATGTGACTTTGCTTCTCCTTTGCCTTCTGCCATGATTTTGAAGCCTCTCCAGCTATGTGAAACTGTGAGTTCGTTAAACTTCTTTTTCTTTATAAATTACACAGTCTTGAGTATTTCTTCATGGCAGTATAAAAATGGACTAATACACATGGCAAAAGGGATTTTCCAGATGGCTTATTAATCAGACAGCTTTTTTAATAGACCTAATGTAATCACACAATCCCTTTTAAAAAGTTGTTTCTAGCTGTTAACAAACAAGGGAGTCAAAGCAATTCCAAGTGTGAGAAAAATTTACCGTGACTTTGTGAACTCTGATCTTAAGTAGGCCACAGCACAGGACCTGAGTATGGCCACTGAAAGCTGAGAAAAATTGCTGGCTGATAGCCAGCAATAAACCAAGAAACTTATTCTGGATTTTTGCCAACAATATGGATGAACTTATAAGCAAATATTTTCCCAGACCCTCTATATAAGACTAGAGCCTAGTGGACATCTTAATTTCAGTCTTGTGATGTCCTTAGAAAGATAATTCAGTCAAAAATGCCTGGGTTTGTGGCTTACAGAATTGTGAGATAATAAATAGGTGTAGTTTTAAGTCACTAAGTATGTGATAATTTGTTTTGCAGATATGCAAAACTGATACAAAAGGAAAGGTAAAGAAACACTTCATACCAGTTTCTGGTATCCTTTGCACCTGCGATTGTCTAATAGCATTGTTTTATTTCCATTTTGGGCGATGATATGGATTGGCTGTATTGCCACCCAAAATCACATCTTGAATTGTAATCCCCATAGTCCCCACGTGTCAAGGGAGAGACTAAGTGGAGGTAATTGAATCATGGAGGCAGTTTTCCCCCATGCCATTCTCATGGCAACAAGTGAGTAATGAGATCTGATGGTTTTATAAATGTTTAGTAGCTCCTCCTGCATTTCTTCTCCTTCCTGATGCCTTGTGAGAAAGGTGCCTTGCTTTCCCTTTGCCTTTTGGAATGATAGAAAGTTTCCTGAAGCGTCTCAAGCTATGCTGAACTGTGAGTCAATTCAACCTCTTTCCTTTATAAATTACCCAGTCTTGGGCAGTTTCTTATAGCAGTGTGAAAACTCACGAATAGAGGCTGTGACTGAATGTCCCTCAGATATTAAGGGGCATAATGAAAGAGTTATACATGCAAATTTGTTAGTTCTTAATATGAGAATTTAATGTACCAAAGCTTAGAATAATTTGTACAATCCAACAGAATATAATGCAATACAAATTTGAGATGCTGATGCTGGAAGACCTCAGCTAACTTTTCCTATATATTATTAACTCATTTAATTAGTCATGATATGTCTAGTAGTTTAAATTCTACCATTCCTTTAGAATGTGAAAATAAGGAAAATGAGAACCGAGCAGGAAAAAGCATTCTCCAGGCTCATGAACTTGTATTCATAAGAAAGTCATAAAATAATTCTTGCACTATCGACTAAGGAAATTTGTATACTGTAATCAAATACTGAGTGATGTCAACAAGATAAAAAAAAAATAGAATGTTCCAGCAAAGATCCCCTCAGAGAAACACCAATTTAATAATCAAGTATAGACAAAAATACATTCATGAGAATCCAGTTAAGAAGCTGTAGCATCCCAGAGAAGTCAAAGACTAAGAACAGCCACACCGAAACAGATAAGTGGAACAGTTCCACTTTGCCCTTACCATGCCCTACCCCAATCTGGCACAGCTCCATGTAGAGAGAGATTACCTTGGCCTGTGCTTTCTCCTATGAAATTGAGGGAACTGGAGAGAAAAGTATGCATCCAGCATCCTTAGATTTATGGATTACTACTCAAAAGGACTGCTTCTATCTCACCTCACCTAGAGCACTGAGGGAACCCAGCATAATTGGAATGAGTCAGGGAAGCTAAGAGCAAAGAGGGAGTATTTCTCGGAAAGTGGTGCAGCTCAGCCTATGGCACATATTTCAACAGCTAGTGTGGATCTCAATAGAGGACATGGATCTTAGCAGACAGCATGAGCCTCAGAAAACAGTACAATTATCAGCAACCAACATAGCTATCAGCTGATGATATAGATATCAGCAGCCAGTGTGACTCTCAGCAGCTGGTGCAGTTCTCAGAATATGGTAATACTCTCAGATGATGTCCCAGTTATCAGGATCTAACGCAGATCTCAGCAGCTGATGCAGACTCAGCAGATGGCATGGATCCGAACATCTGTTGCAGTTCTCAGCTGACAGGGCACATCCTGGTAGATAGCACAGCTCGTAGCATTTGTCACGGATCCCAGTGGACTGTGTGGTTCTCAGAAGCCAGTGCAGATTTTGCCAGACAGCATGGATTTCAGCAGATGGCACAGTTATTAACTTACCATGTACCTTTCAGCAGCTGACATAGATCCCAGAAGCTCACACAGATTTCAGCAGATGAATCAAGGAGATAAGAAGCTACCAAAGGAACAAAATAAATCTCCAGTAATCAATTCTAAAGGTATGGAAATCTGTGTATTGCCTGACAAAGAATTCAAAATAATTGTTTTAAAGAAGTTTCATAAGCTACAAGAGAAGGCAAATAGAAAACTAAACACAAATAAGAAAAATAATACATTAACAAAATAAGGATATAAACAAAGATATAGAAACCATATAAAGAATGAAACACTCACTCTTGTGATCTCAGCACTTTGGGAGGCCAAGGCAGATAAATCACCTGAGGTCAGGAGTTCGAGACCAGCCTGGCCGACATGGTGAAACCCCATCTCTATTAAAAATACAAAAATTAGCTGGACGTGGTGGTACATTCCTGTAATCCCAGCTACTTGGGAGGCTGAGGCAGAGGAATTGCTTGAACCCTGGAGGTGGAGGTTGCAGTGAGCCATTACACTACAGCCTGGGTGACAGAGCAAGACTCAGTCTCAAAAAAAAAAATAAATAAATAAAAGAATGAAACAGATTCTGAAACTGAACAATAATGTAACCAAAGTGAAAAAATTTAATAGAGGGCATCGAAAGGAGACTTCTTCAAACGTAAGAAAGAATCAATAAGCTCAAAGACAGGTAATTTGAAATTATTCCACTAAAAGAGCAAATAGAAAGAAACAACAAAAATAATGAAGAAATCCTACAGGACTTATGGGACAGCATTAAGTAAACCAATATATGCATTATGAGATTTACAGAAGGCAAAATGAAAGATAGGGGCAGAAAACTGCTTAAAGAAACAAAGGCCAAAATTTCCCGAAATCTGAGGAGGTAAGTGACATCCGTATTTATATAGCCCAAAGGACCCTACGTAAAGTAAGTTCAAAGAAGACTACAATGAGACACATTATAATCAAATTTTCAAAAGTCAAAAACAAAGAGAATATTAAAGGCAGCAAGAGCAAAACGACTCTCCACATGCAAGAGAGCCCACATAGGACTATAAAGCGATTTCTCAGTAGAAATCTTGCAGCTCAGAAGAAAGGGGGAGTAATATATACAAAGTGCTGGGGAAAAAAAAAAAAAAAAAAAAAAAAAAACCTGCTGCTCTATACTATATTCAGCAAAACTGTCCCTTTAAGGCAAAAGCGAAAGAAAAAATATGGCTTACCCAGGGAAATAAAAAACGAGGGAATTTAATACCATTAGACATGACTTAAATGCTAAAGGGAGTTATTGGGGTTGAAATGAAAGGATAATAAATAGCAACACAAAAGCATATGAAAGTATAAAGCTTACTACATAAAGGTAATTATACAGACAGAAATAATACTGTAACACTGTAATGGCAGTGAGTGAATTACTCAATTACAACATTAAGTCAAATGTATTAAAATAACTAACAACAAAATATTTTTAACAGATAAAATATTTTTAAAAAGTAAATTTCAACATCAATAATAAATTGTATGTGGGGTAAGTATAAGTGTAGATGCTACTTAAGTTATTAATTCAAAATAAATTATCATATTTATTAAATATTTTATATGTTTCATGGGAACCATGAGAAAATACCAAGAGATGACACATAAAACCAAAGAGAAAATATACAAGAATATTACTACCAAAAATTAACAACATATAAAAGAAAACAATAAGAGATAAAAGAGAAATAAAATAGCTACAATACAAACATAACTCAATTTACAAAACGTCAACAATAAGTCTTTCACTGTCGTTAATTGCGTTAAATATAAATGGATTAAACTAGCTAATTCAAAAATATAGAGTGGCAGAATGAATTAACAAATCTAGACCCAATAATGTGCTATCTATAAAAATCTCACTTAGATTTAAAAAACTACATAAAATGAAAGTGAAGGAAATGAAAACGATATTTCATGCAAATGGTAAACAAAAGACTACAGTTTTGGCCATACTTACATCAGAAAAAAAAAAATGACATTAAGTTAAAAAGCGTAATGGGGGACAAAGAAAGACAGTATATGTTGATCAATTCATCTGGAAGATACATCAACTATATGTGTGTATATGTATATATGTATACATATATATGTGTGTGTGTATATATATATATCCATCATAAGAGTGCCTAAGTATATAAAACATGTATTAACAAAAGTAAAGGGAGAAATTGACAGCAATACAATAATAGTAGAGGACTTTAATATTCCACTTTCAACAATGGATAGAACATCAGAAAAGAAAATCAATGAGGAAAAAAAAAAAGGAGACCTGAATACATTAACAAATGGACCTAACATATATAAAACATTCTATTCGACAGCAACAGAATACGGTTTTCTCAAGTGCACACAGAACATTGTTTAGTATAGATGTTAGACCATGAAACAAGTCTTAACACACTGAAGATTTAAATAATATGAAATATATTTTATGACCACAAGATATAAAATGAGATATACATTACAGAAGAAACATTGAAACACTTAGAAATATGTAGAAATTAAATTGGTCAAATAAGAAGTCATAATGGAAATCAGAAAATATATAAACATTCCTGAAAGTATAACACACCAAAATTATGAAATGCAACAATAGTTGTACCATAGGGAAGTTTGTAGCAATAAATGTCTACATTACAATAGTGGAAATAATTAAAATATACAACCTATGATTAAATCTCAGAGAAGTGAAAACAAAAAACAAAGAAGGCAAGAAATAACAAAGATTAGAGCAGAAATAAAATGGAGACTAGACAAGCAATTTAAAACCAATAGAACTAAGGGTTGATTTTTGAAAATGATGAGCTATATTGACAAAGCTTTAGCAAATTAGGAAAGAATGAGAAAAGACTCAAATAAATAAAATTAAAAATTAAAGGGAAGACCTTATAACTGATGGCACAGAAATATAAAGGATCATAAGAAGCTACAATTTACAACTGCATGCCAACACATTGGAGAATCTAGAAGAAATGCCTATGTTCCTAGAAACATAGAATATACTGAAATGGAATAAAGAAGAAATAGAAAATGTAAACAGACCAATAATAAATAAGAAGATTTAATTAGTAACCAAAACCTCTTAACAAACAAAAGCCCAGGATCAGATTACTTCACTGGTGAATTCTGTCAAAGTTTTGAAGAAGAAATAAGGCCAATCCTTTTCAAATTCTTCCAAACATTTGGAGAGTGGGGAAGACGTCCAAAATCATTTTATGAGGCCAGAATTCCCCTGCCACCAAAATCAGACAAGGACAGTGCAATAAAAGAAAATTACAGGTCAATATCTTTGATGAACACAGATTGAAAAATAATCAACAATATATTAGCAAACTGGATCCAACAGCACATCAAAAGAATCATACACCATGACCAATTAGGGGTTATCCTGAGATGCCAGGATTGTTCAATATATGCAAACCAATCACTGCCATACGATAACATTAGCTGTATGTAGAATACATTTATATAATTTTCTCATTGCTGGAGAAAAAGTATTTGACAAAATCATCACCTTTTCACGATAAAAATTTCAACAAATTAGGAGTAGAAGAAAATTATATCAACCCTAATAAAGGCCATACATGAGAAGCCCAGAGCTAGTATCATACTTAAGAGTAAAACAACTGAAAGTTTTTTCTCTAAGATCATGAACAAGACAAAGGTATTCACTCTCATCACTTCTCTTCAGCATAGTACTGGAAGTACTAGCTAGAGCAATTAGGCAAGAAAAATAAATAAAAGTAATCCAAGTTGAACAGAAAGAAGTAAACTTCACTGTGTCAAGATTACATAATCTTATATATAGAAAACCTTAAATATACCACAAATCACATTAAAACTATAAAATAAATTCAGTAAAATTTCAGAAGACAAAATCAACATACACAAATTTATTTTTTCTATGCATAAGCTGTGAAATATTCATAAAGGAAGTGAGTAAAATAGTACCACAGTCATTGTAGTACCTATAGCTACAAGGAGATAGTGCAGGGGCCAGTCACTGAGGTAAATTAACTAAATATTGACAATGGGAATCTTAAGAAACTGAGAAATACAATTTGAAAATATGCTATTTTTGTGAAAACTTGCCAGGATAAGAACAAACAGAATCACCTAGCCATTTCAGTGAACTTCTCAGAATGTTCTAAGATGTGTTCAGAGAGGTGGAATAAACAAGAAAAAAAATTAAAACGTGGCAGAGGTGAACAAGATCCACTGAAAGATAAATTAAGATCTATATGCCTTCTAAAAAGGAAAGAAAAAAAGTTTCAGGATCTCAATGAATCTAAGAGGCTTCTTTTGAACTAAAATCAAAGGAGAATAGCCTGGTCTGTTCATTGATGAGGTTGCAAAGAAACTGAGTGAAATGTGGACTAGCACTGCTACAGATGATAAGTAACATTATGATAAAGAGGTTACTAAGCTGAAGAAAAAAATATGAAAAGTATTTTTCTGTATATTAAACTAAAGGAAAACCTGATGGGAAAAGAAGGAGTTATCAAGACTGATAAAAGCAATAAGAAGGAAGAGGAGGAAAGTAAGTAACATAAAGAGGATTAATATAGAAGAAAGTTGAAATGAAATAACAAAGAAGAAGAAAGATGATGGTGGTTATAAATTATTTTGTTCTAGTGCAGTATTTTTTCTTGTCTATAAAGCATTTAATCCCCCTGTATGCAACTCACTTCTCTTAAAGTAACAAATTAAAATGTAAAGCTGTGTAGACTTTGTTTTTAAACTGTACAGTGTCACTTTTTGTAAAATTAACACTAAATGTACCTTTAAATAGTCCTCTCCTGCTGGTATTTTCAGTGGCTACTAACTTTGCTTGGTACCGTATGAGGATTTTAAATTATCATGGAAATTTAAAGCAAGATTCGTTTTGGTGCACAGAAAAATTTATATATATATGTATATATATATATATATATACATATATATATATAATATTTTGGTATATTCATATATATTTATATATGGGCATAATATTTTTGCATCTTCATTTGTCTCTAGTGCAACTTATATGAAATGTTGATTGTTGAATGAAATGAAATATGATTGTTGTTCTGTTAACTCAATACCACTCTGCAATTGCAAAAAAAAAAAAAAAAAAAAAAAAAACACAAGAATGTTGCTGTTGTTTTGTTGACATTCTGAATGTTCCTAAGTAAACGCAATTTTTAATTTGTATTGTTCTTTGCATTCCTCTGAAACTTTTCCTCTGGAGGGAAAGCTAGCCTTTTGCTTTTACCTGTTTTGTATCACATGAATTATTACTGTGTTTATCTTTTTGTATGATTAGCTGATACAAATTTTCTTCCCACAGAAACTGCTTACTCATGATTGGGATAATAAAAGTTGAATTGAGAAAGTTATTATCTGTGATTAAAACTAAAAAGAAACTTGATCAGTTGATATCAGGTTTCACATAGCCCTGTTACACTTACAAACTGAAGAGTAACTATAATGTGCTGAATGTTTGGGTTTTCTCCAATATTTATATTTTGAAATCCTAATCCCCAAGGTGGTGGTAATAAGAGGTACAGATTTGGGGAAGTGATTTGATTTTGAGAGTATATCCTTAATGAATCGGATTAGTGCCCTTTTAAAGAGACCCTAGAGAGCTTTTTTGCCCTTTATACTATATATAAAGACAAAACAAAAAGGCACTGTCTGTCAACCAGGAGAGTTTCAAACCAGACACTGAATCTGCTGATGCCTAGATGTTGAACTTGCCAGCACGAAAAACTGTGAAAAATAAATTTCTCTTGTCAATAATCTGCTAATTTTATGGCGTTTTTTTATGACAGCCTGAATGAACTAAGACAATAACAAATAAACTCACAGCATCGAATTATGAGAATAAAACATTTTGAAGGTCTGTCCTTAAAGAATTAATAGAAAATATGTTCTAATCTTCACATGCGGACTATACATTCTTGAACTATATTTTCCACTCCCACATTGAAGACCTAAAACCACATCCCTAAAAGTATGAATTTAAAACAAAAGATTGATATATTAAGATTTTTGTTGACATTAGTTCCAAGAAAGGCTCTGTGAAAGTGATGGCTGTAAATGTCTTTTTCCAATTGCCTAAATAGAGATTACTCAGCAAGCTTGATGCTCTTCATTGAAAATGTTTTTATTTAATCAAGTCACCTTTTAATATATCGATACAACATTTAGAATAAAATATATTTTCATACATTGTGGTTTGCACCTACATAACTAAAATATACATGAAGAAATGAGGCTTTTAAACTTTTCACCTCAGTACACAAACTCATTCATTAGGGAGTTATACTTATCAGCACAGCAGTTCAGAAACAAATATGGCAATTTTGTGGTTATTGAGAATATCATTCTCTTAAAAAGTGTCAGAGTCTTAAAATACCATTTTTGTAATTTTGCATGTTTTGTGATGGACTGTTGTTTGTTATATAACTTTGATTTGATTTTAATCATTTGCATTTGTTTATTTAATTTCAACAGGAATACTGAATATCTGAGTCATGAGTAATGTTAATCAATTAGTAATGGCAGAGATTTCAAAAAAAAACAGAAGAGAGCAATCTCTTTACAAGACGTCAAAAAATAACATATTTAGAAATGGACTTAACCAGCAAGGTAAAATATTTGCACATGAAAAACTGCAAAATGTTGATGAAATAAATGGAAGAAGACACAAACAAATAGAAAAACATCCGGTGTTCATAGATTGGAAGAATAAATGTTATAAATGTTGACAAAATGTCTATACTAGCCAAAGATTCATATTCAGTGCCCTCTGCATCAAAATCCCAGGGGCATTTTTTTTACAAAAATTTAAAAAAGATGCAAAATTTATATGAAACCACAGAAGATACAGAATAAGCCAAGCAATCTCAAGAAAAACAATAAAACTGGAGACCTCATATTTTCTGACGTCAAAGTAAAATAAAAAGATCTAATAATCAAGACAATATGGTACTAGAGTAAAGACAGACATAGACCAATGAAACAAATAGAATAAAGAGCCCCAAATAAACAAATTCATATAAGGTCAGCTGATTTTCAATGAACGCACCTATAATACACAACAGAAAAGGAGAGTATCTTCAACAAACAGTATTGTATAAACTGGATATTCATATGAAGCAGATTAAAATTGGACTCCTGTCTTACACTATTAACAAAAATAAACTCAAATAGATAAGGACTTAAATGTAAGACCTGAAGCTATAAATCTCCTAGGGGAAAAAAACTTAGCATAAGTTGTCCATATCTATAATTGCATAGATAGATACTATATATATATATTATAGATAAGGACTTAAATGAAAGACCTGAAGCTATAAATCTCCACACACAAATATACACAATATATTGTATTATGGATACCTATATACACAATAAAATATTTTTCAACCTTAAAAAATTAGTAAATCCTGTCATTTATGACAACATGGATACGCCTGGAGGACATTATGTTCAGAAATAAGCCAATCTCACAAGGGCAAATAATCTATGATTCCACTATATATAAAGTATCTATTATAGTTAAACTAACAGAAGCAAATGATATAATTTTGATCATTAGGGGCCAGACAGCAAGTGGCAATAGGAGACTGTTGCTTAATTGATGAGATATTTTAGTTATACAACATGAATGAGCTGTAGTTCAATTCAGAGTCTTATGGAGTATGAATAAGCTTTCTCAATGCTCAGGAAGTCCCCAAGGACGTAATTTTTTACAGAACAGTAGATAGCATTTCATAAAAGGGGAAAAGATTATAGAATGTTAAAATCTTAGAATATTTTAAAAGATTATCTAGCCTAACTTACTCATTGTATAGAGCTCCAGAGAGTTAAGTAAAATGATTTACCAAAAGTAAGTACTAGAACTTCCTCACATTACTCAACTATCTTTTTAGTCCACATTAATTTATATACATAATTATTACTTAAAATATAAATTAAAAGTTAAGCTGTCACCTAATTTTAATTGAATTCTGTTTAAACTAAAAGCTCTGAAAAAAGACTCCTAAAAGAGTAAAACTTATGAAGAAAGCTTACTTATGATATCAGATAAAGACTATTTTTTAGTAAGTTCTAAATCAGTAAAGGAGTTTTGAGATTTGGAGGATTTGTTGAACTATTATATATTTATTTGAATTTTGTTTAAAAAATAAAATTAATAAGTCCAATTACATCCATCTATTGTTAATGGGTACTGGGAATATTCAACATGCAGAATTTATTCCTTAAAGCAGGACAGTTAGGGACACTATCAGTCTCATCATATTTGACCCCATGACCTCACAATAATAACCATACAATATCCCTAAATGGAGCTTCATTTGGTGGCTCTGTGCATTGCTTTGGTCCCCTTTAAGGGAGTTTCTTTCACTAGGGGTGGTATTCACATGACTTCCTTCTCCTTAGTTCAGTTTAGTATTAAAATGTAGTTCACTAGGTATATTGTACTACCACTCATTGGGCATCTAAGGCCAGTGCAAGGTCAAGAAATGTAATTGGTTAATTAACATTGTTTTCTTAAAGAACATATCACTTTTCATTCATTGGGGTTTTAAAGCAGTCAAGGAAGACCCACTAACTGTCATAACATTTGAATATTCCAGAGAAAATTTAGCTACTGCCTAAATATATTTTTAAAAATGTCACCCCTAATATGATGGACATTAACTATTTCTCCATCAAAAACTTCATGAAGATTGAGTCTTCATAGTGGTTTTCAATTTTTTATGATAGACAAAGTATTCTGATAAAGAGAGTCAGATGGCAGGCCCACCTATATTTTCTAGTCTGGCTCATTCAGTTTTATAGATTTGGCTTATTCTTGGTGTTTTAGTATGTTCCAAGCTTCTAAAGATTCACCAGGGCTCTGGCAATAACAGTTCTATAATGACCTGTAATTTTGTATTGTTTTGTTATCACTTCTCTCTTGGGTCATGTTGCAATTATTAGAAATTTAGAACATCTTGAAGGTGACTAGTGGTTGCAATTTTATTGAGAAGGGAAGTTCAGCCATTCCTTCAATATAGTCCTCCCTCTCCTGTGTGAGTATTATTATTGGTTCTGTATTGCTTCTGGAGATCTTGGCTAGTAGTTGGGGAAGGATAAATAGGAGGCTGCTAGTTTGCATTATAAGGTTTTCAGGAAAAATGAAATGATGCTACATATATGAAAATATGTTTTTGCTACAGCTATGAAAGTATAACAAATATTCTCACTGGATTGATAAGAGTACTGTATGGGATAATTCATATAAAATTATTAAAATATTTGTGGCATGGAATAAGTGCTAAATAAATAGCCAAATTTGGGACTATCTTGGTGCAAGCTCTGTGTACATTCTTATATAAGCTTGTATAAAAGCACTGTGAGATATGAGATTAGGAGGGACTTGACAGCAGGAGTTTCACATGGCATAAGCACTTTCTTGGAACAACTGCACTGGGACAGTATTTTCAGTGGTCCCAGTTAGGAATGTTGAGTTGGTACCTGTATCACAAACAACATTCTATAAATACATGAGCATAATATACTCATATATAAACCTAAACACATCCAAAAGCATTTTTTATCTTAGCAAATGACACTGCCAACAATTAAACCGAGAAGCTAGACATGTAGAAATTATCTTAGAAAGCCCTTTCTCGCACTTCCATTCTCAATCTGTCTATTAATTCTGTGGATTTTATCTCTCACATATCACTGAAATTGACCTTTTCTCCATATCTCTACCACCACTGTAACCACCAAATCCCGAGACATCATTACCTTGATCAAAACTATAGTAATAACTTTCTGAAATAAGATCTCCACATCTACTTTTCCATACCCAATTCTTCTTACAGAAGCTAGACTTTTCTTTCCAGAAACACCTATAAAGCTGTCACTCTTTTGCCTTAAAATCTTTGATATAACTCAATTGTTTTTGGAATACAGAATAAAATTCTTAACATTTCTATAAGACCTTGCATAGTATGAACCCACTCTACCTCTCCAGCTCCATATTATATCAAGAAATGTATTTCCCTCTCTTATTAACCATAGCTTTTACTTTGATTTCTCTAGTATGTCATTCCTTCATCCAAGGTAAAGCCTTTGCACATGCTTTTTCCTCTGCTTGGAATGTTCTTCTAACCATTCTGGTCCTAAATAATTCCTACCTGTCCTTCATATTTCAGTTCCATTATCATTTCTGTGACTTGGCAAGTTACCATTATTATATACTTTTCTGGAATGATCACACTTTATTTGATAAAATACATTATTTAGACTGTTTTTCATTATCATCTATTATTTGTCAATATCTCACACTAATTATAAACTCCCACAACACATGTCTGTTTTGCTCACTTTTGTTTTTCTACAGTGCCTGACAATAGAAAGAGTTTAATAACTATTTGTTCAATGAATGAACATATAATTATACACAGGTATTTCACATTATATACTAAGGGTCTTCAAAAAGTTCATGAAAAATGCATATTATAAAAAATTATCGGGAATTGCCACACTGTCTTCCACATGATTTAACTAATTTACATTCCCACCAACAGCATAGAAGTGTTTCTATTTCTCCACAGCCTCGCCAGCATCTGTTGTTTCTTTACTTTTTAGTAATCTTCATTCTGATTGGCGTGAGATGGTATCTCATTGTGGTTTTGATTTCCATTTCTCTAATAATCAGTGATGTTGAGATTTTTTCATATGTTTCT
Organism: Piliocolobus tephrosceles; assembly: GCF_002776525.5. NCBI lineage: Eukaryota > Metazoa > Chordata > Mammalia > Primates > Cercopithecidae > Piliocolobus > Piliocolobus tephrosceles. The sequence continues at coordinate 70,840,093 of NC_045445.1, forward strand.
TGGCCACATAAAAATCTTCTTTTCAGAAGTATCTGTACATGTCCTTTGCCCACTTTTTAATGTGGTTTTCTTTTTTTTTTTTTTTTTTTTCTTGTAAATTTGTTTCAGTTCCTTGTAGATTCTGGATATTAGACCTTTGTCAGATAGATAGATTGCAAAAACTTTCTCCCATTCTGTGGGTTGTCTGTTCACTCTGATGATATTTTCTTTTGCCGTGCAGAAGCTCTTTAGTTTAATTAGATCACATGTGTCATTTTTACTTTTGTTGCAATTGCTTTTGATATTTTTGCCATAAAATCCTTGCCCATGACTATGTCCTGAATAGTATTGCCTACATTTTCTTCCAGAGTTTTTATAGTTTTGGGTTTTACATTTAAATCTTTAGTCCATCTTAGTTCAACCATTGTGGAAGACAGTGTGGCAATTCCTCAAAGACCTAGAACAAGAAATACCATTTGACCCAGGAATCCCATTATTGGGTATATACCCAAAGGAATATATATCATTCTATTGTAAAGATACATGCACAAATATGTTCATTGTAACACTGTTCACAATAGCAGAGACATGGAATCAACTCAAATGCCCATCAATGATAGACTGGATAAGGAAAACATCATACGTATACACCATGGAATACTATGCAGTCATAAAAAGGAACAAGATCTTGTCCTTTCAAGAACATGGGTGAAGCTGGAAACCATTATCCTCAACAAAGTAACACTGGAACAGAAAACCAAATACAGCGTGTTCTCACTTGTAAGTGGGAGCTGAACAATGAGAACACATGGACACAGTCAGAAGAACAGTATACACTGGGTCTTGTTGGGGGGTATTGGGACAGGGAGAACATCAGGAAAAATAGCTAATGCATGAGGGACTTAATACCTAGGTGATGGGTTGATAGGTTTAGCAAATTACCATGGCATATGTTTACCTATAACAAACCTACATGTCCTGCACATGTATCCTAGAACTTTAAATTAAATTAAATGTAAAAAATTCTGCATGTATTTCAAATTATTTTTGCACCAAAATAAATTCACAGTAACTTGTTATATCAAGTCTGAACAGAATTTAGATTGAGGCACTAACAAAGATATGGCATTAGTTGAACAAGGTCCCCTATCAGAGCAACATAAATTACGCTAACATTGAAGCAAGAACAAATATCAAATTTATGGTGAAGCTTGTGTTGAAGAATGCTAAAGTCAATGATGCTTTAATAAAAGTTTATAAGGATAATACTCCCAAAGAAATGATCAGTTTACAAATGGGTAATTCATTTTCTAGAAGGAATGAGATGATGGTAAAGGTGAAATCTGCTGCAGCAGATCGTGCATATAAATTTGTGAGGAAAAAAAAAATCATATTCAGGCCCTGAATGAAGAGGACCAATGCTTAAGAGCAGAAACAATAGCTAACACCATAGACAGTTCAAGTGCTTCAGCATAAACAATTCTGACTGAAAAATTAAAGTTGAACACAGTTTCCAGTCAATGAACGCCAAAACCATTGCACCCAGATTAGCTGCAGACAAGAACAAAGCTTTCAATGGAAATTTTAAACAAGTGGGATCAAGGTCCTGATGTATTTCTCTGAAGAATTGTTACTGGAGATGAAACATGACTTTACCAATACACTCCTGAAGACAAAGTACAATCAAAGCAATGGTTACCAAAAGGTGAAAGTGTCCCATCTATAGCAAAAGTAGGCTATTGAAGAGCAAAGATTATGGCAGCAGTTTTTTCAGATGCTCAAGGCATTTTGCTTATTTTCATTTTGGAGGACCAAAGGACTATAACATCTGCATATTACAAGCATTTTTGAGAAAGTTAAGCAAAACTCTAACAGAAAAATGCCCAGGAAAGCTTCACCAGAGAGTCCTTCTTGACCACAGCTATGTTCCTGTTCATTCCTCTTACTAAACAAGGATAACTTTCTGAGAGTTTCACAAGGACAACTTTGTGAGAGTTTCAATGAGAAATCATTAGATACCCACCTTACAGTATTGATTTGGCATTTTCTGACTTTGTTTTCTTATCTCACCTTCAAAATCTTTAAATGACACCCATTTCCTTCAGTTAATAATGAAAAAAAAAAAAAAAAGACTACATTGACATAGTTAAACTCCCAGGACCCTCAGTTATTTAAAGATGGAATAAATAGCAGATATCATTACCTACACAACTGTCATGAACTTGATGGAGCTTATGTTGAAAAATAAAGTTTTTAGTTTTATTTTTTATATTTTATTCAAATTTTCAACAAATGTCTTGAAGCCCCCTCATATTTCAACTCTGAGTTCAAATTTACATTCTCTGAGATGCTTTTCCAGATTCTATTAGCAAAAGATTATAACATCTCCACTAGCTTTCTACATTGCTCTCCACCTCATTACCCTAGTTTTTTTCCTCTTTAGCATTTATTCATATTAGAAAGTATTTACCTATTTTCCTAGATATTTATTTTCTTTCCACCATGAGAATGCAAGACCTTTGATAGTAAAGACTTTGATTTTTCTAATTTACTACTGTATCATCAACACCTAGAACAATGCTTTACTCATGCAGATTCTCAAAATTGTCAAATGAATGAGTCAATGAAACATATTTCACTAGATTTCTACTTATTTTCAGATGTCTGAACCAAAATAAAGCCTTCTTTAGAAATAAAAATTCTAAAACAATGTTCGTTTTATTTGCGAACATTGAGATCCCTATTCCTTAAAACTCGGTAAATTGAAATAATGGCAAAAAGCAGTATATGAAAAAAAAAAACTAAGAAAAAATACTAGATAACTGTTGGCAGTGACATTGAAAAGTCCAATTAGGCATGTGATTTTAGAATCTCACTTGTCTGAGCCCAAGAATAACTACAGAAATAGAAAAGATGATAGACCATGGGAAGTAAGTTCATGTGAACAATTGTTACAAAAATAAATGAAGTAATCAAATAATGTCTCTAAATGTCTAGATCTCTAAGGTATATTAGCTAAAATGCAGTAGGGTAGTTTCTGGTACTCTTGGGAAAAGTATGAGTCTCCCTTCTGCCCATGTCTACTCCCTCAATTCATCCTCAAATTATCATTTCAAAATAATGAAATGATGATTTATTTACATTTTTGCATTTATAAAGGATAAAAGCAGTCTTATAAAGTGTGAGAGACTAATAAATGTTTTTAAATGCTGAAATATTTACAAAAAGCTAAAATGAGAGAACATAAGTATATGAAATAACTAATTTAATATAAAGTATTTGAGCTATATTTTAACTCGGAAAGTCACGCCAGCCACAGTTGAAGACAAAATGAATTGGCTGACAGAAGGAAATGGGTCAGGTCAGCAGGAGGTGGAAATTTTCTCTGGAACTGAATTTTAAAAAGATAACTATTGTGTACATTTTACATAAGTGTTTTTGAATTACATAGGCTATGTTTTTAGTCGTATTCTTTATTAAAAGGTCTGTGATTTTGACAAGATGTGATGTGTTCCCTAGGAATTGTTGACAAAGTTTCTTGAGAGTAGTCAGGCATCATAACATTTTCTAAGCCCTATAATTTAATAGTAAAATTGCAATTCTATTTTCTACTCTTTCGAGCTTTGATAAATATGTGCTGTGTATATTATGATATTATTGACCTATGGTTTTTCTATCATTTACATTAACCACCTATGATATTAATAATGATGTATTCTAAATCATGCCTGCAGAAGTCAACAGTGCACAATGAAAGCACATACTGTGGTTTACTTATTTACCCAGTAAAATGTTTCTTGACAAGATGGCCTTAGGTGCAGAACATCTCACTACCACGGGCCTTCAGGATGGGAGCTGGAGTTCGAAGGTAGAAAATAGCTGCCTTATATCCATCTCAGGTACATCATTGTATTCTTATGAAGTGAAACAATTCAATGACAGATTTAAAAATCATCAGTCTCTAACTGGCAGAAATTGTTGGGGGTAAGTGTAGATTTTTTCCAAGTTATTAAAAACAAAGATGAAAACAGCCAGCAACACTGTATGCATCTTGAATTTCCATTGAGAACAAAAAAAAAAAAGCCACATGGTTTTGGAAGATTTTTAAAAAGCCATTTAAAAAGAGTATTTGACTGCATTGGCAAGCAGATATGTCATACGTTTAGCTTAATATTCCAATACAGATGATACTGTACAAACAGAAGTTGGAAGTCAATTCCATAACTGGGAAATGCAGTTATTGAAAGCCCTTGCTCCAAGGGATTTGAGGTTATATTCTAGGCAGACTAAATCACCTGTGGATACTGACCTTGATGAACAAATAGAAATATGTAGTGACAAAAGATCTCACAATATATTTAGCCATGGCCATAGAGTGCTATATAAGTTAAATGAAGTTTTTACATAACATGCTGCAAGCATTGTATCGTGACTGTACTCTAGCAAAGAATGACAACAAAATCTCAAAATCAGATACATTTGGCAAACTTTGAGTCACTTTGCGTGCTTAATCTTGGGACATTCTGGCTGAAATAATTGTTTGCAAGAAATAATTGCTAACTTTGTACCAACTGAATTTGACATGCAAATGTTTCTACTAATCTCTGTAGTGATGATTGATTAGTGTACAGATGATGATTAACCTTCCGAAAGGATAATGAAGGATGGCTATAGTAACTCAAATTGGTAACAAGCCTTTATTCTAGGTTTCAGGAGAATTAATATGAGTGAAGGATTTTGTTGAATTTATTTCATGTGGTTATTAGAAATGCCTGCTGACTTGAGATGCAGACTTTAAAACCACTAAATATGTATGTTTATTGTGGCACTATTCACAATAGCAAAGACTTGGAATCAACTCAAATGTCCATCTGTGACAGACTGGATTAAGAAAATGTGGCACATATACACCATGGAATACTATGCAGCCATAAAAAAGGATGAGTTTGCATCCTTTGTAGGGACATGGATGCAGCTGGAAAGCATCATTCTTAGCAAACTATCACAAGAACAGAAAACCAAACACCGCATGTTCTCACTCATAGGTGGGAACTGAACAATGACATCACTTGGACTCGGGAAGGGGAACATCACACACCGGGGCTTATCAAGGGGAGGGGGGACGGGGGAGGGATTGCATTGGGAGTTATACCTGATAATAAATGATGAATTGATGGGTGCTGACGAGTTGATGGGTGCAGCACACCAACATGGCACAAGTATACATATGTAACAAACCTGCACGCTATGCACACGTACCCTAGAACTTAAAGTATAATTTAAAAAAAAAAAACACTAAATAAAATTGACTAGGCCAAATGAAAAGCTGCAAACTCTTATAATCTAAGGTAATTGATACAGCAGTATTTAAGACTGGACCTCAGTAAAACTGTGAGAATGCATTTGTCTTTCATAAATATCTCCCTTCTATTTTACTAATTTCTGCCTTCCTTTCTCCTGGTGAGTAGTTAACAACGAAGACGATAAGTATTAAAGTCATCAGTTGCATTCATTTTCTATTGTTGCATAACAAATTATCACAAATCATCAGATTAAGACCCACTTATTAGCTCAGAGTTTTGTAGTTCAGAAGTCCTGGCAGGCTTATCTGGATTCTCTGCTCAGGGTCTCACAAACTGTAATCAAGATGCTGGTTGGGGTGGGCTCTCATCTGGAGGCTGGGAAATCTGTTTCCAATCTCATTCAGATTGTTGGGTGCATTTGTTCCTCGTGGTTGTAGGTCTGAGGTCCCTGTTTTCTTGCTGGCTATTAGTAAAGGGCATCTCTCACCTCTTTAAGGCCACCTGACTTCCTTTCATGGAACCTCAAACAAATAGTCTAATATTATGGTTAAAATCGTGGGGGTTGTGGTGTGTGATAGTGATGATGATGAAAAAAAGTTGAGAATTTCTTTGTTGATTCTGCTTCAAGTTAGTAAACTTTGAGTATGAAGTTCTATTGAATCTCAGTCTTTTGACTTAAATAAGTGCAATTTGATGGTCTGAGTGTGCTACTCTTTATTCATAGCAGATACTAGATTATCTAAAAATTGTAATTTGTAAAGAGAAAAGTAAAAGGAGCTGATATTGTGAGCAAAGGATAAGGCTATCTTCACTTGGAAGAAGTTGAAATTGGGGCTTAGAGAAGTTATAGTTTGTCCAAGCTTAAACAGATCATAAGTTTCAAAGTGTATGAGCCCCTTTTTCTCTGGCTAAAAGGAAACCTCAGCTGAGGTGCCATGGAGATGAGTCTTGCCACAGTTTTGTGTGGTTGTTTTTTATTATGTAGAATCTGTTTACATAAGGGTTGCTATATACCCTTCATCATTAAAGTTTTAGTGTGCTGTGACCTATGACCTTAAGTGTAAAGGTATTAACCTCTAGGTTTAACAAAAATGAAGAGGAAGTAAAATTCTTTTGGAATGATTTCACTGAGAACTTCTGGCCACTTTCGGGCACTTTGGCGGTTGATCATATTGGTTATTTTTTATAATTGGCTTCACTCTCATGCACTCTGTAAGAATATGTGATAAGCTTCTATAATTAACATTTATGTATAAGCCTATAAATTATGACTAGGGTATGTGATTATTATATTTGGTTCCAAAATAGAACAAAATGTGAGTTGCAAGAGATTTTTTATGTAAAAAAGGGGAGTAAAAATTGGTAAAAAGATGAAAAATTGGATTAAAGAAGATGCCATGAAAGAAATTGCCTAAGGTAAAATTAACAGAAATATCAATGAAGAGACATAGAATAAAAAAAGAAAATTAGAGCGGGAAGAGAGAAAAAAAGTACAAAAGCAATTTTTGCTGTTTTCTATGGAAATAGGTAAGTTATACTGTTGGCCCTGGCAATTTGTGCTGATTTGACAGGGATGAAGGGTAAGATTGGACAGGTATTTTTAAAGTGGGGAGCTTTAGGTATGTGAAATAAAACGTTACAAGATGGATACATCAGAAAGTGGTTGTTTTCATTATTTAAGAATGATTTGCTATGCATAAACATTCACTGCAGGGATCTTTTAATTATGATTTTCCCTAAATACATTTACATATCTGCTTACATCTTATTAACTACACAGATCAACTGGGTTAAGAAGCAGAGAAGCAAAAAACTGAAGACTTAGGGGCATCTGCCTCTTAAAATTCATCCACTGTGGATAAATAAGATTTTCTTAAGATCAAGGAGCATGCCATGTTTGTTATATCTAACACATAGTATGTGTTCAATAGATATTGAATAAATAAATGGAAATTTGATGAACAATGGCTACATTTAATAAATACATTTGCAATTGTACTCTATTTCCTGAAATGCATTTGACTTGGCCTATAAGAAAATAAACATGTATAAATGAATGACTGGTGGTGACATAGTGCAATAGGCAGAATGATGGCCCCTCGAATGTACATGTTATAATCCACAGCACCTGTGAATATGTAATGTCACATCGCAAATGGAATTCAAGGTATAGGTAAAATTAACATTATTAATCACTTGACCCTATTAATAATTTGACCTATTATGCTGGACTATTCAAGAGAATCTAATGTAATCACAAGAACTCTTAAAAATGGAAAAGGAAGGTCAATTAGTCAATGTCAGAGTAATGAAGTGTGAGAAAGACTTGACTGCTGATGATTGGCTTTGAAGAGATAAGAAAGGTATAAAAACCAAAGAATGTGAACGGCGTCTAGAAATTGGAAAAATAAAGAAACTGAAATTTCCTCTAGAACCCCCAGAAAAAAAACAGTCCTGCTGATATTTTGATATTAGCCCAGGGTGATGGTTGTTGGGAGAAAAGCTGATTGTTGGTAGAGAAGCTGAGGCAGGGCTTGCATGTCTGCTAGACTTGCTGGCTCTTTGCTTCTAGCACTCCTGTTATCTCAAGCAGCAATATGTCTCTCACTCACTTGATACACTGTTTCCTTTCAACCTCCACATCCTCACCACCTGTTTGTTTGAGCACCAATAAATAGCGTGGGTTCCCAGAGCTCAGGGCCTTCACAGCCTCCTCGCTCGTGATGGCCCTCTGGTCCCATTTTCTCTCTCAAACTGCCTTTTTCTCATTCTTTTGACTCCAACGGACTTTGTCACCCCCACGACATAGTGTTGTGTCTGATCATCCTAACAATGGTTAGTATTACGTGTCAACTTGACTGGCTTGAGAATGCCCAGATGGCTGGTGAAGCACTGTTCCTGGATGTGTCTGTGAGGGTGTTGCCAGAGGAGACTGACATTTGAGTCAGTGGACGAGAAGTGCAAGATCCATCCCCAGTGTGGGTGGACACCATTCGATTGGCTGCCAGAAAGGCAAGAACAAAGCAGGTGGAAGAAGGCATGATAATTTTGCTTGCTGAGTTTTCTGGTGTTCTTTCTCTCTTCCCATGCTGGATACTTGATTCCTCTCCTCCTGCCTTTGGACATCAGACTCCAGGTTCTTAGGCCTTTGGACTTTGGGACTTGCATCAGCAGCTTCCCAGAGGGGCTTGGGCCTTCAGCTTAAGAGTGAGGGCTGCACTGTCAGCTTGCTGATTTTGAGGCTTTTGGGCTTAGACTGATTCCATGCTACTGGCTTTTTTCTTTCCCCAGCAGGCAGATGGCCTATTGTGAGATTTCTCCTTGTAATCGTGTGAGCCAATTATCCCTAATTAACTCCCTTCTTTATATATATATATATCTGTATCCTATTGGTTTTGTCCTTCTGAACAACCTGGCTAATAAACCTGTGAGTCCCAGTTACAGTATCTGTTCCTCAAGACTGTAAGAAAATAAATGTGTGTTGTTTTAAGCCATTAAGTTTGTGGTAATTTGTTACAACCTCAGTAGAAATCTAATACACATAGAAACAAAAAGTCCATTTCCAAAGGCTGATTTTCACATTTTAGTAATGTCTATGCACATGAACCAAAGAATAATGAACTTTAAGTCTTATTTTATTTTATTTTTTTTTTTGAAAACTAGAGCAACACTAATACTACCACTCTAAAAGGTATATTTGCTGCTGGTACTGAGCTACTTTCATACCTTGTTTTGATAGCCATGGCCTTCCTGAGGAGCCCCAGAAGTTCATTCATTTGCTCACTCATTCAACAGTGAATGACACTATTCTAAGTTGTCAAGATACAGCAATGAGCCAGATATAGTGGTGCACACCTGTAGTTCCAGCTACTAAAAAAGCTGAGTTGGGAGAACTGCTTGAGCCCAGAAATTTGAAGCTGCAGTGAGGTATGATCATGCCACTGCATTCCAGCCTGGGTGACAGAGCAAGACTCCATCATTAAAATAAATTTTAAAAAGGCAATAAACAAAACAGCGTTTACTCTCATGGAGCTTACATCCTCAGGGAGAAAAAAATAAAAATGATCATTAATAAATGTAAGACAATGTAATGTACTATCATAGATATTGTAAAGTAAATATAAAGAAAAGTAAGAAGAAGCAGTAATGGAATAGGGCATATGTTTTAGATCAGATGGTGAGTGAAATGTTCTCTGACAAGATGAACTTAGTCATATGAATGAAGTGAAAAAAGTGACTAATATGAATAATTAGATTTTATTATTTTGCAAGGCACAATGGCTTCTTGGGAGAAAGTAATGTGATGTCTCAGGTACAGGTGAAATAAATAGCTATGTATGGAGGAATGTTTATGATTGTTTCTTCCTTAAGTTTAAGACTCCCCACATACAACTTTATTTTTAATCTTTTCCTAGACAGACTTCTTCCACTATCATAAAACCTCACTTCCGCAGAAGAACAATATAGTGTGTTTTTTTTGTTTTTTGTTTTTTTTTTTTTTCCCTGAAGGAAAAGATGCAGTTGATTATGAGTGTGTCACTTTTGCCCTTTTGAGAAAGTGTTTGTTATAAAGTGCCCTACTTTTTATGTCATGTGCCATTAATATGCACTAGCCAGTTAAAATTCTCCATCTGAATTGAGATGCTCCCAAACCTCTGAGCAACAAACTTTGGTGTCTCCTGATGTCTCCCACATTCAGCTAAAGAAAAGACTGCACAAATCCTAAGAATTTTCTCTAGAACTATGTAACTATACTATAATAACAAAAGAGAGTTTAAATCTTTTTCAAAGATGAAAGGAAATGCAGGACTTCTGCATGGGAATAAACCACAATAAAATCACTCTGCAAATAAAAAAATAAAAATAAAAATAAAAATAAGTTGGGGGAGAAGAATCCAGTCCAAAGTGTGTTTTAAACTTAATAAGTTGCCTCTCATAATGTAATAAGCACTCACAGTTTCAACTTCCAAAACTAAACTTAGGCTTTGATAATAACTTAACTTACATTTAATTGTACCCTTCTCCACTTCAATCTATTTCCCTGGGTCACTTACCATGAATCTCATTTTCATTGATCCCTTGCTTTCTTTTTTGTTTAGCTTTGCTGCATTTAAATGTCTTCTGAATGTTGGTATAGATATAAATATATAATTCTCTTTAATAGGGATAAAATTTGTATCACTTCATATTTGCTATTTTAACCACTTTAAAGTATACAATTCACTTATTTTTAGTATATTCACAGCGTACAAACAGGACCGTCTAATCCTAGAATATTTTCATCAAAACATAAATGAGGTTGGGTGCAGTGGCTCACACCTGTAATTCCAGCATTTTGGGAGGCCAAGACGGGTGGATCACTTGAAGTCAGGAGTTCGAGACCAGTCTGGCCAACGTGGTGAAATGCTGTCTCTATGAAAAATACAAAAATTAGCCGGACGTGGTGGCACATGCTTGTAATCCCAGCTACTTGGGAAGCTAAGGCAGGAGAATTGCTTGAACCAGGAGGTGGAGGTTGGAGAAAAAAAAAAAAAAAAAAGCATAAGTGAACCATGTACCCAACCCAATAAGCAATCATTGCTCATGTGCCCCTCTCCCTCTAGTGCATGAAAGTTATTAATCATCTTTTTGTCTCTGTAGATATGGATATTTTTAAAAAGGGTATCCTGTAATGTGTAACATTTTTGTCTGGCTTCTTTCATTTAGTATAACGGTTTCATGTTTTAAAAATGTAGCATGAATCACTAATTCATTCAATTTTTTGGAAGAATAATATTCTATTGTATGGATACCACATTTGTTTAGTTACTCATCAATTGAGGGACATCTGAGGTATTCCCACCTACTGGCTTTTGTTTATAATGCTACTTTTATGAACACGTGTGCATAAGTTTTGATGAGGACATTTGTTTTTATTTATTTTGGGTGTATAACCAGGAGTAGAATTGCTGGTTCATATGATAAGGTTATGTTTAACTTTTTGAGGACTTGTCATACAGTTTCCCAAAGTGGCTATATCATTTTATATTTATACCAGAAATATATGAGATTCTAATATTTCCATATTTAACAATAATTGCTATTTTCCATTTTTTTATGATGTCCATCATAGTGGTGTTAGGTGGTATCTCCCTATGATTCTGATTTGCATTTCTATTGTGAATAATAATTTTGAGCATTTTTTCATATACCTACACACTATTTTTATATCTTATTTGAGAGGAATGCCTATACAGATATTTTACCTATTATTAGCTGGGTTATTATATTTAGTGTGCACCGCTAATCATAAGACTTGCTGGATCCCATGTGCTGTTGAGCCTGTGGGTGCACAGAGTGTTAAGAGTCAAGGGTTGGAAACCTGTGCCCAAACTTTATAGGATGTAGGATAAAACCTGCATATCCAGAAAGTACCTGCAGGGGTGAGGTACTCACAGAGAACCTCTACTAGGGTAATGTGGAGGGAAAATGTGGGATTGGAGATCTCACACAGGGTGCACACTGGAGCACTACCTAGTGGAGCTGTGAGAAGAGGGACACAGTACTTCAGATCAAAGAATGGTAGATTCACTGACAGCTTGCACTCTGTGCCTGGAAAAACTGCAGCCCCTCAAAGCCACCTCATGAGAGCATTTGTGGGGGCTAAACCCTGCAAAGGTACAGGGTTGAAGCTACCCAAGACCTCAAGACCCCTTGCAGCAGTGTGCTGTGGATGTGGGACATAAAGTCAAAGGAGATTATGTTGGAGCTTTAAGATCTACTGAGTTCTCTGCTGGGATTCAGACATGTGTGGAGACTGAGCCTCCTTTTTTTGTTGTTCATTTTCTCCCTTTTGAAATGAGAATATTCATCCAATGCCTATATTCACATTGTATTTTTGAACTAAATAACTTTTTTTTGTTTTGTTTTGTTTTGTTTTTTGTTTTACAAGCTTATAGGTAAAAGGGACTTGCCTTATCTCAGATGAGTTTTGGACTTTGGGCCTGTGAATTAATGCTAGAATGAATTAAGACTTTGGAAGATGGTTGGGAAGGCATACTTGTATTTTGCAATGTGAGAAGGACATGGGATTTAAGAGGGACTGGAGTAAAATAATATGGTTTGAATTTGTGTCCCCACAAAATCTCATGTTGAATTATAATCCCCCAATGTTGAAGGTGGGGCCTGGTGGGAAGTGATTGGATTGGGGGGGTGGATTTCTCATGAGTGGCATAGCACCTTGCCTTTTGGTACTGACCTTGTGATAATGAGTGAGTTATTGTGCGAGCTGGTTATTTAGAAGTGTGTAGCACATCTCACCTGTCACTCTTGCTCCTCCTGCTGCCATGTAAGACATGTCTGCTCTCCTTTGACTTTTGGCTATGACTGTAAGTTTTCTCAGGCCTTCCCAGAAGTTGAGCAGATGCCAGCCTTATGCTTCCTGTGCAGCCTGCAGAACCATGAACCAAATAAAACTCTTTTTAAAATAAATTACCCAGTCTCAGATATTTATTTATAACAATGCAAGAACAGCCTAATACAACAGACAAATGACACTATAAAGCAATAGTACAAACAAGTTTGCGTAAAAACCACCTAACAACATGATGACAGAATCACATCCACAAATATCAATATTAAGCTTGAATATAAATCAGCTAAATGCCTCAATTAAAAAACATAAAGTGGCAAGGTGGATAAAGAACAAAGACCCAATGGTATGCTGTCTTCAGTGGATCCATCTCACATGCAATCACACCCACAAGCTCAAAGTAAAAGGATGGAGGAAAATCTACCAAGCAAATGGAAAACAAACAACAACAACAAAAAGAAAAACAGGGGTCTCAATCCTAACTTCAAATAAAACAGCCTTTAAATCAACAAAAATCAAAACCAGCAGAAGAAAGAATTCAATAATGATAAAGGGATCAATTCAACAAGAAGACCTAACTATCCCAAATAAGTATGAACCAAACACAGAAGTACCCAGATTCATAAAAGAAGTTCTTAGAGACCAATGAAGAGACTTAGATTTTTACACAGTAATAGTGGGAAGCTTCAACACCCAACTGATAGTATCAGACAGATCACAAAGGACAAAAATTAACCAAGATATCCAGGACTTGAACTAGGACAAAAATTAACAAAGATATCCAGGACTTGAACTAAACACTTGACCAGATGGAAATAATAGATACCTACAGAGCTCCCCACCCCCAAAAAACAGAATATACATTTCTCCCAGCAGGACATGGCACATAATCTAAAGTCAAGCACACAGTTGGGCATAAAACAATACTCAGCAAATTTAAAAATAACAATAATAAAATAAGATCATACCAACAACACCCTCAGACAACAGCACAACAAAAATAAAATTCAAAACAAAGAAAACTTCTGAAAACCATACAGTTACATAACAATTTAACAACTTGCTCCTGAATGACTTTTGGGTAAATAATTAAGGGAGAAATCAAGAAGTTATTAGAAAATTAAAATAACAAAAATATGACATTCCAGAATTTCTGGAACTCAGCTAAGGCAAGGCAGTATTAAGAGGTTTAAGAGGTAATTTTCTTTGTTTTTTTTTTTTTTTTTTTTTTTTTTTTTTTGAGATGGATGCTCACTCTGTTTCCCAGGCTGGAGTGCAGTGGTGCGATCTCAGCTCACTGAAACCTCTGCATCCCTGGTTCAAGCGATTCTCCTGCCTCAGCCTCCCAAGCAGCTGTGATCACAGGCGCACACCACCACAGCCAGCTAATTTTTGTGTTTTTATTAGAGATGAGGTTTCACAATATTGGCCAAGCTGGTCTCCCACTCCTGACCTCGTGATCTACCCACCTTAGCCTCCCAAAGTGCTGAGATTACAGGAAGAGGGAAATTTATAGCACTAAATTCTCACATCAAAAAGCTAGTAGAATCTCAAATTTACAACTTAACATCAAAACTAGAAGAACTAGAGTAGCAAGAGCAAACCAACCTTAAAGGTAGCAGTAGATAGGAAAAGAAGCAAAATCAGAGTTGAACTGAAGGAAACTGAGAAACAAACATGCAAATATACAAGTGCAGTGGCTCACACATGTTATCCCACCTAGCATATTGAGAGGCTGGGATAGGTGGATCACCTGAGGTCAGGAGTCTGACACCAGGCTGGCCAACATGGTGAAACCCCATCTCTACTAAAAATAGAAAAAAAAAAAATTGGCCAGGAGTGGGGTGTACACCTGTAATCCCAGCTACTCAGGAGGCTGATGCAGGAAAATTGCTTGACCCCAGAATGGGCAGGTTGCAGTAAGCCGACATCACACCACTGCGCTCCAGCCTGGGGGACAGAGTGAGACTCTGTCTCAAAAACAAAACAAAACAAAACATATAAAACATCACCAAATTCATAAGTTATTCTTTGAAAAAAAAATAATAAGATAGATATACCACTAACTAGATGAATATAGAAAAAGGAGAGAAGATCCAAATAAACATATTTAGAAATGACAAAGAGGATGTTACCACCAAGCCTAAGCAAATGCAAATAACTGTCAGAGACTGCTATGAACACCTCTATGCACACAACCTAGAACATCTGAAAAAATGGATACATTCCTAGACACATACACCCTCCCAAGACTGAACAAGAAAGAAGTGGAATCTTTGAACAGGCCAATAATGTGCTTCACAATTGAATCAGTAATAGTGTACCAACAACAACAACAACCAAAAAAAAAAAAAAAAAAAAAAAAAAAAAAAAAAAAA
>NC_045445.1:70855203-70871130 GCF_002776525.5 Piliocolobus tephrosceles
CAACAACCAAAAAAAAAAAAAAAAAAAAAAAAAAAAAAACACAAGACCAAATTAATTCACAGTCAAATTCTACCAGATGTACAAAAAAGGGCTGGTATGATTTCTACTGAAAGTATTCAAAAAAAATTGAGAAGGAAGGCCTCCTTTTCAAGTCATTCTATGAAGCCAGTGTTATCCTGATACCAAAACTTAGCAGACACACACACTTAAGGGCAATATCCTTTATAAACACGGATGCAAAAATTCTCATTGAGATACAAGCAAACCAATTCAGCAGCACATCAAAAGGTGAATCCACCACAATTAAGCAGGATTTATACCTGGGATACAAAGTTGGTTCAACATAGGACTGTAAATTATCATTAAATTTGATTCATCATGTAAAAATAAAGACCAGGACCACATGATTATCTCAATAGAAACAGAGAAGGCTTTTGATAAAATTCAACATCCCTTCATGTTGAAAACCCTTAATAAAGTAAATATTGAAGTAACATACTTCAGAATAATAAAAGCCATCTATGAGAAACCCACAGCAAATCTCATACTGAATAGTCAAAATCTGAAAACCTTCCCCTTGAAAACCAGCACAAAGTAAGGAAGTCCTCAACTATTTAACATAACATTTGAGGTTCTGGGAAGAGAAATCAGGCAGGAGAAAGAAACAAAAGGCTTATAAACAGAAAGAGGGTAAGGCCAACTATTGCTATTTGCAGATGACATGATTCTATGTCTAGAAAACACTATAATCTCTTACCCTAAACTCCTTGAACTGATAAACAACTTCAGCAGAATTTAATAATATAAAATAAGAATGCATGAATTAGTAGCATTCTCTGCACCACAACATCCAAATTGAGAGACAAATCCAGAAGGTGATCCACTTACAACTGCCATGAAAATAATAACATACCTAGGAATAGAGCTAACCAGGGAGGTGAAAGAATTCTACAACAAAATTTACAAAACATTGCTCAAAAAATCAGAGATGACACAAACATATTTTAAAAACTTCCACGCTAATGGATAGCAAAAATTAATATTGTTAAAATGGCCATACCACTGAAAGCAACTGCAAATTTAATGCTTTCTGTATCAGATTACCAATGACATTCTTTACATAACTAGAAAAAAAAAACTATTTGAAAATTCATATGGAAGCAAAAAGGACCCCAAATCGCCAAGACAATGCTAAGAAAAAAGAACAAAGCTGGAAGCATCATGTTACCCATATTTAAACAATACTACAGGACTGCAGTAACCAAAAGAGGATGCTGCTGGTACAGAAACAGACACATAAACAAATGGGATACAATAGAGAGCCCAGAAATAATGCTGCACACCTACAGTTATCTGATCTTTTACTAAACAGGTGAAAGCAAGCAATAGAGAAAGAATTTTCTGTTGAACAAATGCTGCTGTGATAACTGGCTAGCCATATGAAGAAGAAAGAATCTGAATTCCTTCTTTACACTATATAGAAAAAATGAAATCAAGATGAATGGATACTTGGATGGAGATGATAATAAAAAATATCAATCAGGTACTATGCTTAGTACCTACGTGATAAAATATTCTGTACACCAAACTCCCATGACATAAATTTACTAATGTGAAAAAGCTGCACGTGTACCCCTGAACCTAAAGGTTGAAAAAAGAAAAAAAAGAAAAAAACATCAGCATGTCCTACACTAATTCTTTAGGATCTATTTCTCCTTTCAAAATGAAACTTTTTACTTTTTGATAAATATCTCTCAATTTTCCCCCACTCCCCAGAAACTAGAAAGCACCCTTCTAGTCTCTGAATCTATGAGTATGACTTTTTTGTGTTCCACACATAAGTTCAATATTTGTGTCTCTCTGGTTCAATTCACTTCACTTAAGGTCTTTCAGGTTCATCATTTTTTTTCATAAAATACATAATTTTCATCAAATTAAAGTTTGAATAATATTCTACTGTGTGTATATATTATATATAGATGTTCATATATATATATATATTAATATTTTTATTATCCACTCATTCATTGGTGGATGCATATTTTGATTCCATATCTTGGTTATTGTGAATAATGTTAAAATGAACATAGAAGTGCTTATGTCTCTTTGACATACTGTTTTCATTTCCATTGGCTATATACACAGAAGTGGGATTGCTTGATCATGTGTTAGTTCCATTTTTACTTTTTTTAGGAACTATCATAATTTTTTACAATGGTGACTATACTAATCTACATTCTCACTGACTTAGTTCATTTTGTATTGCTATAACAGAATGCCTGAGACTCGGTAATACATTATTTTTAAAAATTTTTATTTATCTTTTATTTATCAGTTTTGCAGGCTAGGAAGTTCAAGGCCATTGCCTGGTAAGTTCTTTCATGGTATGTCATAACATGGCAGAGATGATCAAAGATGAAGCAAACACATGCAAAGAGACAATATCTGTGGGACATCTTGGATTTATAAAAACCAGCTCTAGCAGAATCTACTGTATTTCCACAGTAACTAATCCAGTGTCATCAGAGCAAGAACTCACTCCCTAGTTTCAGAACAGCACCAAGCCATTCATGAAGTATCTGCCTCCATGACCCCAATACCTCCCACTAGGCCCCACTTCTTACCATTGCTACACTGTGGATCAAATTTCAACATAAATTTTGGTGGAAAAAAAACAAACCATATCCAAACCACAGCACCTATGCACAGTTTACAAAGCTTGTCTTTCCTCCAGATCCACACTAATACTTATCTTTGGTTGTTTTGACAATAACCATCCTAGTGGCTGTGAGATGGTGTTGACTTGAATTTCCCTAACAATTAGCAGCGCTGAGCACTGTTTTAATATACTTGTTGACTGCTTGTATATCTTCACATGAGAAATGTTTATTCAGGTCATTTACCCACTTTTAAAAATCAAATTATTTGTTTAATTTATATTGTGTGGTATGAGTTCCCAATATATTTTAAATATTAGTTCACTGTCAGATTTACGGTTTGCAAATATTTTCTCCTATTCTATAGGTTGTCTCTTTATTATATTGATTGTTTTTCTTTGCAGTGTAGATTCCTTTTATTTTGATACAATCTTGTTTTTCTATGTTTGCTTTCCTTGCCTGTGTTTGGGGTCATATCTAAAACATGTTTGTCAAGACCAATATCCAACGAACTTTTCTCATATGCATTGTTCTAGCAATTATACAATATCTTGTGTTACATATAAGTCTTTATTGCATTATAAGTTGATTGTCGCATATGGTGTGTAATATAAATGTCAAATTTTTTTTCAGTAAGTTGATACCAAGTTTTCCTAATACGATTTATTGAAAAGACTATCCTTTCTCCATTGAGTGTGTTTGGCAACTTGTAAAATAATCGACAGTACTTTTGTGGATTTATTTCTGTGTTCTCTATTCTGTTTTATTAATCTATGTGTTTGTTTTTATGCTAGTATAATACTGTTTTAATTAAGATATATTTGTAGTATATTTTAAGATTAGATAGTGTTATGCTTACAGCATTGTTCTTTTTGTTCAACATTGCTTTGTTGTTCTGGCTCTATTGTAGACTCATACATATTTTAGAATTTTTTCCCATTTCTGGGAAAATATTATTGAAATTGATAAGAAATGCATTCCATTGGTAGATCATTTTGGGAAATATGGACATTCTAACAATATACATTCTTCCAATACATGAACATAGGGTATTTTTACATTTATTTGCATCATCTTGAATTTCTTTGATCAATGTATTATAGTTTTCAATGTGCAATATTTCACCTCCTTTGTTAAATTCATTTCTAAATATTTTTTGAATGTTATTATAAATGGGATTTTTTATTTTATTGTGATAGTTTGTCGTTAGTCTGTAGAAACAATGCAAAATTTTTTATAAAACCCTACACATTTTCTTATTATTGCTAACAAGTTTTTGCTGTAGCATTCAGGGTTATACATATATACATTTATGCAATCTGAAAATTTATCTTCTTCCTTTTGTATTTTGATGCAGATTTTTTTTCTTGCCTAACTTTTATGGCTAGAACTTCCAGTGCTTTGCTGAGTAGAAGTGTTGAACATGGGTATTCTTTTCTTCATCTGGATCCTAGAGAAAAATCGTATGATGTTAGCTGTGGACTTGTAACATACGGCTTTCATTGTTTTGATGTAATTTACTTTTACACCTAACTTGTTGAGAGTTTTTATCATAAAAGAATGTTGTGTTCTGTCAAATACTTTTTCTGCATGTATTGAGATGATATAATTATTAGACTTCATTCTGTTAGTATAATGTATCACATGTATTGATTTCCATATGCTTCTTGAGCCATCCTTGCACCCCAGGGATAAATTTCACTTGATCATGGTGTATGATTATTTTAATGTGCTGTTGAATTAGGTTTGCTAATAATTTGATGAGGCTATCTGCATTTATGTTGTAATGTATAATATTAGATGTCAACTTGATTGAATTGAAAGCTGCAAAGTATTGTTTCTGAGTGTGTGTGTGAGGTGTTGTCAGAGGAGATTAACATTTGAGTCAGTGGACTGGAAGAGGGAGATCCACCCTCAATGTGGGTGGGCACCATCCACTCAGCTGCCAGCAAGGCTAGAAAAGGCAGGTGGAAGAAGCTGAAATAAGCTGTCTTGCTGAGTCTTCTGGTTTTCATCTTTCTCCTGCTGGATGCTTCCTGCCCTTGAACATCAGAATCCAGGTTCTTTGGCCTTTTAACTCTTGGACTTCCACCATTGGTTTGCCCGTGACTCTTGGGCCTTAAGCCACATACTGAGGGCTGCACTGTTGGCTTCCCTACTTTTTAGGCTTTGGGGCTTGGACTGAGCCACTATTGTCTTCCTTGCTCCTCAACTTGCAGACGGCCTATCGTCAGACTTCACCTTGTAATCGTGTGAGTTAATTCTACTTAATAAACTCCCTTGAATATACACATATATCCTGTTCTGTTCTCTGGAGAACGGTTACTAATACAGATGCTCATGAGAGATACTGTCCTGTAATCTTTACTTGTGGTATCTTTATATGGCTTAAATGTGAAGGTAATTCTAGCCAGGAAAAAGAAATATAAAAGTATTTTTTCTCTTCACTTTTTAGGAAAATATTGGCGAAGATCAGTGTTACTTTTTAAAATGTTTGGTAAAATGTAACTGTGAAGCCAATAGGCTTATGTTTTCTTTTCCCTTTGCTGGAAGACATTTTATTACTGATGTAATGTATTACTTTTTATTGGCCTGTTCAGATTTTCTGTTTCTCTATGAGTCAATATTAGTTTGTTGTATATTTCTAGGAATTTATACATTTTATCTGTGTAATCCAATTTGTCAGCAGACAGCTGTTTATTTTACTCTTCTATAATTCACAATTCATGTTTCTGTGCTATCGGTTGTAATGTCTATTCTTTTATTTCTAATTTTATTTATTTGAATATTTGTTGTTATTAGTTAGTATAGGAGTCTGTCAACTGTGTTTATCTTTTCAAAAAATAAACAGTTTAATTGATTGTTTCTATTGTTTCTTCTAGTCTATTATTTTATTTCTGTTCAGATCTTTGTGATTTTATTCTTTCTATTTAATTTGGATATAAATTTTTTTCTACTTCTTTGAGGTGTAAAGTTATGCTATTTGAGATTTTTTATTTTTTTAATGTAGGCTTTTATTGCTGTAAATCTTCCCATTAGAACTGCCTTTGCTATATCTCATAAGATTGGTATATTGTGTATTCGTTTTTGTTTGTCTCAAGATTTATTTTGTTTCCTCTTTGATTTACTTTTGATCAATTAGTTGTTCAAAAGTAACTTGTTTAAATTAATTTTGTTTAACTTTTCAGGACTTCTTTAGCTGTTAATTTTTTTATATTATTGTCATTGTAAAAGATACTTAATATGATTTAAATGTTCTTCAATTTATTAAATATTGGTTGTGGACCAACATATGAAGTATCATGAGGAATGTTTTAGTGTACTTGAGAAAAGTATGTTAGGGTGGTGCAAGATGATCAAATAGAAGGCTTTACCAATCAACCCCTTGCATGAACACCAACTTTTAACAACTATCCACACAAAAATCTCCTCCATAAAACCAAAATTTAGTTGAGCAATAACAATATCTGGCTTTAAATTTATATCATTGAAAGAAGCACTGAAGAGGGAGAAAAGACTGTCTTCAATTGCCAATGCCTCCACTATTATTTCCCCCAGCAGTGGCTTAATGGCAAGGAGAATCTGTGGAGAATAATTGGTAAAGGGAGATCTAAGTGATTGGGAAAGGTTGCATTGAAGTCACTGCTGTGCTGTTACAGAAGAAAATAAAACCATGTTGAAATCAGACAGTAGCCACACACAGAGGGTGCATTTGAACCTGCATAGGTAAGGGGACGGTCTGAATTTGAGTTTTGGCAAACCTTGCCACCATGAGTTAAAGTGTCCTTGGGTCCTCTGTGAAGATAAATGGCAGTCTAGGATACAAGGACTGCAATTCTTAGGCAAGGTTTGATGCTGTGTTGGGCTTACAGAAAGTGGACTGGGGCAGTGTGTTACCTAGTGAGACATGAGCTGGAGTTAATGATGAATGGGGTAGCGCTTGCACCACCCCTCCTCCAACCAAAGGAAGTGCAGTTCACAGCAATTAAAGTGATTCATTTCTTCTTCTTGAGGAAAGGAGAAAAAAGAGTAAAGAAGATTTTATCTTGCATCTTGGATATCAGCTCAGCCACAGTATGACAGGGCACCAGAGTCATGAGGTTCCCATCCCAGAGTCAAGCTTCCAGATGATATTTTTAAACAAACTCTGAGCCAGAAGGCAACATGCTGCATTGAAGGAAAGAACCCAGTTCTGGGAAGCTACATCACTAGCTGACTAAAAAGCCCCGGGGAGCTAAATAATCAACAGTGATACTTAGGTACTACACCATGGGCCTTGGGTGAGCCTGAGATGTGCTGGTTTCAGGTACCAGCTCAACCACAGTGGACTACAGTACAAATTGGGCTTTTGGTGTTTCTGAGACAAGTCGTAGACATCATTTCTGGACCTGTCCTGGGAAACAGGGGCCTTGAAGGATGACTCTGAGGCCTGGCAACATTCACCACAATCTGATTGAAGAGGACTTGGGTCTTAAGCAAACACTGGCAGAAAAATGAAAGAACTGCTCGTAGGCCAATGGTGGTGATGGCCATGGAGAGAAGCTTCTTTGTTTTTAGAAGGGGGAGGAAAGAGCTGGAAAGACATCTTGTGGTTTGAATGCCAGGTTCACCATAGTAGAATAGAACACCTTTAAGGTTTTATACTCCAATCTCTGGCATCCAGACAGCATCTCTGGACCCACCCAGGGCCTGGAGGAACTTGTCACACTGAAAAGAAGTACACAAAACTGACTGGCTTTGCAGTCTGCTAATTGTAGAGACCTCGGTCCTTGAGTGAACACAGAAGGTAGCAGGTAGTGGTTAGAGTGGGCTGTGGTTGAATCCCTGTGATGTGCTGGCTTCAGGTATGATCCAGGGCAGATTCAGTAGTTGTGGACACAGGTGTACTAGTGTCACTTCATCCCCATCTCCAGGCAGCTCAGTACAGGGAGAAACATGCTGTTTGTATCCAAGATCACCAAGAGGATACCTCTAAAAGCCTGCAAGAACCACAGTGTCACTGGACTGGGAGACCAAGTCAGTTTGAATACCTGGAAAGCCTTTCCCCAAAAGATAAGCACAGATTGTGAATGCCAGATTTCAAAGACTACAAAAAAATAGCTCACTCATCAATGCCCAGAAACCAATGAATGTCTACAAGCACCAAGACTAGCCATGAAAACATAAACTCACAAAATGAACTAAATAAGCCACTGTAAACCAATCCTGGAGAAACAGATATATGACTTTTTAGATAGAGAATTCAAAAATATACATTTTGAGGAAACCCAAAGAAATTAAAAATAACAGTGAAGGAATTCCAAATTCCATGAGAAAAATGTAGCAAAGAGATTGAAATAATTAAAAGAATGAAGCAGAAAATCTGGAATTGAAAAATGCAATTGGCATACGAAAGAATACATCAGTTTCTTAATGGAAGAATTGATCACACAGAAGAAATAATTTGTCAGAAGAATCAAAAGAAGAAAGTATATAAAATAATAAAGCATGCCTAGTTATCTAACAGATATCCTCAAAAGGGCAAATTTAAAAGTACTGGACTTAAAGAGGAGGTAGAGAAATAGATATGGGTAGACAGTTTATTCATAGGGATAATAACAGACAACTTCCCAAACCTAGGCAAAAATATCAACATTCAAGTACAAGAAGGTTATGGAACACCAAGCAGATTTAACCTAAAGCAGGTTACCTCAATGTGCTAAATAACTAAACTCTCAAAGGTCAAGGATAAAAAAAGGATCCTAAAAGCAGCAAAACAAATGAAACAAATAACATATAGTGGAGCTCCAATACATCTAGCAGCAGACATTTTGGTGGAAACATCAAAGACCAGAAGACAGTGGCATGACACAGTTAAGGGCCAAAGAAAAATCTGTTTACCATAGGATAGTATATCCAGTGAAAATGTTAATCAAACATGAAGGAGAGATAAAGACCTTGCCAGAAAAGGAAAAGCTGAAGAATTTCATCAACACTAGACTTGTTCTAAAAGAAATGCTAAACAAAGTTCTTCAATGCTGAAAAAAAGGCATAATGAACAATAAGAAATTATCTGAAAGTGCACAACTCACTAATAATTATAAGCACACAGAAAATTGCAAAATATTATAACAACATGAAGTGGAATTGATGTCATGGGCAGAGCAAGATGGCTGAATAGGAACAGCTTCAGTTTCTGGCTCCCAGCGCCAGCAACACAGAAGATGGGTGATTTCTGCATTTTCAACTGAGGTACTGGGTTCATCTCACTAGGGAGTGCCAGACAATTGGTGCTGGTCGGCTGCTGCAGCCTGATGAGCCAGAGCTGAAGCAGGGCGAGGCATCGCCTCACTTGGGAAGCACAAGGGGGAATTGAATCCCTTTTCCTAGCCAGGGGAACTGAGACACACAACACCTGGAAAATCATTTAATTCCCACCGCAATACATCGCTTTACCAAGGGTCTTAGCAAACGACACACCAGGAGATTATATCCCACACATGACCCGGAGGGTCCCATGCTGGCGGAGCCTCCCTTATTGCTAGCACAGCAGTGGGTGATCTAACAGCAAGGCACAGCAAGGCTGGGGGAGGGGCACCCACCATTGCTGAGGCTTAAGTAGGTAAACAAAGCCTCTGGGAAGCTCGAACAGGGTGGAGCCCACAGCAGCTCAAGGAGGCCTGCCTGCCTCTGTAGACTCCACCTCTGGGGACAGGGCACAGATAAACAACAACAACAAAAAAAGCAGCAGAAAACTCTGCAGATGCAAATGACCCTGTCTGACAGCTTTGAAGAGAGCAGTTGATCTCCCAACACGGAAGTTGAGATCTGAGAAGGGACAGACTGCCTGCTCAAGTGGGTCCCTGACACCTGAGTAGCCTAATTGGGAGACATCTCCCACTAGGGGCAGACCGACACTGCACACCTCACACGGCAGGGTACACCCCCGAGATGAAGCTTCCAAAGCAAGAATCAGACAGGTACACTCGCTGTTCAGCAATATTCTATCTTCTGCAGCCTCTGCTGCTGATACCCAGGCAAACAGGGTCTGGGGTGGACCTCAAGCAATCTCCAACACACCTACAGCTGAGGGTCCTGACGGTTAGAAGGAAAACTAACAAACAAGAAGGACACCCACACCAAAGTCCCATCAGTACGTCACCATCATCAAAGACCAAAGGCAGATAAAACCACAAAGATGGGGAAAAAGCAGGGCAGAAAAGCTGGAAATTCAAAAAATCAGAACGCATCTCTCCCTCCAAAGGAATGGAGCTCATCACCAGCAACGGATCAAAGCTAGACGGAGAATGACGTTAACGAGTTGAGAGAAGAAGGCTTCAGTCCATCAAACTTCTCAGAGCTAAAGGAGGAATTATATACCCAGTGCAAAGAAACTAAAAATCTTGAAAAAAGAATGGAAGAACGGATAACTAGAATAATCAATACAGAGAAGGCCATAAACGAAATGACAGAGATAAAAACCATGACACGAGAAATACGTGACAAATGCATAAGCTTCAGTAACCGACTCGATGAACTGGAAGAAAGAGTATCAGCAATTGAGGACCAAATGAATGAAATGAAATGAGAAGAGAAGTCTAAAGAAAAAAGAGGAAAAAGAAATGAACAAAGTCTTCAAGAAGTATGAGATTATGGGAAAGATCAAATCTAAGTCTGATTGGGGTGCCTGAAAGTGAGGGAGAAAATGGAACTAAGTTGGAAAAAACTCTTCAGGATATCATCCAGGAGAACTTTCCCAACCTAGTAAGGCAGGCCAACATTCAAATTCAGGAAATACAGAGAAAGCCATAAAGATACTCCTCAAGAAGAGCAACTCCAAGACACATAATTGTCAGATTCACCAAAGTTGAAATGAAGGAAAAACTGTTAAAGGCAATCAGAGAGAAAGGTCAGGTTAGCTGCAAAGGAAAGCACATCAGACTAACAGCAGATCTCTTGGCAGAAACTCTCCAAGCCAGAAGAGAGTGGGGGCCAATATTCAACATTCTTACAGAAAAGCATTGTCAACCCAGAATTTCATATCCAGCCAAACTAAATTTCATAAGTGAAGGATAAATAAAATCCTTTACAGATAAGCAAATGCTTAGAGATTTTGTCAGCACCAGGCCTCCCTTACAAGAGACCCTGAAGGAAGCCCTAAACATGGAAAGGAACAACCGGTACCAGCCATTGCAAAAACATGCCAAAATGTAAACACCATTGATGCTAAGAAGAAACTGCATCAACTAATGAGAAAAATAACCATTTAATATCATAATGACAGGATCAAGTTCACACATTACAATATTAACCTTAAATGTAAATGGACTAAATGGTCCCATTAAAAGGCACAGACTGGCAAACTGGATAAAGAGTCAAGACCCATCAGTCTGTTGTATTCAGGAGACCCATCTCACATGCAGAGACACACATAGGCTCAAAATAAAGGGATGAAGGAAGATCTACCAAGAAAATGGTGAACAAAAAAAAAGCAGGGGTTGCAATACTAGTCTCTGATAAAACAGATTCTAAACCATTAAAGATCAAAAGAGACAAAGAAGGCCATTACATAAGGGTAAAGAGATCAATTAAACAGGAAGAGCTAAGTATCCTAAATATATATGCACCCAATACAGGAGCACCCAGATTCATAAAGCAAGTCCTTAGAGACTTACAAAGAGACTTAGACTTCCATAAAATGATAATGGGAGACTTTAACACCCCGCTGTCAACATTAGACAGATCAACGAGACAGAAAGTTAACAAGGATATCCAGGAATTGAACTCATCTCTGCAACAAGCAGACCTAATAGACGTCTACAGAACTCTCCACCCCAAATCAACAGAATACACATTCTTCTCAGCACCACAGGGCACTTATTCCAAAATGGACCACATAATTGGAAGTAAAGCGCTCCTCAGCAAATGTAAAAGAACAGAAATTATAACAAACTGTCTCTCAGACCACAGTGCAAGCAAACTAGAACTCAGGACTAAGAAACTCAATCAAAACTGCTCAACTACATGGCAACTGAACAACCTGCCACTGAATGACTACTGGGTACATAAAGAAATGAAGGCAGAAATAAAGATTTTCCTTGAAACCAAGGAGAACAAAGATACAACATACCAGAATCTCTGGGACACATTTAAAGCAGTGTGTAGAGGGAAATTTATAGCACTAATTGCACACTAGAGAAAGCTGGAAAGATCTAAAATGGACACTATAACATCACAATTAAAAGAAGTAGAGAAGCAAGAGCAAACACTTTCAAAAGCTAGCAGAGAAATATCTAAGAGCCGAGCAGAGCTGAAGGAGATAGAGACACAAAAAACCCTCCAAAAAATCAAGGAATCCAGGAGCTGGTATTGTGAAAAGATCGACAAAATTGACAGACCACTAGCAAGAATAATAAAGAAGAAAAGAGAGAAGAATCAAATCGATGCAATAAAAAATGATAAAGGGGATATCACCACCGACCCCACAGAAATACAAAATACCATCAGAGAATACTATAAACACCTCTATGCAAATAAACTAGAAAATGTAGAAAAAATGGATAATTTCCCGGACATTTACACTCTCCCAAGACTAAACCAGGAAGAAGTTGAGTCCCTGAATAGACCAATAACAGGCTCTGAAATTGAGGCAATAATTAATAGCCTACCAACCAAAAAAAGTCCAGGACCAGATGGATTCACAGATGAATTCTACCAGCGGTACAAGGAGGAGCTGGTACCATCCCTTCTGAAAGTATTCCAATCAATAGAAAAAGAGGGAATCCTCCCTAACTCATTTTGTGAGGCCAGCATCATCCTGATACCATAGCCTGGCAGAGAAACAACAACAAAAAAAGAGAATTTTAGACCAATATCCCTGATGAACATCAATGCAAAAATCCTTAATAAAATAGTGGTAAACCATATCCAGCAGCACATTGAAAAGTTTATCCACTATGATCAAGTGGACTTCATCCCTGGGATGCAAGGCTGGTTCAACATATGTAAATCAATAAACGTAATCCAGCATATAAACAGAACCAAAGACAAAAACCACATGATTATCTCAACAGATGCAGAAAAGGCCTTTGACAAAATTCAACCGCCCTTCATGATAAAAACGCTCAATAAATTCGGTATTGGTGGAATGTATATCAAAATAATAAGAGCTATTTATGAGAAACCCACAGCCAATATCACACTGAATGCGGTGCTGGTCAGCTGCTGTACCCTAGAACTTAAAGTATAATAATAATAATTTTTTAAAAAGATGCACCAGTTTAAAGCAAAAAAAGAGAAAGAAACCAGATGTATAAAATAATTATAAAACTATGTTAATGTATACACAATATACATACAACTATAATTTGTGATATCAATATCACAAATGTGTTGGTAGCAATGGCACCATGCAATAGGAGAGTTTCTTGTAACTGACTCAAATTAAGCTTGTATAGATTGAAATTAATTTGTTTTAAACTTAGGATGTTACATGTGATCACCACGGTTACCACAAATGAAATATCTGTCAAAAATTTATTAAAAAATGAGACTGTAATCAAATAAATAATTACAAAATAATTAACTAGATGTAAAAGACAGCAGTAATAGAGGTAATTAAGAACCAAAAGACCATAAAACACAATAAACACACATCTAAATGGCAGAAATAAGTTATTTCCCATTGGTAATTACATTAATTAGTAGTGGATCCAGCTCTTAAGTGAAAAGTCAGAGATTAGGAGAATAAATTAAAAATAATATGATTCAACTATATACTCCCTAGAAAAGGCTCACTATAGATATAAAAGTGCAGATAGGTTAAAACTAAAAGATTGACGAAGCATATTTCAGACAATAGTAACCAAAAAAATCTGGGGTGGCTATACAAATATCACATAAAATAGGCTTTAAGTTAAAAACTGTTACAAGACACAAGAACACAAGAAAGGCATAATACATTGATAAGAACATTAGATTGTCAAAAAAATTTAACCATTAAAAACAAACATGCACCAAACAAGGCAAACTCTAAAATATAAAGCAAAAATTGACAGAACTGAAAAGAGAAACACACAGCCCTACAGTAAGAGTTGGAGACACTGACACCCACATTCAGCGGTGGAAAAAACATTCAGCCAAGAAATAAATTAAAAAATAAATAAACTAAACTTACAATATAACTGTTAGACCTAACAGACACACACAAAATACTCTACTCAGCAATAACATAATACACATTTTAAAATATTAAATGCAACATTCTATTTCATAGACCATATAATGGACTAACAAAAATCATAATAAAATATATAAGATTAAAGTGATACAAAGTTTGTTTTCCAATTATTCTAGGATGAAACTAGAAATCAATAGTAGAAGAAAAACTAGAAAGTTCATAAATATGTGGAAATTAAACAACACACTCCAGATTTATCAAATAAAATATTAACAAGGATATAAGAAACACCTTAAATAAAATGAAAACAAGAATACAACAAAATAAAATCAGTATGTTGTAGCAAAAACAGTACTAATAATAAAATTTATAACTGTAATGAATACATTACACTGAAAATTGCAGATGAGTAAGCTAATTTTGCACCTTAAGCAACTATGTAAGCAAGACAAAACTAAGCCCAAAGCTCCAAAAAAGAAGGTAATAAAGATTTAAAGCACACATAACAAAAAAGAATTTTAAATAGAAAAAATTAACAGAACTAAGAGTTGGTTCTTTGAAATTATCAACAAAATTGAAAAATCTTTACCTAGTTGACAAAAGAAAGAAGACTCCAGTAGCCATAATAAAAATAAAAGTGGGCCATTACCAAAGATATTAAATAATTTAACACACTTATATTAAAGTGCTATAAAATATTTTACACCAACTAACGGGACTGTCTGGATTCCATTGAAAACTTCTTAGAAATACAGAATCTACCTAGACAGATTAATAAAAATAAAAATATAAGTATCTGCAGTTAGCTAAGAGATTGAATCAATAATTAAAATCTCCAAACAAAAGCTCTCAACCAAATTACTTAACTGGTGAAATCTACCAAGCATTAAAGAAAAATGACCAGAAATATTTAAAAAATTGTCCAAAATACTGAAAGAGTAAACACTTTGTAACATAATCTATAAGATCATCGTTATTCTGATACCAAATACAGAGAAAGACACTGCAAGAAAATAAAAAGACTGGTATCCCTTATTAACACTAATGCAAGTAACCTCAACAAAATAGTAGCAGACTTAATTTAGCAGCATATTATAAGGATTATACATCATGATCAAATGTAATTGAAAATAAAAGAAGTTTAACAAATATCACTTAATACAATACACATTATTAGCAAATAGAGGAAAAATATTATCTTGAATAATGCATAAAAACATTGAACAAAAAGCAATAAGTTTTATAACAAGAAGCCAGAAACTAGGAATAGGAAACTACCTTAATAAAAAAAGATCATATATAAAAGCCCCACAGCTAACTTCATACTCAATAATAAAAGACTAAAAGGTATTTTCCTAAGATCAGGAATAAGACAAGGACTCCCTCTTTCACTACCTCTTTTTAATATAATACTCAAGTCTTAGCCAAAACAATTATAAATAAAAATAAATAAATGTCATTCAAATTAAAAAGTTAGATGAAAAATTACCACCGTTGATAGATGACATATTTTATGTAAAAAGTTTTCAAAGACAACTCAAACAGAAAATTTTCAAAACTAATAAATTTAGCAAAAATTTGCAATACAAAGTCAACACACAGACATCTGTTGCATTCTATACACTAGCAAAATAAATTAAATGAATAAATTCCATTTACCATATTGATGATGTCAATAGTAAAATACTTGGATATAACTTTAACACAGGAGTCAACAGACTTGTAAACTAAAATGTACAAAAAATTGTTGCAAAAAAATTAAAGAAGACAAAAATAAATGGAAAGATATTCCACTTTGATGAATTGAAAGACTTATTATTTTTTTTTTATTATACTTTAACTTCTAGGGTACATGTGCATAACGTGCAGGTTTGTTACATATGTATACATGTGCCATGTTGGTGTGCTGCACCCATCAACTCGTCAGCACCCATCAATTCATCATTTATATCAGGTATAACTCCCCAATGCAATCCCTCCCCCCTCCCCCCTCCCCATGATAGGCCCCAGTGTGTGATGTTCCCCTTCCCGAGTCCAAGTGAGCTCATTGTTCAGTTCCCACCTATGAGTGAGAACATGCGGTGTTTGGTTTTCTCTTCTTGTGATAGTTTG
>NC_045445.1:70871230-70871670 GCF_002776525.5 Piliocolobus tephrosceles
AGTGAGAACATGCGGTGTTTGGTTTTCTCTTCTAGTGATAGTTTGCTTAGAATGATGGTTTCCAGCTGCATCCATGTCCCTACAGAGGACACAAACTCATCCTTTTTTATGGCTGCATAGTATTCCATGGTGAATATGTGCCACATTTTCTTAATCCAGTCTGTCACTGATGGACATTTGGGTTGATTCCAAGTCTTTGCTATTGTGAATAGTGCCGCAATAAACATACGTGTGCATGTGTCTTTGTAGTAGCATAATTTATAATCCTTTGGGTATATACCCAGTAGTGGGATGGCTGGGTCATATGGTACATCTAGTTCTAGATCTTTGAGGAATTGCCATACTGTTTTCCATAATGGTTGAACTAGTTTACAATCCCACCAACAGTGTAAAAGTGTTCCTATTTCTCCGCATCCTCTCCAACACCTGTTGTTTCCTGA
>NC_045445.1:70881670-70900870 GCF_002776525.5 Piliocolobus tephrosceles
GCTTTTGGTGTTTTAGACATGAAGTCCTTGCCCATGCCTATGTCCTGAATGGTACTACCTAGATTTTCTTCTAGGGTTTTTATGGTATTAGGTCTAACATTTAAGTCTCTAATCCATCTTGAATTAATCTTCGTATAAGAAGTAAGGAAAGGATCCAGTTTCAGCTTAGTATTTATGGCTAGCCAATTTTCCCAGCACCATTTATTAAATAGGGAATCCTTTCCCCATTTCTTGTTTCTCTCAGGTTTGTCAAAGATCAGATGGCTGTAGATGTGTGGTATTATTTCTGAGGACTCTATTCTGTTCCATTGGTCTATATCTCTGTTTTGGTACCAGTACCATGCTGTTTTGGTTACTGTAGCCTTGTAGTGTAGTTTGAAGTCAGGTAGCATGACGCCTCCAGCTTTGTCCTTTTGACTTAGGATTGTCTTGGCAATGTGGGCTCTTTTGTGGTTCCATATGAACTTTAAAGCAGTTTTTTCCAATTCTGTGAAGAAACTCATTGGTAGCTTGATGGGGATGGCATTGAATCTATAAATAACCTTGGGCAGTATGGCCATTTTCACGATATTGATTCTTCCTATCCATGAGCATGGTATGTTCTTCCATTTGTTTGTGTCCTCTTTGATTTCACTGAGCAGTGGTTTGTAATTCTCCTTAAGAGGTCCTTTACATCCCTTGTAAGTTGGATTCCTAGGTATTTTATTCTTTTTGAAGCAATTGTGAATGGGAGTTCATTCATGATTTGGCTCTCTGTTTGTCTGTTACTGGTGTATAAGAATGCTTGTGATTTTTGCACAGTGATTTTGTATCCTGAGCCATTGCTGAAGTTGCTTGTCAGCTTAAGGGGATTTTGGGCTGAGACAATGGGATTTTCTAAATATACAATCATGTCATCTGCAAACATGGACAATTTGATTTCTTCTTTTCTTAACTGAATACCCTTTATTTCTTTCTCTTGCCTGATTTCCCTAGACAGAACTTGCAACACAATGTGGAATAAGAGTGGTGAGAGAGGACATCCCTGTCTTGTTCCAGTTTTCAAAGGGAATGCTTCCAGTTTTTGCCCATTCAGTATGATATTGGCTGTGGGTTTGTCATAAATGCCATTTACTTATCTTTTATGAGTTTCAGCTTAAGATTCCCTCTTTTTACATGGATATCCAGGATGTTCCTTTGGGACAGCTGGGTCTGCTCCCTCAGCTTTCCAGGCTTTGGCTGAAATGTGATGTAACCAGGAGTTGATTCCTCTTTTACTGTTGAAGGAGTTGAAAGGACAGTGTAAGGCCCTTCCCAGCTTTGGCTTAGGGAGGGAGAGAGACAGGGTAGAGCCTTAACCAATACCAAATCCCCTGTGTTAAATAAAGGTTGTCCCATTTCTTGGGGTTGGACTTCTGCTAAGTGTGTTAACTCCTGTTGGAAGCGAGTCTGAGAGGTTACATGCTTAACCAATTTAGAGGTTTCCTGGTCTAATAGGAAATCATTGGTAAAGAAAAGCCATCCATACAGCCTTTCAAAATGCCTTAGACCTAACTTTGAAGGAGTATTTCTTACCCACAATAAAGTCATGGGAAGAAGAGTGTCCTGCAGAAGGTGAGTTACTTGGGGCAGTTTTCTGAGTTGTATTTTGATAACATCA
The DNA here is from genome assembly GCF_002776525.5 of Piliocolobus tephrosceles. Classification (NCBI taxonomy): domain Eukaryota; kingdom Metazoa; phylum Chordata; class Mammalia; order Primates; family Cercopithecidae; genus Piliocolobus; species Piliocolobus tephrosceles. The sequence continues at coordinate 70,883,310 of NC_045445.1, forward strand.
TTTGTCTTCTCTACCCTTCCTGAGAACTTGGGTCTCCAAGCACAATGGAGATTATGCTGTATGCCTGGTGACTTTGAGAACTTTTGTGTGATGGCTGCCTTAAATGAGGGATCATTTTCACTTTGAAAGCATTTAGGTAGACCAAAACAGGAAGTTATTTCATTAGCACTTTTCTTATCTCAGAAGATTTTTCTGTGTGGCATAGAAATGCTTCTACCCAGTTAGCAAAAGTATCTATACATAACAGGAGGTACTGGATGTTCTTCATCTTTGGCATGTGAGTGAAGTCTGTCTGCCAGTCCTCCCTTGGATAGCTTCCTATCCTTTGGGTTTGAGGAGCAAGGAGCTGTCTGTTAAAAGGATTATTTTTAAGGGAGACTTTACAAGCATTAACAACTTGCTTGACTGTTTTTCAAAAGTTCTCTCCTGAAAACAATATCTGGGCACACTGATAAGTTTTATCTTTTCCCAAGTGAAAAGCTTGATGGAGGATTTTAAGAACTTTACATTGACTTGAGGATGGCAAGTGGAGTTTGCCATCCTCTGCCTGTAGCTATCTTCAGGGCTGGAAAATGTACCCTTGAAAGATGGCCAATTATATCTCTGCAGCAGAGTACTGAGGCTTAATGTCTCTTATTTAGCCAACCCAAATTAGAGAGGCTTTAAGTGTACTGAGTCCCTGAGGCTTTCTTGCTGCTGATTTGGCTGTCTGATTGCTAACTTGATCTTTCGGCTATTTCATCTGTTCCCTTCTGATGTATCTTACAATTAATCACTGCTACCTCTCATGGAAGAAAAACTGAGAATAATAACCTGCTAATTTCCTGATGATATTTTATAGGGGATCCATTAGCAGTAAGAAAGTATCTTTCCTTCCAAATGACAGCATGAGCATGAATAACTAATAAAGCATACTTGGAGTCAGTGTAAATGTTAGCTACCATTCCCTCACTTAGTTCAAGTGTTTTTGTAAGAGCTTTCTGTTCAGCTATTTGAGGGCTTGTTTGCGGAGAGAGGGACACACTTTCAATAACATGGTTCAGAATAACTATTGCATATACTGCTTTAAGGACTCATTGGTCCACAAAGGAACTTCTATCTGTGAAGAGAGTCCAGTCTAGATTTTCTAGGGGAGCTTCCCTGAGATCCTCCCTGGCTGCATAAGTCTATACCACTACTTGTTCACAGTCATGTTCAGGTTCCCCAGTTTTCCTGAGGAGGAAGGTGGCTGGGTTTAGGTGAGGGCAAGTTTTTAATTGGATTGTAGGCCCTGCTAACATCAGAGACCTATATTTAAGGAGCCAGATGTCTGTTTGCCAAAGGCTCCCACTAGAAGACAGCAATCTTGGCACATTATGTGAGGTATAAGCAGGTAAGCCATTTCTCAGAGTTAATTTGTTGGTCTCTGTACCAGTAAGACCACTGTGGTAACTGCTTGGAAGCATGCTGACCATCCTTTAGCCACTAAACTAAGTTCCTTACTCAAGTATCCCACTGGCTGCTGAGTGATTCTAGGACTTGAGTTAAAACTTGCAGGGCCATTCCCTTCCTTTCTGATACATAAAGATTGAAGGCCCTCTCTACAGGAAGGATGTGTGCAGGAGCCTTAAGTAAGGCTTGTTTTAGCTGATTTAAGGCCTTTTGAGCTTCAGGTTCCAATGCTAGGAGATCAGTTTTAGCCACTTGAGTTTCTTTTATGAGTTGATATAAGAAACGAGCTATCTCACCATACCCAGGTTTCGTAGTCTGTAAAATTTTGTAATGCCCCCAAATCCTCTTAGTTGCTTAGGGTTTTATGGAGGGAGAGAGAAGATATGGGCTTAAAACTTTCTTTGCTTAATGCTCTAGTCCCTACAGACAACACTAAATCCAGGTATTTCACTGAAGTTTGGCAAAGATGGGTCTTGGACTTTGAAACCTTATATCCTCTTTTGGCTAAGAAATTTAGAAGAGCTTCAATGCCTTTCCAAGAAGCTTCCTCAGTTGGGGCACAGAGCAGAATATCATCTACATATTGCAATACCCTGGCTTGAGGATGGGAAAACCTGGAGAGGTCCTTTCACGGTGACTGTTCAAACAAGTGAGGATGGTATCAAAATCCCTGAGGCAGCACTGTCCATTTTAATTAGGTGATTTGGACAGAGGGATCTTTGAAGGCAAACAGTTATTGAAAGTTAGGATGTAACAGTATCAAGAAAAATACATCCTTTAGATCTAGAACTGTGAACCATTTAGTTCCCTCAAATATAAGAGCTTGCAAGGTACAGGGATTAGGGACCACTGGATAAACTAGGATTATGACCTCATTAATGAGGTAGAGGTACTGAACTAGTCTCCATTCCCCATTGATTTTTTTCAATCCTAATATTGGGGTATTGCAGGGGCTGTTACAGGGTTTGAGAAGGCCCTGCATTTTCAGGTTACCAAAAATGGCTTCAATTTTTTTCCTAGCCTCTGGCTTTAGGGGATATTGTGTCTGGTTAGGGAAAGAAGAGGAATCCTTAAAGTGGATCCAGACTGGCTTAGTGGTTATAGCATGACCTATTCTTCTTTGAGTTGCCTATACTTCTGGATTAATACTAGCTTCCATCAGGGAGAGAGAAAGAGTTTGTCCCATGGCTATAAGGATGCTGGCCCCCATGTGAGCTAAAATGTCTCTACCTAATTAAGGAGTGGGACTTTCAGGAATGAATAAGAAGGCATGTATAAATAATAGGCTCCCCCAACTACAACTAGTGGGTTGGGGAAAATATTGGGTTATAATCTTCCCTGAGACATTCATCAATGTCATGCAATGGGAAGAGGGAAGGTCTGGGTTAGAGAGAAGAGAGAGATTAGATCCAGTATCCAGAAAGAGGTCTACCCTCCTTCCTTCAATTCCTAGAATCATCTGGGTCTCCTGAGCAGTAATGGCAGTTTGAACCACTGGAGCTGGGGGTCTGAGCCCAGGGACCTGTCTGTCCTGTTGGACCATCTGTGAGACTATCTCTGAAACCAGTGACCTCTATCTTTGTAGGCAGTCTAACCTCTAGTGGTCCCTGTCACAGGTTGTGCAGGGTTGAGGTGGCTCCTTCTTGCTGCTGGAGAAAACTTTCTTCAAGTGCCCTGACTTTTCACACTGTTAGCATTTAGTGGATGCACCTTGGGGATCCTGTACTCTGCAAGCCTGCAAAGCAGCCATTAAGGCCTCTGTTTTTCTCTTGTGTTCCCTCTCTTTCTCATGGGTCTCCTCCTGTTTCCTATTATAAAAGACCAAGGTGGCCACTATCAGGAGGTTTTCCAAGTTCTGTCTGGTCCTGTAGCCTGCTTCTGCAGTTTCCTTCTAATATTTGGAGTTGCCTGCGTAATAAACTTGTTATTTAGTATTAGCTGTCCCTTGACTGAATCGGGATAAAGAGATGTGTTTTGTTAGTGCCTCTCTCGGCCTTTCCATAAAAGCTGAGAGAGTCTCATCTGGCATTTGGTCTGTCATGGACAGTTACAGTAATTACAAGGTTTGGCCCTGGTTCTTCTTAGGCCCTCCACTGTGCTCATTAAAAAACTGTTTCCTTTTCTATTTATCCATGGAGTCAGGGTTATGAAGAGGTACTGCCTCTCTTCCTGTTGGAAATGATTATTCCCCTATTTTTTCATCTTCTTTATTTTCACTTTTCTTCCTTAGTCTACCATAGGAAACATATTGCTAATGTCTGAAATTCCCTGCTGTCTGCAGAGCTGCTTGTTTTTCAGCAGCGGTTAGGGTTTGACTTAGGAGCAGCATAACGTTCCTCCATGTGAAGTCAAACACCTGAGTTAAATTTTGGAAAGCATCTATACACCTATCAGGGTCATCAGAAGATTGACATAAGTCTCTATTTGCTTAAGGTCCTGCAATAAGAAGGAAACCTGAACTCTAGTGACATCACTTCCATTGATCATTTCCTGTAGGGGTAAGAGTGAATTTGGGGGAATGGGGAGTTTTGGAGGTAGTAAAACTGGAGGAGCTGATGGTTCTGTTAAAGGGGGACCCAAATAAGAACAAGAAGGGCTGGGGTACTCAAAAACTTCCTCAGATTGGATTGTTACCCAAGGAAGTGTTTTTCTAATTTGGGGGAATCAGTCCATTTTGGCCTACCTGATATGACTGCTAAAAGAGCTAGGTTGATTGTGCAATGCATGCAAAGGTCTGGATTGTCTCACAAGGCAAAGAAAGCCTGTACATAGGGGACCTCAAGCCATTTGCCCTTCCATCTACAGAAAATATCTAATTGTTGGATAGCATTAAATTCATGGCTTCCCTCAGCTGGCCAGATGGATTCGAGATGGTAAGATGGCAACGTCCTTCTGCAAAAGAAAATGAGCTTTTCAAAGTTATGGGGGTAAAAGGAGTCCCAGTGCTCCAGAATGCATTCAAGAGTAGTGAAGGCCAAAGATGGTCTGTTACTTATTTACAAAAGGAAGGGAGAAAAAGGTGCCCCTTTAGTTTCTTTTCTTTTCTTTGGAATGACCTTTGGTGTAGAGGAACATAGCGGGAGCATCCCCCAAACTGTTTTCCGTCCTTAGTTCCCTGGGATCCAGCATCCACTAAAGGTGTCACCCATGTTTGCAGGCATAAACCTTAGCCTTGGATCTAGAGGAGCTAATTCATATTGTAACAGTTGTAAAGTGTACTCTATTGAGCTCCATACTTTGCTATTATGGCCTGGACTAAAGCATTTATTCTTAGGCAGTGCCCATGGTTAACATCCAGATATAAAATCCCCTTATTTGTTTAAATAACATTTTAATTGGAGGCAGAATAGGTGACTTAAAAGAACATAGGGATTGAATGGCAGTTTTCCGGCTGATGGAACAGTATTGAGATGAAAATTTAATTTCAGAGGACATTTTTCTCCTTATTATTGTAGACAGAGTTTTCCCATTCACAGAAGAGTCATAAGTCCTCTTCTCCAGTAGAGGGGTGAAAAGGGGAGGAGAATTGGTAAACTACAGTGTTTCAGCAAAAGACTGACAAGGTGCCTCCTGGAAAGGATTCATATTATACTAGATGGTGCTATAGACATTAAAATATCACCTGCTCTCCAGACAAGGGTAGAGAGTGATACATTCACTGGGTTCGGGGGTGGAGAGACCCTCTCTTCCTAGAAAATTACAAAAATGGCATTCCCTTGAGCTATATCCTTGGTTACTATGGCATTTGCTAATTTTGCTTAATAGGATTATTTGCCTGAGCGGTAAAAGTTTTTGCAACATTGCATATAGAGAGGGGACAGGAGAAATGGTGGTCACGGAAAGAAAATAATACAAATTTTGATAGAAAATGTATGGAGATCCTGTTGCCAATGCCCAATGGGCATTCAGAGGTTGGGGTAAGTCCAGAAGCCTTCGGGTAGCACCGGGGTGTAGACAACAGCTAGGCTCTCCATGAAAAGAAACCAGTTCAAAACCGAGTTGACATTCCCAATACCCTGAGGGCACTGGAGGATTTGCTAGGTTATACCAGCAAGACTGTCATCTGAGTCTTGAGAATGGTGGCCACCTAATGGTCTCTTAACTCACCATGTGACACCCATTTCTTAGTTTGATTTTAAAATTGAGTGCAGAAGGCCCAGAAATGAAAGTAAATAGTTGGGGTCCACTCCTATACTCACCCTTGCTATCAATCTACCTTGGATCCTGAACGAGCTCCCACAATGAAATGGCCTCATTGTCTGGGGTGATACCCGATGTTCATTGTCTCATTGGCACAGAGGACAAGGACACTGACACATAAAGAATGAGCTTGAGAGTGAAATTTTAATAGATGAAAGAAAGAGAATAGCTATCTGCTGCAGAGATGGGTCCTAGAAAAATTGGTTGCTGGTCTTCAGTGAAATTCAGTGGGTTTTATAGATGAGCTGGTGAGGACATGGTGCCTGATTTACATAGGGCACAAAAAGCTGGTTAGACCAGGTGTGTCATTTGCATAGGGTGCAAATTTCTGGTAACCCCGACCATAGTCTTTTATTATGTAGGCAAGTTCTCTGCCTGTGCTGCACCATGTTACCCATTTCTTTGTTCCTTCACATGAGGTAACAAAAAAGGAAAGATGAAGCCTCCTTGTTAGAAATTCATGGCCCCCAGGTAAACCTTTTCCGTCTTCACAGCTACCAACATTCCCCCATGCAAACTTCTAATTTCCTTATTTACCTTTGCAGCTCTATTTTTCAATCCTGTATCACATTGACTATTATCAAAAACATAAAAGCTAACAAGTGTTGGTAAAGATGTAGAGAAAAGTAAACTGTTATACACTCTTTGTGGTATATAATTTTTTTTTTTTATTTTCTGGAAAAATAACATGGGATTTCCTCAAAAATGACTATAGTTAGCAATAATGCATTACATATTTATTTTAAATGTTTATGTTACAAAGAAATCATAAATATTTGAGGTGATAGATGTGCCAATTAGCCTAATTCTATGATTTCAGAATGCAAACATGTATCAGATCATCACATTGTACCTCATAATACACAAAATCATTATTTGTCAATTAAAACTAAAATACAGGCTTGGCATGGTGGCTCACATCTGTAATCGAAGCACTTTTGGAGGTTGAGGCAGGTGGGTCTCGAAGTGAGGTGATTGAGACCATCCTGGTTAACACGGTGAAACCCCGTCTCTACTAAAAATACAAAAATTAGCTGGGCGTGGTGGCACTTGGCTGTAGTCCCAGCTACTTGGATGGCTGAAGCAGGAGAATGGCATTAACCTGGGAGGTGGAGCTTGCAATGAGCTGAGATCATGCCACCACACTCTAGCCTGGGCGACAGAGTGAGACTCCATCTCAAATAAAATAAAATAAAATAAAATAAAATAAAATAAAATAAAATAAAATACATAAAAATACAATGGGCTTATTTTCAGTTTAAAAGGTTATTAATCAATAAACAACAAGAAATGGAACAACAACAAACACTTCAGATGATAATTTTATTTATTTAGATGTCATATTATAATATTCAAACTGTCCAATTGACAACCAAAAATGTGAAGGCATGTAAAGACTTGAATTAACAAATATGAGATTTTTGTAATTGCACATATCAACAAAATTCATGAGTAAAGATAGCAATAAATAGAAAGAGACCCTAAGGAAGACTCAACTTTGAACTTTCTAGAAAAATACTTAAAATCAGCTATTTTAAGTAATTATTTATATACTGTAAATATGTTTTAATACTTTAGTTGAAATTATAATAACTAAAATGATTAGAGCAGGCAGAAGAAAAATTAGAAGAAAGGTCAATTAAGATTTTTTAGTCTGAGAAACAGAAAAATTGTGAAGCAAAAGTAACAAAATCCTTATGACACAACATTAACTTTACTGATATATACACAATGGGAGTCCCAGGAAAAATGGGAGAGTCAGATAAGTGAGGACCAATATTTGAAGTCATCATGGTCAAAAACATCACAAATTATATGAGATGTATAAATCTACCCATCTAAGAATCTCAACAACCTTCAAGTAACATAAACTCAAAAGATCTAAAATGAGGCACATCATAAGTAACCTACAGAAAGACAAAAAATTATTTGGAAAATAGAAGTGATTTACCAGATGCACACACACACACACACACACACACACACACACACACACACACACACACACATCTTTGCATCTGGTCCTAAATAAGAATAACAGATGATTACTAATAATAAACCATGGAGGCTGGAAAGCAGTGGGATGGCATATTGAAAGGAAAAACAAAACTGTCCAATAAGAATTCTGTAGTTTGCAAAGTATTCTTCAAAAATGAAAACAAAATGAATGGGATATAAAATATTAAAAAGAAATGGAAATTCTAGAGCCAAAAACTGAATAACTAAATTTAAAAATTGAGCAACACATAGGCTCAAAATAAAGGGATGGAGGAAGTTCTAACAAGCAAATGGAAAACAAAAAAAAAGCAGGGATTGCAATGTAGTCTCTGATAAAACAGATTTTAAACCAACAAAGATGAAAAAAGACAAAGAAGGCCATTACAGAGTGGTAAAAGGATCAATCAAATAAGAAGAACTAATGATCCTAAATATATATGCAACCAATACAGGAGCACCTACATTCATAAAGTAACTGCTTAGAAACTTACAAAGAGACCCACACAGTAATAATGGAAGACTTTAACACCCCACTGTCAACATTAGACATATCAATGAGACAGAAAGTTAGCAAGCATATTCTGGAATTGAACTCTACCCTGAACCAAGTAGACCTAATAGACATCTACAGAACTCTCCACCCCAAATCAACAGAATATACATTCTTCTCAGCACCACATCACACTTATTCTAAAATTGACCACACAGATGGAAGTAAAGCACCCCTCAGCAAATGTAAAAGAACAGAAATTATAACAAACTGTCTTTCAGACCACAGGGCAATCAAACTAGAAATCAGGATTAAGAAACTCACTCAAAACCTCTCAACTACATGGAAACTGAACAACCTGCTCCTGAACGACTACTGGGTCCATAACGAAATGAAGGCAGAAATAAAGATGTTCTTTGAAACCAATGAGAACAAAGATACAACATACCAGAATCTCTGGGACACATTTAAAGCAGTGTGTAGAGGGAAATTTATAGCACTAAATGCCCACAAGGGAAAGCTGGAAAGATAAAAAATTGACACCTTAATATCACAATTAAAAGAACTAGAGAAGCAAGAGCAAACACATTCAAAAGCTAGCAGAAGGCAAGAAATAACTAAGATCAGAGCAAAACTGAAGGAGATAGAGACAAGAAAAACCCTTCAGAAAATCAGTGAATCCAGGAGCTGGCTTTTTGAAAAGATCAACAAACTTGATAGACCGCTAGCAAGACTAATAAAGAAGAAAAGAGAGAAGAATCAAATAGAGGGAATAAAAAATGATAAAGAGGATATCACCACCGACCCCACAGAAATACAAACTACCATTGGAAATACTATAAACACCTCTATGCAAATAAACTAGAAAACTTAGAAGAAATAGATAATTACCTGGACGCTTACACACTCTCAGGACTAAACCAGTAAGAAGTTGAATCCCTGAATAGACCAATAGCAGGCTCTGAAATTGAGGCAATAATTAATAGCCTACCAACCAAAAAAAGTCCAGGAACAGAAGGATTCACAGCTGAATTTTACCAGAGGTACAAGGAGAAGCTGGTACCATTCCTTCTGAAACTATTACAAACAATAGAAAAAGAGGGAATCCTCCCTGACTCATTTTATGAGGCCAACGTCATCCTGATACCAAAGCCTGGCAGAGACACAACAAAAAAAGAGAACTTTAGACCAATATCCCAGATAAACATCAATGCAAAAATTCTCAATAAAATACTGGCAAACCGAATCCAGCAGCACATCAAAAAGCTTATCCAACGTGATCAGGTGGGCTTCATCCCTGGGATGCAAGGCTGATTGAACAAATGCAAATCAATAAACATAATCCAGCATATAAACAGAAACAAAGACAAAAACCACATGATTATCTCAATAGATGCAGAAAAGGCCTCTGACAAAATTCAGCAGCCCTTCATGATTAAAAACTCTCAATAAATTCGGTATTGGTGGAACGTATCTCAAAATAATAAGAGCTATCTAGACAAACTCACAGCCAATATTATACTGAATGGGCAAAAACTGGAAGCATTCCCCTTGAAAACTAGCACAAGACAGGGATACCCTCTCTCACCACTCCTATTCAACATAGTGTTGGAAGTTCTGGCTAGGGCAATCAGGCAAGAGAAAGAAATAAGTGTATTCAGTTAGGAAAAGAAGAAGTCAAATTGTCCCTGTTTGCAGATGACATGATTGTATATTTAGAAAACCCCATCATCTCAGCCCAAAATCTCCTTAAACTGACAAGCAACTTCAGCAATGGCTCAGAATACAAAATCACTGCAAAAATCACAAGCATTCTTATACACCAGTAACAGACAAACAGAGAGCCAAATCAGGAATGAACTCCCAGTCACAATTGCTTCAAAGAGAATAAAATACCTAGGAATCCAACTTACAAGGGATGTAAAGGACCTCTTCAAGGAGAACTACAAACCACTGCTCAGTGAAATCAAAGAGGACACAAACAAATGGAAGAACATACCATGCTCATGGATAGGAAGAATCGATATTGTAATAATGGCCCTACTGCCCAAGGTAATTGATAGATTCAATGCCATCCCCATTAAATTACCAATGTGTTTCTTCAGAGAATTGGAAAAAACTGCTTTAAAGTTCCTATGGAACCACAAAAGAGCTCGCATTGCCAAGACAATCCTAAGCCAAAAGAACAAACCTGGAGGCATCACACTACCTGACTTCAAACTATACTACAAGGCTACAGTAACCAAAACAGCATGGTACTGGTACCAAAACAGAGATATAGACCAATGGAACAGAACAGAGCACTCAGGAATAATACCACACATCTACAACCATCTGATCTTTGACAAACCTGAGAGAAACAAGAAATGGGGAAAGGATTCCCTATTTAATAAATGGTGCTGGGAATATTGGCTAGCCATAAGTAGAAAGCTGAAACTGGATCCTTTCCTTACTTCTTATACGAAAATTAATTCAAGATGGATTAAAGACTTAAATGTTAGACCTAAAACCATAAAAACCCTAGAAGGAAACCTAGGTAATATGATTCAGGACATAGGCATGGGCAAGGACTTCATGTCTAAAACAACAAAAGTAATGGCAACAAAAGCCAAAATTGACAAATGAGATCTAGTTAAACTAAAGAGCTTCTGCACAGCAAAAGAAACTACCATCAGAGTGAACAGGCAACCTACAGAATCGGAGCTAATATTTACAATCTACTCATCTGAAAAAGGGCTAATATCCAGAACTTAGAAACACCTCAAACAAATTTTCAAGAAAAAAAACAAACAATCCCATCAAAAGTGGGCAAAGGATATGAACAGACATTTCTCAAAAGAAGACATTCATACAGCCAACAGACACATGAAAAAATGCTCATCATCACTGGCCATCAGAGAAATGCAAATCAAAACCACAATGAGATACCATCTCACACCAGTTAGAATGGCAATCATTAAAACGTCAGGAAACAACAGGTGTTGGAGAGGATGTGAAGAAATAGGAACACTTTTACACTGTTTTTAGACTGTAAACTAGTTCAACCATTGTGTAAGACAGTGTGGTGATTCCTCAAGGATCTAGAACTAGAAAAACCATTTGACTCAGCTATCCCACTACTGGGTATATACCCAAAGGATTATAAATCATGCTGCTATAGAGACACATGCACACGTATGTTATTGCAGCACTATTCACAATAGTGAAGACTTGGAACCAGCCCAAATGTCCATCAATGACAGACTGGATTAAGAAATGTGGCACATATATACCATGGAATACTATGCAGCCATAAAAAAGGATAAGTTCATGTCCTTTGCAGGGACAAGGATGCAGCTGGAAACCATCATTCTCAGCAAACTATTGCAAGAACAGAAAATCGAACACCGCATGCTCTCACTCATAGGTGGGAATTGATCAATGAGAACACTTGGACACAGGAAGGGGAACATCACATACTGGGGTCTGTTGTGTCGTGGGGGGAGGGGGAAGGGATAGCATTAGGAGATATACCGAATGTAAATGATGAGTTAATTGGTGCAGCACACCATCATGGCACATGTATACATATGTAACAAATCTGCACGTTGTGCACATGTACCCTAGAACTTAAAGTATAATTTAAAAAATAACAAAATAAAAAAAAAATAAAAATTGAGCAAAAGCATTCAGCAACATATTTCAACAGGGAAATATAAAAAGTGGCAAACTTGAAGGTAGGAAAATTAAAACTATATTATTTGAAGAGTAGTGGAAAGTAAATGAGCAAAATGTAAGGCAATTGTTGGAAAAAAAGTAAAGCATGACAGTAATAACCACAGACACATTATGAGGCTTCAAGAAGAAAGAGGAGAGATAAATATTATTTAAATAAATAATATCTCAAAAATTCCCAAATTTGATAAAGGATGTGAAACTACAAATTCAAAAAACTCAACAAAATCCATGTAGTACTAATCCAAAGAAGCTCACACAAGGACATATAGTCAAACTGTTAAAAGACACAGACAAGATAGCCTGTTGAAACCAGAAAGAAGTGACCTGCCTCTTTTAAGAACATCTTGAGCCAATTTCTCAAAACTTCAGAGAACAGGCTGTAGTGGGAAGATAAATTTAAAGTCTTAACAGGATAAAATGAATGGTCAAACAATATTTCAGTATCAGTCAAAGTTGTCCTTCCGAACAGAGCCTGAAATTAGGACATTCACATTCAAATCCTGAGGCAGTTTGTGATCAATAGTCTTGTGCTATAAGAAGTTTTCATGATATATTTTCACCTTGAAATTAAAGGAAGATAGAGACTAACTCAAAGTCACATGAAGATATAAAAATCTCAAAGGTAAATACTTGGCCAAATATGAAAGCCAGTATTATTTTAATTTGCTTTGTAACTCCATTTTTTATTTTATACAATATTTAGAAAACAAATGGATAAGATGCGAAGATGGCCGAATAGGAACAGCTCCAGTCTCCACCTCCCAGCACCAGCAACACAGAAGACGGGTGATTTCTGCATTTTCAACTGATATAAATGATGAATTGATGGGTGCTGATGAGTTGATGGGTGCAGCACACCAACATGGCACAAGTATACATATGTAACAAGCCTGCAAGTTATGCACATGTAGCCTAGAACTTAAAGTATAATAAAAAAAACTAAAAAATAAAAAAATAATAAAAAAAAGATAAGTAAATGAGTGAGAGCTACTCATCCTAGTCAGTCTCACCCCTACATTACCAGATACTTTCAGTTATCTCTACTTTTCCTCTCAAAATTTGCTGCCAGGCATTAGAACTTTTTTGATGCATATTTTCAGAGACATTTTGATTATTTATGGGATTATATTTGTAACTTCCTAAACTCCCAAAGGAAAATTCTATACCTTGGTGAGTAGAATTTTAGATAGAAGTTAGTTACTACATCATCCATGTGTGAATTGTTATACTCACCGTACTATTTATAGTAGGGAGAGGCACCTGCAATGTGGAATTCTAAATGGAAAATTCTAACTGCTGTAATACTCTAATTATCATATTATAACAGGATTAATAATTACAGGAATTATGTAGCCAAAGTTAACACTAAAGTTACTCAAGCCACCCAATAATGTATTTCTCCCAATCATGTTGGAAGTTATAAAATACGGCCCAGACCTAAAATTGTCTTCTAACAGGAAGTCACAGGGGAATGCATGTTTTTCTTAAAAAAAAAAAAAAAATGTTGCTTTTATATTTACACTTTTGGTAGAGTACATTGACATCTGGTGAACACAACCAGTATTACAAACCATCAGAATGGCTAACAAGTATCGAACTCTATTGTCATGGTTATGGTCTATAGGTACCCCCATTAGTAGTGGTCATCTTAACACTCATATTCAAAACCTGTATTCTAAACCTTGTAAAATTGATCTCTTCTTGCCTAGAAGCTATTAAGCTCCAAATAGTGTGCAGATGGAACCACACATGGATATGTCTTTCTTCTGAGGACCCTTAGATTGACCCCAGGATGAGCCCTAGATGCTGTTCCCCACACAAGGCCTTCTCCAGCAGAAAGTAGTCACAAGAAGTCATCATCCAGCCTCCCATCCCCAAGAGCAGTTAGAGTTTCCACTCTTGAGGGGGGAGATAATACAGGAGGTAGAAATAAATTATTTAGGCAGATAGTGAGGGAAAAACAGTCCTTGGAAGAATTTCCCTTCCAACAAAAAGCATCCGCCAAAATCATTTTTTTTTTTTTTTCCTAACAAAGAACAGCCTGAAAAAATGAGCTGCAAACATAAATAAGGAAGCTAGAAGCTTGCACGGTGGAATGCTGGTAGCTACACCAATAGAAAAACGCTACCTGGGGACCAGGCATGTCCAGGCATGGAGGCTCCATATTCCCTTTTTTTGTTACAACGTCTACAGGAGCAAATAAATGGGCAACAAGGCACAACTCAGGAAGAGACCCAGCCTGCATTATAAAAGATTAGGTTGAGGGCTACCAGAAACTCATGCCCTATGCGAATGGCACACCTAGTCTAACCAGTGTTTTTTGAGCTGTGTACATCATACACCATCTCCCCACCACTCATCTATAAACCACCCTGAATTTCTCTGAGGACTGGTAAGCCAGTTTTTCAGGACCCCTCTCTGTAGGAGAGCTATTTTCTTTCCTTCAACTATTCAACTTCCATTCTCAACATCACTCTTTCTGTGTCTGCATCCTTGTTCTCCATGTTATGAGACAATGAACATCGGGTATCATCCCAGAAAATGAGGCTGTTTCAAATCTAACAGGTGGGAAATGACAAAGCAGTCTAAACTTATATGAACTGTGTATAATTTGCCATATGTGGACATTAAAGTCTCTGTTCCATTGGCTTAGTGGTCAGCAAATAACTTGAAAAATATTTCTTTAAATTTCTGTAACTTATTATTATTAGTAGTAGTATTATTACTATTGCCAAGGATCTGTTTGCATATTGGGTATGACTTTCACACTCAGTCAGGAAGTTTACTATTATGCCTTAGTCTTCTCAACATGTTGTGTAGAGTTGTCAATCACACATATCTTTGGGGATTTTCATGTCTTTCCTAAGATTGTGCGCAGCTCTGAGTAGGCAAATGGAATTCTACATTCCCAAGAATACATCAGAGCTTTCCAAAACCATTGTGGTTATCTCATTTTTTTCACCTTTCCTCTTAAGCATTTTAGTTACTCTATTGTTTTCCTCAACTGTAATTTATTACCTCAAGCAGCATTCACAAAAATAATTGCCTGTAAATATTTTGAAAAATCTCCCCCATCACAAATTGCATCTTTATCACTGGTAAATTTAAGTTTTATAAAACAAAGACAAACCTTTTGAGTCTGTCTTCTAGGAGGATACCAGATGGTTCATTTTTTTTTTTTTTAACTGTGAATAAAATCTATTCCTCAACCTTCTGTACTGGAAATTCAGGCTATTATTTCCAAGGATATTGATACACTAAAGAAAAGAAGATGGAACTATGATAAATTAAAATTCTAAGTAGTTCACTGTTCTTAGTGGAATTCAGCCTTTATTTAAAAAAAAAAAAAAACTACTTCTTTTTTTTCTGATAACCTTTGGTTAACTTTAAAATTGGAAAACAAATTTAATTCTAAATTTTCCCATGTTTTTATTGATTTTATAGAGAGACAGAACTTCAGGTCTTTTTAAATGCACCGAACTGCAAGTGAGTTTTAGATTTCGTCTATTGTATTTTTTACTTCAAAAATTTCCATGTAGTTCTGCTTTATATTCTCTATTTCTGACTTGAGATTTTCTTTTTTTTTTTTTTTTTTTTTTTTTTTTTTTTTGTCTTTTGTAAGAGTGTTTGCTCTTAGTTTTTGTGCAAATTTTTAATGATGGTTGCTTTAAAGTCTTTGTCAGGAACTTCTAAGATGTTTGCCTTGCAGTGTTAGTGTCTGCAGATTCTTTTTTTCTATTAATAGTCATTTATCTCATTCTTATTTTGTGTAGTAATTTTGTATTGTATTCTGCAAAGTGTGAATATTATGTCATTAGACACTCTATTTTATTTTATTTCTGTTTTAACATGCAGTGGAACTTTGGGTAGAGGCCTCCAGGTCTGCCTCCAGGGTAATAGTTTCAACATCAATTCTATTCTTAAATTATTTGCATTGTTATTTAGAAGTTCCTCATATATGCTTGCCTTACTTTCCAGTCTGAATAACTGGACAAAATCTGCCTATTTTTCCATGATCTTATTGCCTCTGCTATGCCAAATAGGGTCAAATATAAGCATGCACAATTCTGGGTTGAGTGTAGGAATTTATTAACATTTTTGTATAGTTGGTTTCCAGAATTTCTTTCTCTCTGTAACTTAGCCAGTACTGCACTGTTTCTTGAGCCTTCTCATTTTGATTTTTCAGTCAGAGACCTGAGGATGTATTCACCTTATGCAATTCATGTGTCTGTTCCCAGACACGAAGGCAAACTATGAAAAGACAGAGAAAAAAAAAGGAAACATGGCTTTACCAACAGTTTTGGGTCTACAGACACTCTGATAAGAAAGAAAGATCTACTTTTCTCAGTCTTTTAGACTTCTGCCGGCTCCTATTGCTGTTTCACTGACCACTACAGGTTTTAGTAGGAAAGAGGAATCAAATTTAGAAAAGTATCAATAAATTTATTTCCTTTTTTAGTGAGAATTAGGATCACATTCTACATTCCTTGACCCAGAAAAAAAAAGTTAGTTCTGGATCTCTCTGTTGCTGCAAACTCTTCCTTCCAGGTTTTAAGTTATGTTGGTTCTTGGCTAGAGGATAACACAATTTTAAAACAGGCAAACTAATGATAGTTTGGTGGTATTTTGAATTCTATTTTTTAAATTTAATTTGCTACTATTTACTTGTCAATGTTCTCAAATAGCTGTTACATGCATCCTGTGCAGTTTCTACAGCTATGTTGAATAGGAAGAGAAGATGAGGTGTGTTTAGTTTTTCTTATCCAGAACAAAGACCTGTAGATATTTTTGCAACACATGTTTTAGAGATAAGAATACTAAGGTTTACAAAAATAAGATGATATTTCAAAGATCAGATGCAAATACATGATTTGGCAGAACCAAAATATATAGCTCATGTTGTCCTAACATTTTGCAACAAAGCCATTGCACCTACTGCCATTAAGATACTCCAAAACAAATAGTATGATTTTTGACTACCCTACTGATATTTTTTTCAACATGTCTTTGAACTATTGGATACAGCATATGGTAGCTCTTGCCATTTTATGGAATGACATTCCTCAGCCTCCATCGTCTTTCCCAGAGCTTTGTCATTTGCAAATCTCAACTCATAAAGCACTTAAAAGTCTCCACCTGCATGTTAAATGTATTTTCTATCATTTCTCACTATGCTCTTCCACTACCACCAAACAAAAGAACCAAAACTCTGAAGACTTCTAAAAGTTTCATGGATTTTTAAAATAAATATTTTCACTTACTACATTTGTCTGTTTTGATTTTCATGGCTCATCTCATACTACATTCTTTGAGATGGTTCTGGAGCTGTTTGCATTTAAGATTTGTCTCCTGTTCCATTAGTACCCGGAACTAAGTCTACCTAGTAGGTTCACTCATCTAAACAGTTAACAAACATATTTTTCTATGAACTTCTTTTGCAAAGTATTGGGGACTCAGATAGAAAATTACAAACAAAAAATTCCTTTAAAAAATTAACTTGCTTTCCTCAGGAAACTGAAAGTTTCTCTCTCTCTCCCTCACTCACTTTGTCTATCTCTCTTCCCCCCTACCTCTCTCTGTCTCCCCTTCACTCTCTCTCTCCCTCTCCTCATCCCTCTCTCTCTCCTTCTGTTTGTCTTTCTTCCTTTCTCCCTTCCTTCCTTTCCCTTCCTTCCTTCCTTTCTTTCTTTCTTTCTTTCTTTCTTTCTTTCTTTCTTTCTTTCTT
>NC_045445.1:70900880-70911861 GCF_002776525.5 Piliocolobus tephrosceles
TCTTTCTTTCTTTCTTTCTTTCTTTCTTTCTTTCTTTCTTTCTTTCTGTCTTTTTCTTTCTTTCTTTCTCTTTCTTTTCTTTCTCTCTCTCTTTCTTTTCTTTCTATTTTTTAAGTTTTTCTTCAAGGGGACAAGAAGATTGACTTATAAACAAGTATCAAAAACAGAATAGTTAAGGTTATAGAACATAGAGACGGTCTCCCAATGTATACATGTGTTGGGCAGTGGAGCAAAAGTTTTCTGGCTAGATATTTGCTGACTAACTGCTCAGGCTATTTCAAAGTAACTGGCATACATTCTTGAATTTGTCATTTTTTTTCTATATAAATATGTTTTCTATCTTTTCCACAAAAATGTGTTGGCCAGTGGAAACAACTAGATTGATGTCACTCTGTCACTGTGACTGTTCATCACTGGGCTTCTAATTATACTTGTTTTAATTTTTGTCTATTTTAAAGGATAATAATGTATTTTGACCTCAGTTTCAAACTGGCAATTACTGGCTGTGGTTGCAGCAGGAGTATTTTTTTCCCAGAGTGTCTAAGAATAGAGATTCTAGAGGGAACATAAGGTAGTACGCTTCATCTGACAGGTTTAAGCACAGCTTTTGAAAATTAAAGCCTAAGGCAATATTTGTTAGATTAACTTTTGAAATGAAATTCAATGACCTTTCAGATGACTGGTGCCTAAATATTGTCAAATGGCTTTATTTGCTAGGAAAGGATGACAGTATTTTAATGCACCAATATTATGATTGAGAGTAGCAAACTTTTGTCTGAACTATGCATAGGTGCATTTATGAGTGCAATTATGTCTTTGCATTCAGAACTTAAATGTAAAAGCATCTAAAAGACAAGTACATTTTTCTTGGATAAGATAATGACCTTTGAATATCGAACTTTGAGAAATCTGCATATATGGATAAAATATTAAATTCATTTTTGACAAAATAAAAAGGTTTCCTGATTTTGTTTCCCACCCTAGACTCATTCTTTCTGCCTTCATCCCCCACATCCTTTTTTAAACTTTTATTTTAGGTTCAAAAGTACATGTGAAGGTTTGTTACGTAGGTAAATTCATGTGATGGGGGTTCGATGTGCAGATTTTTATCACCCAGGCACTAATCCTATTACCCAGTAGTTGCTTTTTCTGCTCTTCTCCCTCTTTACATGCTGCACCCTCACTTAGAACTCAGTGTCTGTTGTTTCCCCCTTTGTGTCCATGTATTCTCATCATTTAGCTCCCACTTATAAGTGAGAACATGCAGTATTTGTTTTTCTGTTTCTGTGTTAGTTTGCTAAGGGAAATGACCTACAGCTTTATCTGTGTTCCTGCAAAAGAGACTATCTCATTATGTTTCATGGCTGCATAGTATTTGATGGTGTATATGTACCACGTTTTTTTGTTTTGTTTTGTTTGTTTTGTTTTATCCAGTCTTCCATTGATAGGCATTTAGGTTGATTCCATGCCTTTGTTATTGTGAATAGTGTTGTGATGAACATATGCATGCATGTGTCTTTATGATAGAATGATTTATATTCTTTTGGGTATATATGTAGTAATGGGATTGCTGGGTTGAATGGTATTTCTGTTTTTACCTCTTTGAGAAATTGTCACACTGCTTTCCACAATTGTTGAACTAATTTACACTCCCAATAACAGTATATAAGTGTTCCCTTTCTTGGCAATCTTACCAGCATATGTAACTGTTTTACTTTTGAGTAATAGCAATTCTTACTGGTGTGAGATAATATGTCATTATGGTTTTGATTTGCATGTCTCTAGTTATCAGTGATATTGAACATTTTATATGCTTGTTTGCTGCATGTATGTCCTCTTTCACAAAGTGTCTGTTCATGTGTTTTGCTCACTTTTTAATGGATTTTTTTTTCTTTGTAAATTTAAGTTTCTTAAAGACATTGGATATTAGATTTTGTCAGATGCATAGTTTGCAATATTTTTTTCCAGTCTGTAGGTTGCCTGTTAACTCTGATGATAGTTTTGTTGTTTTGTTATTTTTTCTGTGTAGAAGCTCTTTAGTTTAATTAGATCCTCATTGTCAATTTTTGCATTTGTTACAATTGCTTTTGCTGTCTTCATCATGAAATCTTTGCCAGTTCTTACGTGCAAAATGGCATTGCCTAGGTTGTCTTCCAGAGTATTCATAGTTTTGGGTTTTACATTTAAAACTTACATGCATCTAGAGTTGGCTTTTGTATATGGTATAAAAAAGGGGTCCAGTCTCAATCTTCTGCATATAGCTAGCCAGTTATTCCAGCACCATTTATTAAATAAGAAGTTCTTCCTCCATTGCCTGTTTTTATCATCTTTGTTGAAGATCAGAAGGTTGTAGATGTGTGGCTTTATTTCTGGGTTCTCTGTTATATTGGTATATAAATCTGTTTTTCTGCCAAGACCATGCTGATTTGTTTACAGTAGCTCTGTAGTTTTGTTTCAAGTTGGGTAGGGTGATGCCTCCTGCTTTGTTCTATTTGCTTAGGATTGCCCTGCCTATTCGGGCACTTTTTTGGTTCTATATCAATTTAAAATAATTTTTTTCTAGTCTGTGAAGAATGTCATTGGTAGTTTGATGGGAAGAGTGGCTAATTTGTGAATTGCTTTGGATGGTATGGCCATTTCAATTATATTGATTCTTGCTATCCATGAGCATGGAATATTTTTCCATTTGTTTATGTCATCTCTGATTTACTTGAGCAATGTTTTGTAATTACCATTTTATGTATCTTTTACCTCCCTGGCTAGCTTTATTACTAGGTGTTTTATTCTTTTTCTGGCAATTGTGAATGGGATTCCATTCCTGATTTGGCTCTTAGGTTGGCTCTTTTTGGTGTATAGAAATACTTTTAATTTTGGTATGTTGATTTTGCATCCTGAACCTTTGCTGAAGTTGCTTATCAGTTTAATGAGCTTTTGGGCCAAGACTATGAAATACTCTAGGTATAGAATCATATTATGTGCAAACAGAGATGGATAATGAAACAAAAATATTCAACAGAATATTAACAAACAGAATTAGTAGCACATGAAAAAGCTAACCCACCACAATCAACTAGGCTTTAGTCCTAGTATGCCAGGTTGGTTCAACATATGCAAATCAATAAATGTGATTCATTAAGTAAACAGAACTAGGGACAAAAATCACTTCTCACAGGATCATTTCAATAGATGCAGAAGAGGCTTTCAATAATATTCAAAATCCCTTTATGTTAAAAACTCAGCAAACTAGGTATTGAAGAAACATACTTCAAAATATTAAGAGCCATCTATGACAAACCCACAGCCAACATAATCCTGAATGAGCAAAAGTTGGAAGCTTTCCCCTTGAAAGCCAGCAAAAAACGAGGATGCCCTCTGTCACCACTGATATTCAACATAGTACTGGAAGTCCTGGCCAGAGAAATCAGTCAAGAGAAAGAAAAAGAGACATTCAAATAGGAAGATAGGCTGCCATCCCTTACATTTTTCTATATAGCTTATAACTTAGTAATGTCTTGGAACACAGCATGACCTTTCCTGCCTCAGGATCTTTGCCCATTCTGCTTCCTTCATATAGATCATTCTGTGCAATTTCTCTGCTTTGTGAAGTCATATTCATTACTTTTATTTCTAATTATGAATAGATTCAGGAATACAAAAATGAAAAAAAATACAGTAGCCACCTGGCTATTCAATATCTATATGTGAAATCTTTATATACATATACACACGCACACACACATATAATACATATATATTTTAATATTTACATCAGAATTTCTTTTTAAGAAATCAAGCACTTCCATTAATTTGAAGATATTGTGTACTTCTACATCTCATTTCACCTCTTTCTTATCCAAAATATACCCAATGTTATGAAATTGTTGGCTATAAATTCCAGTTCTATTTTGGCTATGTACATATTCATAATGATATTATTTTTTAATACAACTTTGTATATATGGTACCATAATACTGCATCCTTATTTCTTAATATTTTGTTTCATAATACTTTTATTCATTTTGAAGCATAGCGGTCTATTTCAGTAATTTTACCTGACTTATAGTATTCTGTGGCATGAATATACCAGAATTTACCATTTCTCTATTGATTCACACTTAAGATGTTTCTAATTCTTTCTTATAGCCATGTAGCAGTGAATATTATTATATATTACTATAAGGCTTCTAATTTTTGTTATAACAATGCAGCAATGAGTATTATTATACACTACTACTTATGCACATAAACAGCATCTCTTAAAGGTATCATACCTGGGATTGGACATTTCTATGTTATTGGATATGTGCAACTTGAGCTTCATTCAATTTTTGAGGCATAGGAAAAATCATCTTTTTTTTTTTTTTTTTTTTCCTGTGACAACTTGGGTATTTCATACAGCCTTCCTTATCTCAGTAGAAAACAGACCCTACCAAGCTACTTTTTGTAGCAAGGATTTCCAAGTCAAGTGAAAAGTGGTGACTCAATTGAAAACTTCCAAATTTTCTACCCTCCCTAACTTTGCCTTTACACTGGCATGCTCTCTCTACCCTGAGTGCTGCCATCAACATCTTTTTTCCTAAGTAACTGCTATCTACCCTTTCCTCCACTTTTCCAAGAAGGAATTTAATCCTTTTTTGTTTCTATTAGCCCAGGTTGGACATATTTCACTAAGGTTTACATAATACTATGGGAAAAGCACCAAATAGTAAATCATATAGAGAGGACAAAAAGTTCAAAATCATCTATGCTTGACAAATCCAGGCTTCAAATTCTGACATATTAATCTCATCTTCAGGTTTTGCAGGACCTGTGTAATTGTAGTAGCTCCTCCAGCTCCAAAATACAATGATTTTTTATTAGCTACCTCTACCAGGAGGAAGTCATCTTTCTACTCACCCCTTATAAATTTTATCTTAGACTCCTTAACACTATTAAATATCTCATACCAGAAGACTCAATTTCTCACATGGTAGTTCATATAAGGCATTACTCTGCTAGTTCAGTTTTTTGGGTTTTAAAAGATGCCTTTTTTCTCAATATATATTTTACACCAAGAATTGTCACATTTTAAAAAGTCAACACTGATTTTGCACTTAGGTCTAATAATATAAAATCATATTAACTTTATCAAGGATATAACGAACATTTAAAATGGATTTCTCACATGTAGAAACAGACGGCTTTTTCATTACACTTCCAGGGGTACCTGGGTTAGAATTAAAGATGTTTCCCTTTGTGACTTACCCAAAAGTTCCTTGATCTGATAAACAAACGTAGGAAAGTTTCAGAATACAAAATTAATGTAAAAAATGAGGAACTCTTTTTTTATCATTCAAACACAATTTCTTTTTAATTTCTCAAACAAAACTCAACAGTTTAAGTCACTGATTGGCAAGCTATAGCCTGCAGGCCAAACCCAGCGCCACACCTGTTTTTGTAAATAAACGTTTCTTGAATTACAGCCATGCTCATTTTCGTGAACATTTTCTATGGTTGCTTTTGCATGTCAATAGCAGAGTTTAGTAGATGGGACAGAGGTCACATAACCTGCAAAGCCCAAAATATTTACTGTCTGGTCCTTTACAGGAAAAGTTTGCTGACACCTGATTTAAGTGATTATGATTTGATTTAAGGACAGGGTGACATCTGACAAAAGTATCAGTAAGAATGGGGGCATTGACCTATCAAATAGTGAGATTCCCCCAAATAGGAAGGAGATCAAGAGAGTATATTTGGCATCAATTCTTTGACAAATGTTTTGATATAAATTAGAATTACTTAAACTACACATTCAAACAATTTAACAAGAACCTTTTCTTCCCTAATTTGGTCACATTATTATTTGAGCAAGACAACAGATTGCTAATATTTAGTCCAAAAGAGATCACACCCGAAAGGGATGAAGAAGAACAGCTTAAGCATCTCTCATCTGCTTGTTCTTGAAGCAAGTTGAGAGTTGCTGCCTGTTTTCCAGATGTCCATCTCCTCATTACAGAAGCTGAAGACTTGCTGTAGCCATGTAAGACAAGCTGGGAAGCAATGCACTCCTCATCTCTCTGTTCCTAGGCTCCATGATTGTTCTATCTCTTTCTGGGAAAGAAGTTATTGTCTTTTTTTTTTTTTTTTTTTTTCTGAGAAACAGTGATTGGCTCAGTCATGAATATTATAGAATTTGTATGCTATTGGTGTATCAGGAACTTGCTAACTAGAAAAGTTTTATGTAATAAGCTCATGTTTTTATGGTGCCAGACTGAAGACAGGCTTCCAAGTTGAGATCCCAGGATTCTACGCATTCAGAATCTCAAAATCTTCCTCCAGATCTAACTCCTTCAGTTGTTCAGTAGAGTCAATGAATTATGCCCCAGTGGTTGTCACTTCTGGCCTGGCTAGAGGTACAAGGAGAGGCCCGTGCGATGGATGTTTCTGAATCAATTTAAACATCTTTAAATGCTCCTTTCGAATTTCCTTCTGAACAAGACTATGCCAGTTACTAAAGTCTTTTTCTTATTTTCAGAAAAATCCCAATGCAACTGAAGCATCCAGGTTCAGTATGTTCATTCGCCGTGGGGACTGCAGGCAATGGAAAGTCTGGTCATCAACCATTTCATTCTCTTCAGTGTTGATAAAGGTCTGAGTTGTGTGAGGGTCCAAAAAGATGAGCTTATCACCTAAGAATTCTCTGAAATAATAAGCATTATTCGATTTTTCTCCTAATGCCCCTAAAGAGTGTGGCATCTTAAAACACTCTTTGAATGCATCAACATAGACAGGATTGTTTCAGTTTATGCCCAGGCAAAGGGGCACAATGAGCAACAGGGGTTTCCAGGATAGGCAGTAGGCAGAGGTGCCCTTACTCTAGTTTGAAGCAGTCAGAGAATCAGGAGACCTGTCACAGTCTGTGTCAGCACTCAAGGGAAGAACACAACTCTTTTTTTGATATCTTCAATGACCACTGTGTTATCCATTGAAACATAAAGAGACAAGGAATTCCATTCATCAAGTAAAGCAAGGTTTTTTGTTAACATCTGTGCAACTGTATTTGATCCAAACCATTCTCCAATTGATTTCCCTTCTCCTACACCCATTTGTGCCATTTGATATATAGTGTAGCAACAATTTTTTATAAGAAACACTGTAGGATCCATTGGTATTATGTTGTTGTTGTTGTTGTTTCTCCCAGTTCCAGTCCCTTCCCAAGTGTTTACGCATAAGGGTTTGAGCCAGCATCATCTGTCCACAGCATAGCATACATCCCTAACCAGGATCTGACGAAGGGCCCGTTACCCAAATTGGTGAAAATTTCCTTCTGTATGTAAACTATACACAAGCACTCATATCAGACAACAGCTTAGAAGTTTCTGTTTTAATAAGATGCTGTTTTTCTAAGATCCATACCAGCTCATCTGTATCTAAATATTCTTCTAGGTATTCAATGAAAGTAGTAATCTGGTTTTCATACTTCGATAAAACTGACTCCATTCTCCAGCTGTCATCCTGTGCCAATTCCACCAACAACCTGGTGGAATAGCTTCTGCACAACAAAAGAAAGTATCAACAGAATAAACAGACAATCTAAGAGTAAGAGAAAATATTTGAAAACCATGCATCAGACAAAGATCTAATATCCAGAATCTATAAGGAACTTAAACAAATTTACATGCAAAAAACAAACAACCACATAACAAAGTGGACAAATAATGGGAACAGACACTTTTCAAAAGAAGATATACATGCAGTCAACAAGCTTATAAAAATGCTTAACCTTACAAATAATTAGAAATATGCAAATAAAAAAAAAAGATGAAATAATATCTCACACCAGTCAGAATGGTTATTGTTAAAAAGTCAAACATAGGAGTGCATGAGGGGGGCGGAGAAAGATGGCCGAATAGGAACAGCTCCAGTCTCCATCTCCCAGTGCGAGTGACACAGAAGACCGGTGATTTCCGCATTTTCAACTGAGGTACTGGGGTCATCTCACTCGGGAGTGCCGGACAATCCGTGTGGGTCAGCTGCTGCAGCCTGACCAGCAAGAGCTGAAGCAGGGCGAGGCATCGCCTCACCTGGGAAGCGCGAGGGGGAAGGGAGTCCCTTTTCCTAGCCAGGGGAACTGAGACACACAACACCTGGAAAATCGGGTAACTCCCACCCCAATACTGCGCTGTAACACCGGCACACCGGAGAATATATCCCACACGTGGCCG
The DNA here is from genome assembly GCF_002776525.5 of Piliocolobus tephrosceles. NCBI lineage: Eukaryota > Metazoa > Chordata > Mammalia > Primates > Cercopithecidae > Piliocolobus > Piliocolobus tephrosceles. The sequence goes on from NC_045445.1 coordinate 70,909,086, forward strand.
GGAGGGTCCCACGCCCACGGAGCCTCCCTCCTTGCTAACACAGCAGTCTGCGGCAATCTAACTGCAAGGCAGCAGCGAGGCTGGGGGAGAGGCGCCCGCCATCGTGAGGCTTAAGTAGGTAAATAAAGCCGCTGGGAAGCTCGAACTGGGTGGAGCTCACAGCAGCTCAAGGAAACCTGCCTGTCTCTGTAGACTCCACCTCTGGGGACCGGGCTCAGCTAAAGGAGCAGAAGCCTGTGCAGACGCGAACGACTCTGTCTGACAGCTTTGAAGAGAGCAGTGGATCTCCCAACACGGAGGTTGAGATCTGAGAGGGGCAGGCTGCCTGCTCAAGTGGGTCCCTGACCCCTGAGTAGCCTAACTGGGAGACATCCCCCACTAGGGGCAGTCTGAAACCCCACACCTCACAGGGTGGAGTACACCCCTGAGAGGAAGCTTCCAAAGCAAGAATCAGACAGCTGCACTCGCTGTTCAGCAATATTCTATCTTCTGCAACCTGTGCTGCTGATACCCAGGCAAACAGGGTCTGGAGTGGACCTCAAGCAATCTCCAACAGACCTATAGCTGAGGGTCCTGACTGTCAGAAGGAAAACTATTAAACAGGAAGGTCACCTATACCAAAACCCCATCAGTACGTCACCATCATCAAAGACCAGAGACAGATAAAACCACAAAGATGGGGAAAAAGCAGGGCAGAAAAGCTGGAAATTCAAAAAATAAGAGCGCATCTCCTCCTGCAAAGGAGCACAGCCCATTGCCAGCAATGGATCAAAGCTGGTCAGGGAATGATTATGATGAGATGAGAGAAGAAGGCTTCAGTCCATCAAACCTCTCAGAGCTAAAGGAGGAATTACGTACCCAGCGCAAAGAAACTAAAAATCTTGAAAAAAGAGTGGAAGAATTGACAGCTAGACTAATTAATGCAGAGAAGGTCATAAATGAAATGACAGAGATGAAAACCATGACACAAGAAATACGTGACAAATGCACAAGCTTCAGTAACCGACTCGATCAACTGGAAGAAAGAGTATCAGTGATGGAGGATCAAATTAATGAAATGAAGCGAGAAGAGAAACCAAAAGAAAAAAGAAGAAAAAGAAATGAACAAAGCCTGCAAGAAGTATGGGATTATGTAAAAAGACCAAATCTACGTCTGATTGGGGTGTCTGAAAGTGAGGGGGAAAATGGAACCAAATTGGAAAACACTCTACAGGATATCATCCAGGAGAACTTCCCCAACCTAGCAGGGCAGGCCAACATTCAAATTCAGGAAATACAGAGAACACCACAAACGTATTCCTCCAGAAGAGCAACTCCAAGACACATAATTGCCAGATTCACCAAAGTTGAAATGAAGGAAAAAATCTTAAGGGCAGCCAGAGAGAAAGGTCGGGTTACCCACAAAGGGAAGCCCATCAGACTGACAGCAGATCTCTCGGCAGAAACTCTACAAGCCAGAAGAGAGTGGGGGTCAATATTCAACGTTATTAAAGAAAAGAATTTTAAACCCAGAATTTCATATCCAGCCAAACTAATTTTCATAAGTGAAGGAGAAATAAAATCCTTTACAGATAAGCAAATGCTTAGAGATTTTGTCACCACCAGGCCTGCCTTACAAGAGACCCTGAAGGAAGCCCTAAATCTGGAAAGGAACAACCGGTACCAGCCATTGCAAAAACATGCCAAAATGTAAAGACCATCGAGGCTAGGAAGACACTGCATCAACTAATGAGCAAAATAACCAGTTAATATCATAATGGCAGGATCAAGTTCACACATAACAATATTAACCTTAAATGTAAATGGACTAAATGCTCCAATTAAAAGACACAGACTGGCAAACTGGATAAAGAGTCAAGACTCATCAGTCTGCTGTCTTCAGGAGACCCATCTCACATGCAGAGTCATACATAGGCTCAAAATAAAGGGATGGAGGAAGATCTACCAAGCAAATGGAGAACAAAAAAATGCAGGGCTTGCAATCCTAGTCTCTGATAAAACAGACTTTAAACCATCAAAGATCAAAAGAGACAAAGAAGGCCATTACATAATGGTAAAGGGATCAATTCAACAGGAAGAGCTAACTATCCTAAATATATATGCACCCAATACAGGAGCACCCAGATTCATAAAGCAAGTCCTTAGAGACTTACAAAGAGACTTAGACTCCCATACAATATTAATGGGAGACTTCAACACTCCACTGTCAACATTAGACAGATCAACGAGACAGAAAGTTAACAAGGATATCCAGGAATTGAACTCATCTCTGCACCAAGCGGACCTAATAGACATCTATAGAACTCTCCACCCCAAGTCAACAGAATATACATTCTTCTCAGCACCACATCACACTTATTCCAAAATTGACCACATAATTGGAAGTAAAGCACTCCTCAGGAAATGTAAAAGACAGAAATTATAACAAACTGTCTCTCTGACCACAGTGCAATCAAACTAGAACTCAGGACTAAGAAACTCAATCAAAACCGCTCAACTACATGGAAACTGAACAACCTGCTCCTGAATGACTACTGGGTACATAACGAAATGAAAGCAGAAATAAAGATGTTCTTTGAATCCAATGAGAACAAAGATACAACATACCAGAATCTCTGGGACACATTTAAAGCAGTGTGTAGAGGGAAATTTATAGCACTAAGTGCCCACAAGAGAAAGCAGGAAAGATCTAAAATTGACACTCTAACATCACAATTAAAAGAACTAGAGAGGCAAGAGCAAACACATTCAAAAGCTAGCAGAAGGCAAGAAATAA